>NC_083730.1:33359945-33680330 GCF_028564815.1 Eubalaena glacialis
GAGGAGCTGCTGACGTGTGGTAGCAAAATCTCCTCTGCTGAAGAGAAACATTTCATTGTAAGCGAGTTCCATCAGCCTTGCCACCTTTTCTCAGCTGGCTATACTGGAGGGCAGGCTGTTGGCAGACTCCCCGGAGGCCCTGCTTCCCAGGCTGTGATACACACACGCCGCCTGCTTCAGCCCAAAGGGACAGTTTATGGTAAGGTAAAAACCCTGTGCTGGCAAGTTCCTGCGTAACCCTCGCACAAGCACAAGCATATTGGCCATTGGTCAAAGGCTTTCGCCACAAGCTTCACACGTTTGGTCCCATCTAGCCTCCGAAGGCCGAGTTGACCTAGCTAGGAATCAAAGTTCAGGAAAGGTACTCAGGGTGCTGGTGACTGCAGGTTGTTTCACCAGGCAGCCCAAATCGAGTCCACCTCCTTACATTTTCCATGGGCAGAGCAAATGGTGTCAACTTACACGCCTCCGGCCAGGGAGGGGCGACGTACACTTTCTTCAGGGGAAACAAGCCATGCCTTCCGTGTGAAAGGCCTCTAGGCCTCTTTGCTTCGGCAGCCCCGGGATAGCGTCAGCTCTGAAATGCTTCCGAAGGAGCAGAGTCAGAGAACCTTCGAACCACAGAGCAGGTGAAGCCCAGAACAAGGACTGCTCTTGGCCTGAGAACACCCACTGCCCAGCGCTTCTTTGGGGTACGCACGTGTCGAGGAAGGGGGTTGAATTCTGCTGCGTGATAACTCCTCCAGGCCACGTAGTGTGAGCGCAAGTAGAGTGGCCCTACATCTCCTCCCAGTTTCCTGTGTAAGTTGTAGAAGGCGAACTCCCTGCTTGAATCCCTGGGTCGGTTACGTACCCTCCAGAGAAAGATGGATGCTTGGGACCCTGGGCTGGGAGCTAGGTTAATGTTCTGTGCATCCACTTCGCAGCTCTTCTCTCTAAGCGGGTCCCAAAGGCTTTTTGGAGGCGTTTCCTGAGAGGGTCGGAAACAGGAAAGTAGCCAACAGGCCCACGGGGATGCCAGTTCTCTCTAGCAACAAGGCTACCAGCCTCAGACACTAGCGTTCTCTTTGGGACATGAAAGAACACTGTGCTTGGAAGCTCTTCCATCCAGTTTGCGAGTCGCGCTTCCACTGGGTCCTAGGATTCCAAGTGTTGCCATGCCGTTACAATGTCCAATTCTGAGGCCTAGGACTGCAGAGTGTCTGGCAGCTCTCAGAGAGACCTTAGCAGTGCAGGCTTTTTGGCTCCTTCCACCGAGAAACCAGCTCCTCCAGATCCTCTGTCGTTAGGTATTTCATGTCAGAATATCTCAGCGGGCCCTCATTCCTCCTCCACGAAGTAAGGCACAAACGGCCTTGCCCTAAAGGGAAGAAGCCTTCTGAGTCCGGCAGAGAGGCAGTCTCTGCCACTCTACATTCCCACACGGCTGAGCCCTGGGTATGGGACCGAGAGAGGGAGAAAGAGAGCCGTAACCCCGAGCTTTTCCACAATGCGGTACAGGCCTCACCCTTCAAGCCCAAGTCGATTTCATAGAGAAAACACCAGGCCTCGGTGTGCTTTCCTGTGGCAAGGAAACTTAGCTTTCATTCCTTAGGTGGCACATTGGCTCAGGACTGCCCTACCCCAAGGACTCAGGCTGTGCAGCCCGACTGGTTGAGATCAGCCCTTCTGGCTCTCTCACGGATGAAACCAACTAGGAAAAGAGCCTCTCCGAAGCTGGGGAACGTGGTGGCTTTTCCTAGTCTACACAGGAACAGCACTCTGAGGGAGAGGAGCTGCTGACGTGTGGTAGCAAAATCTCCTCTGCTGAAGAGAAACATTTCATTGTAAGCGAGTTCCATCAGCCTTGCCACCTTTTCTCAGCTGGCTATACTGGAGGGCAGTCTGTTGGCAGACTCCCCGGAGGCCCTGCTTCCCAGGCTGTGATACACACACGCCGCCTGCTTCAGCCCAAAGGGACAGTTTATGGTAAGGTAAAAACCCTGTGCTGGCAAGTTCCTGCGTAACCCTCGCACAAGCACAAGCATATTGGCCATTGGTCAAGGCTTTCCCCACAAGCTTAACACGTTTGGTCCCATCTAGCCTCCGAAGGCCGAGTTGACCTAGCTAGGAATCAAAGTTCAGGAAAGGTACTCAGGGTGCTGGTGACTGCAGGTTGTTTCACCAGGCAGCCCAAATCGAGTCCACCTCCTTACATTTTCCATGGGCAGAGCAAATGGTGTCAACTTACACGCCTCCGGCCAGGGAGGGGCGACGTACACTTTCTTCAGGGGAAACAAGCCATGCCTTCCGTGTGAAAGGCCTCTAGGCCTCTTTGCTTCGGCAGCCCCGGGATAGCTTCAGCTCTGAAATGCTTCCGAAGGAGCAGAGTCAGAGAACCTTCGAACCACAGAGCAGGTGAAGCCCAGAACAAGGACTGCTCTTGGCCTGAGAACACCCACTGCCCAGCGCTTCTTTGGGGTACGCACGTGTCGAGGATGGGGGTTGAATTCTGCTGCGTGATAACTTCTCCGGGCCACGTAGTGTGAGCGCAAGTAGAGTGGCCCTACATCTCCTCCCAGTTTCCTGTGTAAGTTGTAGAAGGCGAACTCCCTGTTTGAATCCCTGGGTGGGGTACGTACCGTCCAGAGAAAGATGGAAGCTTGGGACCCTGGGCTGGGAGCTAGGTTAATGTTCTGTGCATCCACTTCGCAGCTCTTCTCTCTAAGCGGGTCCCAAAGGCTTTTTGGAGGCGTTTCCTGAGAGGGTCGGAAACAGGAAAGTAGCCAACAGGCCACGGGGATGCCAGTTTTCTCTAGCAACAAGGCTACCAGCCTCAGACACTAGCGTTCTCTTTGGGACATGAAAGAACACTGTGCTTGGAAGCTCTTCCATCCAGTTTGCGAGTCGCGCTTCCACTGGGTCCTAGGATTCCAAGTGTTGCCATGCCGTTACAATGTCCAATTCTGAGGCCTAGGACGGCAGAGTGTCTGGCAGCTCTCAGAGAGACCTTAGCAGTGCAGGCTTTTTGGCTCCTTCCACCGAGAAACCAGCTCCTCCAGATCCTCTGTCGTTAGGTATTTCATGTCAGAATATCTCAGCGGGCCCTCATTCCTCCTCCACGAAGTAAGGCACAAACGGCCTTGCCCTAAAGGGAAGAAGCCTTCTGAGTCCGGCAGAGAGGCAGTCTCTGCCACTCTACATTCCCACACGGCTGAGCCCTGGGTATGGGACCGAGAGAGGGAGAAAGAGAGCCGTAACCCCGAGCTTTTCCACAATGCGGTACAGGCCTCACCCTTCAAGCCCAAGTCGATTTCATAGAGAAAACACCAGGCCTCGGTGTGCTTTCCTGTGGCAAGGAAACTTAGCTTTCATTCCTTAGGTGGCACATTGGCTCAGGACTGCCCTACCCCAAGGACTCAGGCTGTGCAGCCCGACTGGTTGAGATCAGCCCTTCTGGCTCTCTCACGGATGAAACCAACTAGGAAAAGAGCCTCTCCGAAGCTGGGGAACGTGGTGGCTTTTCCTAGTCTACACAGGAACAGCACTCTGAGGGAGAGGAGCTGCTGACGTGTGGTAGCAAAATCTCCTCTGCTGAAGAGAAACATTTCATTGTAAGCGGGTTCCATCAGCCTTGCCACCTTTTCTCAGCTGGCTATACTGGAGGGCAGTCTGTTGGCAGACTCCCCGGAGGCCCTGCTTCCCAGGCTGTGATACACACACGCCGCCTGCTTCAGCCCAAAGGGACAGTTTATGGTAAGGTAAAAACCCTGTGCTGGCAAGTTCCTGCGTAACCCTCGCACAAGCACAAGCATATTGGCCATTGGTCAAAGGCTTTCGCCACAAGCTTCACACGTTTGGGCCCATCTAGCCTCCGAAGGCCGAGTTGACCTAGCTAGGAATCAAAGTTCAGGAAAGGTACTCAGGGTGCTGGTGACTGCAGGTTGTTTCACCAGGCAGCCCAAATCGAGTCCACCTCCTTATATTTTCCATGGGCAGAGCAAATGGTGTCAACTTACATGCCTCCGGCCAGGGAGGGGCGACGTACACTTTCTTCAGGGGAAACAAGCCATGCCTTCCGTGTGAAAGGCCTCTAGGCCTCTTTGCTTCGGCAGCCCCGGGATAGCGTCAGCTCTGAAATGCTTCCGAAGGAGCAGAGTCAGAGAACCTTCGAACCACAGAGCAGGTGAAGCCCAGAACAAGGACTGCTCTTGGCCTGAGAACACCCACTGCCCAGCGCTTCTTTGGGGTACGCACGTGTCGAGGAAGGGGGTTGAATTCTGCTGCGTGATAACTCCTCCAGGCCACGTAGTGTGAGCGCAAGTAGAGTGGCCCTACATCTCCTCCCAGTTTCCTGTGTAAGTTGTAGAAGGCGAACTCCCTGCTTGAATCCCTGGGTCGGTTACGTACCCTCCAGAGAAAGATGGATGCTTGGGACCCTGGGCTGGGAGCTAGGTTAATGTTCTGTGCATCCACTTCGCAGCTCTTCTCTCTAAGCGGGTCCCAAAGGCTTTTTGGAGGCGTTTCCTGAGAGGGTCGGAAACAGGAAAGTAGCCAACAGGCCCACGGGGATGCCAGTTCTCTCTAGCAACAAGGCTACCAGCCTCAGACACTAGCGTTCTCTTTGGGACATGAAAGAACACTGTGCTTGGAAGCTCTTCCATCCAGTTTGCGAGTCGCGCTTCCACTGGGTCCTAGGATTCCAAGTGTTGCCATGCCGTTACAATGTCCAATTCTGAGGCCTAGGACGGCAGAGTGTCTGGCAGCTCTCAGAGAGACCTTAGCAGTGCAGGCTTTTTGGCTCCTTCCACCGAGAAACCAGCTCCTCCAGATCCTCTGTCGTTAGGTATTTCATGTCAGAATATCTCAGCGGGCCCTCATTCCTCCTCCACGAAGTAAGGCACAAACGGCCTTGCCCTAAAGGGAAGAAGCCTTCTGAGTCCGGCAGAGAGGCAGTCTCTGCCACTCTACATTCCCACACGGCTGAGCCCTGGGTATGGGACCGAGAGAGGGAGAAAGAGAGCCGTAACCCCGAGCTTTTCCACAATGCGGTACAGGCCTCACCCTTCAAGCCCAAGTCGATTTCATAGAGAAAACACCAGGCCTCGGTGTGCTTTCCTGTGGCAAGGAAACTTAGCTTTCATTCCTTAGGTGGCACATTGGCTCAGGACTGCCCTACCCCAAGGACTCAGGCTGTGCAGCCCGACTGGTTGAGATCAGCCCTTCTGGCTCTCTCACGGATGAAACCAACTAGGAAAAGAGCCTCTCCGAAGCTGGGGAACGTGGTGGCTTTTCCTAGTCTACACAGGAACAGCACTCTGAGGGAGAGGAGCTGCTGACGTGTGGTAGCAAAATCTCCTCTGCTGAAGAGAAACATTTCATTGTAAGCGGGTTCCATCAGCCTTGCCACCTTTTCTCAGCTGGCTATACTGGAGGGCAGGCTGTTGGCAGACTCCCCGGAGGCCCTGCTTCCCAGGCTGTGATACACACACGCCGCCTGCTTCAGCCCAAAGGGACAGTTTATGGTAAGGTAAAAACCCTGTGCTGGCAAGTTCCTGCGTAACCCTCGCACAAGCACAAGCATATTGGCCATTGGTCAAAGGCTTTCGCCACAAGCTTCACACGTTTGGGCCCATCTAGCCTCCGAAGGCCGAGTTGACCTAGCTAGGAATCAAAGTTCAGGAAAGGTACTCAGGGTGCTGGTGACTGCAGGTTGTTTCACCAGGCAGCCCAAATCGAGTCCACCTCCTTACATTTTCCATGGGCAGAGCAAATGGTGTCAACTTACACGCCTCCGGCCAGGGAGGGGCGACGTACACTTTCTTCAGGGGAAACAAGCCATGCCTTCCGTGTGAAAGGCCTCTAGGCCTCTTTGCTTCGGCAGCCCCGGGATAGCGTCAGCTCTGAAATGCTTCCGAAGGAGCAGAGTCAGAGAACCTTCGAACCACAGAGCAGGTGAAGCCCAGAACAAGGACTGCTCTTGGCCTGAGAACACCCACTGCCCAGCGCTTCTTTGGGGTACGCACGTGTCGAGGAAGGGGGTTGAATTCTGCTGCGTGATAACTCCTCCGGGCCACGTAGTGTGAGCGCAAGTAGAGTGGCCCTACATCTCCTCCCAGTTTCCTGTGTAAGTTGTAGAAGGCGAACTCCCTGCTTGAATCCCTGGGTCGGTTACGTACCCTCCAGAGAAAGATGGATGCTTGGGACCCTGGGCTGGGAGCTAGGTTAATGTTCTGTGCATCCACTTCGCAGCTCTTCTCTCTAAGCGGGTCCCAAAGGCTTTTTGGAGGCGTTTCCTGAGAGGGTCGGAAACAGGAAAGTAGCCAACAGGCCCACGGGGATGCCAGTTCTCTCTAGCAACAAGGCTACCAGCCTCAGACACTAGCGTTCTCTTTGGGACATGAAAGAACACTGTGCTTGGAAGCTCTTCCATCCAGTTTGCGAGTCGCGCTTCCACTGGGTCCTAGGATTCCAAGTGTTGCCATGCCGTTACAATGTCCAATTCTGAGGCCTAGGACGGCAGAGTGTCTGGCAGCTCTCAGAGAGACCTTAGCAGTGCAGGCTTTTTGGCTCCTTCCACCGAGAAACCAGCTCCTCCAGATCCTCTGTCGTTAGGTATTTCATGTCAGAATATCTCAGCGGGCCCTCATTCCTCCTCCACGAAGTAAGGCACAAACGGCCTTGCCCTAAAGGGAAGAAGCCTTCTGAGTCCGGCAGAGAGGCAGTCTCTGCCACTCTACATTCCCACACGGCTGAGCCCTGGGTATGGGACCGAGAGAGGGAGAAAGAGAGCCGTAACCCCGAGCTTTTCCACAATGCGGTACAGGCCTCACCCTTCAAGCCCAAGTCGATTTCATAGAGAAAACACCAGGCCTCGGTGTGCTTTCCTGTGGCAAGGAAACTTAGCTTTCATTCCTTAGGTGGCACATTGGCTCAGGACTGCCCTACCCCAAGGACTCAGGCTGTGCAGCCCGACTGGTTGAGATCAGCCCTTCTGGCTCTCTCACGGATGAAACCAACTAGGAAAAGAGCCTCTCCGAAGCTGGGGAACGTGGTGGCTTTTCCTAGTCTACACAGGAACAGCACTCTGAGGGAGAGGAGCTGCTGACGTGTGGTAGCAAAATCTCCTCTGCTGAAGAGAAACATTTCATTGTAAGCGAGTTCCATCAGCCTTGCCACCTTTTCTCAGCTGGCTATACTGGAGGGCAGGCTGTTGGCAGACTCCCCGGAGGCCCTGCTTCCCAGGCTGTGATACACACACGCCGCCTGCTTCAGCCCAAAGGGACAGTTTATGGTAAGGTAAAAACCCTGTGCTGGCAAGTTCCTGCGTAACCCTCGCACAAGCACAAGCATATTGGCCATTGGTCAAAGGCTTTCGCCACAAGCTTCACACGTTTGGTCCCATCTAGCCTCCGAAGGCCGAGTTGACCTAGCTAGGAATCAAAGTTCAGGAAAGGTACTCAGGGTGCTGGTGACTGCAGGTTGTTTCACCAGGCAGCCCAAATCGAGTCCACCTCCTTACATTTTCCATGGGCAGAGCAAATGGTGTCAACTTACACGCCTCCGGCCAGGGAGGGGCGACGTACACTTTCTTCAGGGGAAACAAGCCATGCCTTCCGTGTGAAAGGCCTCTAGGCCTCTTTGCTTCGGCAGCCCCGGGATAGCTTCAGCTCTGAAATGCTTCCGAAGGAGCAGAGTCAGAGAACCTTCGAACCACAGAGCAGGTGAAGCCCAGAACAAGGACTGCTCTTGGCCTGAGAACACCCACTGCCCAGCGCTTCTTTGGGGTACGCACGTGTCGAGGAAGGGGGTTGAATTCTGCTGCGTGATAACTCCTCCAGGCCACGTAGTGTGAGCGCAAGTAGAGTGGCCCTACATCTCCTCCCAGTTTCCTGTGTAAGTTGTAGAAGGCGAACTCCCTGCTTGAATCCCTGGGTCGGTTACGTACCCTCCAGAGAAAGATGGATGCTTGGGACCCTGGGCTGGGAGCTAGGTTAATGTTCTGTGCATCCACTTCGCAGCTCTTCTCTCTAAGCGGGTCCCAAAGGCTTTTTGGAGGCGTTTCCTGAGAGGGTCGGAAACAGGAAAGTAGCCAACAGGCCCACGGGGATGCCAGTTCTCTCTAGCAACAAGGCTACCAGCCTCAGACACTAGCGTTCTCTTTGGGACATGAAAGAACACTGTGCTTGGAAGCTCTTCCATCCAGTTTGCGAGTCGCGCTTCCACTGGGTCCTAGGATTCCAAGTGTTGCCATGCCGTTACAATGTCCAATTCTGAGGCCTAGGACGGCAGAGTGTCTGGCAGCTCTCAGAGAGACCTTAGCAGTGCAGGCTTTTTGGCTCCTTCCACCGAGAAACCAGCTCCTCCAGATCCTCTGTCGTTAGGTATTTCATGTCAGAATATCTCAGCGGGCCCTCATTCCTCCTCCACGAAGTAAGGCACAAACGGCCTTGCCCTAAAGGGAAGAAGCCTTCTGAGTCCGGCAGAGAGGCAGTCTCTGCCACTCTACATTCCCACACGGCTGAGCCCTGGGTATGGGACCGAGAGAGGGAGAAAGAGAGCCGTAACCCCGAGCTTTTCCACAATGCGGTACAGGCCTCACCCTTCAAGCCCAAGTCGATTTCATAGAGAAAACACCAGGCCTCGGTGTGCTTTCCTGTGGCAAGGAAACTTAGCTTTCATTCCTTAGGTGGCACATTGGCTCAGGACTGCCCTACCCCAAGGACTCAGGCTGTGCAGCCCGACTGGTTGAGATCAGCCCTTCTGGCTCTCTCACGGATGAAACCAACTAGGAAAAGAGCCTCTCCGAAGCTGGGGAACGTGGTGGCTTTTCCTAGTCTACACAGGAACAGCACTCTGAGGGAGAGGAGCTGCTGACGTGTGGTAGCAAAATCTCCTCTGCTGAAGAGAAACATTTCATTGTAAGCGGGTTCCATCAGCCTTGCCACCTTTTCTCAGCTGGCTATACTGGAGGGCAGGCTGTTGGCAGACTCCCCGGAGGCCCTGCTTCCCAGGCTGTGATACACACACGCCGCCTGCTTCAGCCCAAAGGGACAGTTTATGGTAAGGTAAAAACCCTGTGCTGGCAAGTTCCTGCGTAACCCTCGCACAAGCACAAGCATATTGGCCATTGGTCAAAGGCTTTCGCCACAAGCTTCACACGTTTGGGCCCATCTAGCCTCCGAAGGCCGAGTTGACCTAGCTAGGAATCAAAGTTCAGGAAAGGTACTCAGGGTGCTGGTGACTGCAGGTTGTTTCACCAGGCAGCCCAAATCGAGTCCACCTCCTTACATTTTCCATGGGCAGAGCAAATGGTGTCAACTTACACGCCTCCGGCCAGGGAGGGGCGACGTACACTTTCTTCAGGGGAAACAAGCCATGCCTTCCGTGTGAAAGGCCTCTAGGCCTCTTTGCTTCGGCAGCCCCGGGATAGCGTCAGCTCTGAAATGCTTCCGAAGGAGCAGAGTCAGAGAACCTTCGAACCACAGAGCAGGTGAAGCCCAGAACAAGGACTGCTCTTGGCCTGAGAACACCCACTGCCCAGCGCTTCTTTGGGGTACGCACGTGTCGAGGAAGGGGGTTGAATTCTGCTGCGTGATAACTCCTCCGGGCCACGTAGTGTGAGCGCAAGTAGAGTGGCCCTACATCTCCTCCCAGTTTCCTGTGTAAGTTGTAGAAGGCGAACTCCCTGCTTGAATCCCTGGGTCGGTTACGTACCCTCCAGAGAAAGATGGATGCTTGGGACCCTGGGCTGGGAGCTAGGTTAATGTTCTGTGCATCCACTTCGCAGCTCTTCTCTCTAAGCGGGTCCCAAAGGCTTTTTGGAGGCGTTTCCTGAGAGGGTCGGAAACAGGAAAGTAGCCAACAGGCCCACGGGGATGCCAGTTCTCTCTAGCAACAAGGCTACCAGCCTCAGACACTAGCGTTCTCTTTGGGACATGAAAGAACACTGTGCTTGGAAGCTCTTCCATCCAGTTTGCGAGTCGCGCTTCCACTGGGTCCTAGGATTCCAAGTGTTGCCATGCCGTTACAATGTCCAATTCTGAGGCCTAGGACGGCAGAGTGTCTGGCAGCTCTCAGAGAGACCTTAGCAGTGCAGGCTTTTTGGCTCCTTCCACCGAGAAACCAGCTCCTCCAGATCCTCTGTCGTTAGGTATTTCATGTCAGAATATCTCAGCGGGCCCTCATTCCTCCTCCACGAAGTAAGGCACAAACGGCCTTGCCCTAAAGGGAAGAAGCCTTCTGAGTCCGGCAGAGAGGCAGTCTCTGCCACTCTACATTCCCACACGGCTGAGCCCTGGGTATGGGACCGAGAGAGGGAGAAAGAGAGCCGTAACCCCGAGCTTTTCCACAATGCGGTACAGGCCTCACCCTTCAAGCCCAAGTCGATTTCATAGAGAAAACACCAGGCCTCGGTGTGCTTTCCTGTGGCAAGGAAACTTAGCTTTCATTCCTTAGGTGGCACATTGGCTCAGGACTGCCCTACCCCAAGGACTCAGGCTGTGCAGCCCGACTGGTTGAGATCAGCCCTTCTGGCTCTCTCATGGATGAAACCAACTAGGAAAAGAGCCTCTCCGAAGCTGGGGAACGTGGTGGCTTTTCCTAGTCTACACAGGAACAGCACTCTGAGGGAGAGGAGCTGCTGACGTGTGGTAGCAAAATCTCCTCTGCTGAAGAGAAACATTTCATTGTAAGCGAGTTCCATCAGCCTTGCCACCTTTTCTCAGCTGGCTATACTGGAGGGCAGGCTGTTGGCAGACTCCCCGGAGGCCCTGCTTCCCAGGCTGTGATACACACACGCCGCCTGCTTCAGCCCAAAGGGACAGTTTATGGTAAGGTAAAAACCCTGTGCTGGCAAGTTCCTGCGTAACCCTCGCACAAGCACAAGCATATTGGCCATTGGTCAAAGGCTTTCGCCACAAGCTTCACACGTTTGGTCCCATCTAGCCTCCGAAGGCCGAGTTGACCTAGCTAGGAATCAAAGTTCAGGAAAGGTACTCAGGGTGCTGGTGACTGCAGGTTGTTTCACCAGGCAGCCCAAATCGAGTCCACCTCCTTACATTTTCCATGGGCAGAGCAAATGGTGTCAACTTACACGCCTCCGGCCAGGGAGGGGCGACGTACACTTTCTTCAGGGGAAACAAGCCATGCCTTCCGTGTGAAAGGCCTCTAGGCCTCTTTGCTTCGGCAGCCCCGGGATAGCGTCAGCTCTGAAATGCTTCCGAAGGAGCAGAGTCAGAGAACCTTCGAACCACAGAGCAGGTGAAGCCCAGAACAAGGACTGCTCTTGGCCTGAGAACACCCACTGCCCAGCGCTTCTTTGGGGTACGCACGTGTCGAGGAAGGGGGTTGAATTCTGCTGCGTGATAACTCCTCCGGGCCACGTAGTGTGAGCGCAAGTAGAGTGGCCCTACATCTCCTCCCAGTTTCCTGTGTAAGTTGTAGAAGGCGAACTCCCTGCTTGAATCCCTGGGTCGGTTACGTACCCTCCAGAGAAAGATGGATGCTTGGGACCCTGGGCTGGGAGCTAGGTTAATGTTCTGTGCATCCACTTCGCAGCTCTTCTCTCTAAGCGGGTCCCAAAGGCTTTTTGGAGGCGTTTCCTGAGAGGGTCGGAAACAGGAAAGTAGCCAACAGGCCCACGGGGATGCCAGTTCTCTCTAGCAACAAGGCTACCAGCCTCAGACACTAGCGTTCTCTTTGGGACATGAAAGAACACTGTGCTTGGAAGCTCTTCCATCCAGTTTGCGAGTCGCGCTTCCACTGGGTCCTAGGATTCCAAGTGTTGCCATGCCGTTACAATGTCCAATTCTGAGGCCTAGGACGGCAGAGTGTCTGGCAGCTCTCAGAGAGACCTTAGCAGTGCAGGCTTTTTGGCTCCTTCCACCGAGAAACCAGCTCCTCCAGATCCTCTGTCGTTAGGTATTTCATGTCAGAATATCTCAGCGGGCCCTCATTCCTCCTCCACGAAGTAAGGCACAAACGGCCTTGCCCTAAAGGGAAGAAGCCTTCTGAGTCCGGCAGAGAGGCAGTCTCTGCCACTCTACATTCCCACACGGCTGAGCCCTGGGTATGGGACCGAGAGAGGGAGAAAGAGAGCCGTAACGCCGAGCTTTTCCACAATGCGGTACAGGCCTCACCCTTCAAGCCCAAGTCGATTTCATAGAGAAAACACCAGGCCTCGGTGTGCTTTCCTGTGGCAAGGAAACTTAGCTTTCATTCCTTAGGTGGCACATTGGCTCAGGACTGCCCTACCCCAAGGACTCAGGCTGTGCAGCCCGACTGGTTGAGATCAGCCCTTCTGGCTCTCTCACGGATGAAACCAACTAGGAAAAGAGCCTCTCCGAAGCTGGGGAACGTGGTGGCTTTTCCTAGTCTACACAGGAACAGCACTCTGAGGGAGAGGAGCTGCTGACGTGTGGTAGCAAAATCTCCTCTGCTGAAGAGAAACATTTCATTGTAAGCGAGTTCCATCAGCCTTGCCACCTTTTCTCAGCTGGCTATACTGGAGGGCAGTCTGTTGGCAGACTCCCCGGAGGCCCTGCTTCCCAGGCTGTGATACACACACGCCGCCTGCTTCAGCCCAAAGGGACAGTTTATGGTAAGGTAAAAACCCTGTGCTGGCAAGTTCCTGCGTAACCCTCGCACAAGCACAAGCATATTGGCCATTGGTCAAAGGCTTTCGCCACAAGCTTCACACGTTTGGGCCCATCTAGCCTCCGAAGGCCGAGTTGACCTAGCTAGGAATCAAAGTTCAGGAAAGGTACTCAGGGTGCTGGTGACTGCAGGTTGTTTCACCAGGCAGCCCAAATCGAGTCCACCTCCTTACATTTTCCATGGGCAGAGCAAATGGTGTCAACTTACACGCCTCCGGCCAGGGAGGGGCGACGTACACTTTCTTCAGGGGAAACAAGCCATGCCTTCCGTGTGAAAGGCCTCTAGGCCTCTTTGCTTCGGCAGCCCCGGGATAGCGTCAGCTCTGAAATGCTTCCGAAGGAGCAGAGTCAGAGAACCTTCGAACCACAGAGCAGGTGAAGCCCAGAACAAGGACTGCTCTTGGCCTGAGAACACCCACTGCCCAGCGCTTCTTTGGGGTACGCACGTGTCGAGGAAGGGGGTTGAATTCTGCTGCGTGATAACTCCTCCGGGCCACGTAGTGTGAGCGCAAGTAGAGTGGCCCTACATCTCCTCCCAGTTTCCTGTGTAAGTTGTAGAAGGCGAACTCCCTGCTTGAATCCCTGGGTCGGTTACGTACCCTCCAGAGAAAGATGGATGCTTGGGACCCTGGGCTGGGAGCTAGGTTAATGTTCTGTGCATCCACTTCGCAGCTCTTCTCTCTAAGCGGGTCCCAAAGGCTTTTTGGAGGCGTTTCCTGAGAGGGTCGGAAACAGGAAAGTAGCCAACAGGCCCACGGGGATGCCAGTTCTCTCTAGCAACAAGGCTACCAGCCTCAGACACTAGCGTTCTCTTTGGGACATGAAAGAACACTGTGCTTGGAAGCTCTTCCATCCAGTTTGCGAGTCGCGCTTCCACTGGGTCCTAGGATTCCAAGTGTTGCCATGCCGTTACAATGTCCAATTCTGAGGCCTAGGACGGCAGAGTGTCTGGCAGCTCTCAGAGAGACCTTAGCAGTGCAGGCTTTTTGGCTCCTTCCACCGAGAAACCAGCTCCTCCAGATCCTCTGTCGTTAGGTATTTCATGTCAGAATATCTCAGCGGGCCCTCATTCCTCCTCCACGAAGTAAGGCACAAACGGCCTTGCCCTAAAGGGAAGAAGCCTTCTGAGTCCGGCAGAGAGGCAGTCTCTGCCACTCTACATTCCCACACGGCTGAGCCCTGGGTATGGGACCGAGAGAGGGAGAAAGAGAGCCGTAACGCCGAGCTTTTCCACAATGCGGTACAGGCCTCACCCTTCAAGCCCAAGTCGATTTCATAGAGAAAACACCAGGCCTCGGTGTGCTTTCCTGTGGCAAGGAAACTTAGCTTTCATTCCTTAGGTGGCACATTGGCTCAGGACTGCCCTACCCCAAGGACTCAGGCTGTGCAGCCCGACTGGTTGAGATCAGCCCTTCTGGCTCTCTCACGGATGAAACCAACTAGGAAAAGAGCCTCTCCGAAGCTGGGGAACGTGGTGGCTTTTCCTAGTCTACACAGGAACAGCACTCTGAGGGAGAGGAGCTGCTGACGTGTGGTAGCAAAATCTCCTCTGCTGAAGAGAAACATTTCATTGTAAGCGAGTTCCATCAGCCTTGCCACCTTTTCTCAGCTGGCTATACTGGAGGGCAGGCTGTTGGCAGACTCCCCGGAGGCCCTGCTTCCCAGGCTGTGATACACACACGCCGCCTGCTTCAGCCCAAAGGGACAGTTTATGGTAAGGTAAAAACCCTGTGCTGGCAAGTTCCTGCGTAACCCTCGCACAAGCACAAGCATATTGGCCATTGGTCAAAGGCTTTCGCCACAAGCTTCACACGTTTGGTCCCATCTAGCCTCCGAAGGCCGAGTTGACCTAGCTAGGAATCAAAGTTCAGGAAAGGTACTCAGGGTGCTGGTGACTGCAGGTTGTTTCACCAGGCAGCCCAAATCGAGTCCACCTCCTTACATTTTCCATGGGCAGAGCAAATGGTGTCAACTTACACGCCTCCGGCCAGGGAGGGGCGACGTACACTTTCTTCAGGGGAAACAAGCCATGCCTTCCGTGTGAAAGGCCTCTAGGCCTCTTTGCTTCGGCAGCCCCGGGATAGCGTCAGCTCTGAAATGCTTCCGAAGGAGCAGAGTCAGAGAACCTTCGAACCACAGAGCAGGTGAAGCCCAGAACAAGGACTGCTCTTGGCCTGAGAACACCCACTGCCCAGCGCTTCTTTGGGGTACGCACGTGTCGAGGAAGGGGGTTGAATTCTGCTGCGTGATAACTCCTCCAGGCCACGTAGTGTGAGCGCAAGTAGAGTGGCCCTACATCTCCTCCCAGTTTCCTGTGTAAGTTGTAGAAGGCGAACTCCCTGCTTGAATCCCTGGGTCGGTTACGTACCCTCCAGAGAAAGATGGATGCTTGGGACCCTGGGCTGGGAGCTAGGTTAATGTTCTGTGCATCCACTTCGCAGCTCTTCTCTCTAAGCGGGTCCCAAAGGCTTTTTGGAGGCGTTTCCTGAGAGGGTCGGAAACAGGAAAGTAGCCAACAGGCCCACGGGGATGCCAGTTCTCTCTAGCAACAAGGCTACCAGCCTCAGACACTAGCGTTCTCTTTGGGACATGAAAGAACACTGTGCTTGGAAGCTCTTCCATCCAGTTTGCGAGTCGCGCTTCCACTGGGTCCTAGGATTCCAAGTGTTGCCATGCCGTTACAATGTCCAATTCTGAGGCCTAGGACGGCAGAGTGTCTGGCAGCTCTCAGAGAGACCTTAGCAGTGCAGGCTTTTTGGCTCCTTCCACCGAGAAACCAGCTCCTCCAGATCCTCTGTCGTTAGGTATTTCATGTCAGAATATCTCAGCGGGCCCTCATTCCTCCTCCACGAAGTAAGGCACAAACGGCCTTGCCCTAAAGGGAAGAAGCCTTCTGAGTCCGGCAGAGAGGCAGTCTCTGCCACTCTACATTCCCACACGGCTGAGCCCTGGGTATGGGACCGAGAGAGGGAGAAAGAGAGCCGTAACGCCGAGCTTTTCCACAATGCGGTACAGGCCTCACCCTTCAAGCCCAAGTCGATTTCATAGAGAAAACACCAGGCCTCGGTGTGCTTTCCTGTGGCAAGGAAACTTAGCTTTCATTCCTTAGGTGGCACATTGGCTCAGGACTGCCCTACCCCAAGGACTCAGGCTGTGCAGCCCGACTGGTTGAGATCAGCCCTTCTGGCTCTCTCACGGATGAAACCAACTAGGAAAAGAGCCTCTCCGAAGCTGGGGAACGTGGTGGCTTTTCCTAGTCTACACAGGAACAGCACTCTGAGGGAGAGGAGCTGCTGACGTGTGGTAGCAAAATCTCCTCTGCTGAAGAGAAACATTTCATTGTAAGCGAGTTCCATCAGCCTTGCCACCTTTTCTCAGCTGGCTATACTGGAGGGCAGGCTGTTGGCAGACTCCCCGGAGGCCCTGCTTCCCAGGCTGTGATACACACACGCCGCCTGCTTCAGCCCAAAGGGACAGTTTATGGTAAGGTAAAAACCCTGTGCTGGCAAGTTCCTGCGTAACCCTCGCACAAGCACAAGCATATTGGCCATTGGTCAAAGGCTTTCGCCACAAGCTTCACACGTTTGGTCCCATCTAGCCTCCGAAGGCCGAGTTGACCTAGCTAGGAATCAAAGTTCAGGAAAGGTACTCAGGGTGCTGGTGACTGCAGGTTGTTTCACCAGGCAGCCCAAATCGAGTCCACCTCCTTACATTTTCCATGGGCAGAGCAAATGGTGTCAACTTACACGCCTCCGGCCAGGGAGGGGCGACGTACACTTTCTTCAGGGGAAACAAGCCATGCCTTCCGTGTGAAAGGCCTCTAGGCCTCTTTGCTTCGGCAGCCCCGGGATAGCTTCAGCTCTGAAATGCTTCCGAAGGAGCAGAGTCAGAGAACCTTCGAACCACAGAGCAGGTGAAGCCCAGAACAAGGACTGCTCTTGGCCTGAGAACACCCACTGCCCAGCGCTTCTTTGGGGTACGCACGTGTCGAGGAAGGGGGTTGAATTCTGCTGCGTGATAACTCCTCCGGGCCACGTAGTGTGAGCGCAAGTAGAGTGGCCCTACATCTCCTCCCAGTTTCCTGTGTAAGTTGTAGAAGGCGAACTCCCTGCTTGAATCCCTGGGTCGGTTACGTACCCTCCAGAGAAAGATGGATGCTTGGGGCCTTGGGCTGGGAGCTAGGTTAATGTTCTGTGCATCCACTTCGCAGCTCTTCTCTCTAAGCGGGTCCCAAAGGCTTTTTGGAGGCGTTTCCTGAGAGGGTCGGAAACAGGAAAGTAGCCAACAGACCACGGGGATGCCAGTTTTCTCTAGCAACAAGGCTACCAGCCTCAGACACTAGCGTTCTCTTTGGGACATGAAAGAACACTGTGCTTGGAAGCTCTTCCATCCAGTTTGCGAGTCGCGCTTCCACTGGGTCCTAGGATTCCAAGTGTTGCCATGCCGTTACAATGTCCAATTCTGAGGCCTAGGACGGCAGAGTGTCTGGCAGCTCTCAGAGAGACCTTAGCAGTGCAGGCTTTTTGGCTCCTTCCACCGAGAAACCAGCTCCTCCAGATCCTCTGTCGTTAGGTATTTCATGTCAGAATATCTCAGCGGGCCCTCAACCTCCTCCACGAAGTAAGGCACAAACGGCCTTGCCCTAAAGGGAAGAAGCCTTCTGAGTCCGGCAGAGAGGCAGTCTCTGCCACTCTGCATTCCCACACGGCTGAGCCCTGGGTATGGGACCGAGAGAGGGAGAAAGAGAGCCGTAACCCCGAGCTTTTCCACAATGCGGTACAGGCCTCACCCTTCAAGCCCAAGTCGATTTCATAGAGAAAACACCAGGCACCAGAACTCGGTGTGCTTTCCTGTGGCAAGGAAACTTAGCTTTCATTCCTTAGGTGGCACATTGGCTCAGGACTGCCCTACCCCAAGGACTCAGGCTGTGCAGCCCGACTGGTTGAGATCAGCCCTTCTGGCTCTCTCACGGATGAAACCAACTAGGAAAAGAGCCTCTCCGAAGCTGGGGAACGTGGTGGCTTTTCCTAGTCTACACAGGAACAGCACTCTGAGGGAGAGGAGCTGCTGACGTGTGGTAGCAAAATCTCCTCTGCTGAAGAGAAACATTTCATTGTAAGCGAGTTCCATCAGCCTTGCCACCTTTTCTCAGCTGGCTATACTGGAGGGCAGGCTGTTGGCAGACTCCCCGGAGGCCCTGCTTCCCAGGCTGTGATACACACACGCCGCCTGCTTCAGCCCAAAGGGACAGTTTATGGTAAGGTAAAAACCCTGTGCTGGCAAGTTCCTGCGTAACCCTCGCACAAGCACAAGCATATTGGCCATTGGTCAAGGCTTTCCCCACAAGCTTAACACGTTTGGTCCCATCTAGCCTCCGAAGGCCGAGTTGACCTAGCTAGGAATCAAAGTTCAGGAAAGGTACTCAGGGTGCTGGTGACTGCAGGTTGTTTCACCAGGCAGCCCAAATCGAGTCCACCTCCTTACATTTTCCATGGGCAGAGCAAATGGTGTCAACTTACACGCCTCCGGCCAGGGAGGGGCGACGTACACTTTCTTCAGGGGAAACAAGCCATGCCTTCCGTGTGAAAGGCCTCTAGGCCTCTTTGCTTCGGCAGCCCCGGGATAGCTTCAGCTCTGAAATGCTTCCGAAGGAGCAGAGTCAGAGAACCTTCGAACCACAGAGCAGGTGAAGCCCAGAACAAGGACTGCTCTTGGCCTGAGAACACCCACTGCCCAGCGCTTCTTTGGGGTACGCACGTGTCGAGGAAGGGGGTTGAATTCTGCTGCGTGATAACTCCTCCGGGCCACGTAGTGTGAGCGCAAGTAGAGTGGCCCTACATCTCCTCCCAGTTTCCTGTGTAAGTTGTAGAAGGCGAACTCCCTGCTTGAATCCCTGGGTGGGGTACGTACCGTCCAGAGAAAGATGGAAGCTTGGGACCCTGGGCTGGGAGCTAGGTTAATGTTCTGTGCATCCACTTCGCAGCTCTTCTCTCTAAGCGGGTCCCAAAGGCTTTTTGGAGGCGTTTCCTGAGAGGGTCGGAAACAGGAAAGTAGCCAACAGGCCACGGGGATGCCAGTTTTCTCTAGCAACAAGGCTACCAGCCTCAGACACTAGCGTTCTCTTTGGGACATGAAAGAACACTGTGCTTGGAAGCTCTTCCATCCAGTTTGCGAGTCGCGCTTCCACTGGGTCCTAGGATTCCAAGTGTTGCCATGCCGTTACAATGTCCAATTCTGAGGCCTAGGACGGCAGAGTGTCTGGCAGCTCTCAGAGAGACCTTAGCAGTGCAGGCTTTTTGGCTCCTTCCACCGAGAAACCAGCTCCTCCAGATCCTCTGTCGTTAGGTATTTCATGTCAGAATATCTCAGCGGGCCCTCAACCTCCTCCACGAAGTAAGGCACAAACGGCCTTGCCCTAAAGGGAAGAAGCCTTCTGAGTCCGGCAGAGAGGCAGTCTCTGCCACTCTGCATTCCCACACGGCTGACCCCTGGGTATGGGACCGAGAGAGGGAGAAAGAGAGCCGTAACCCCGAGCTTTTCCACAATGCGTTACAGGCCTCACCCTTCAAGCCCAAGTCGATTTCATAGAGAAAACACCAGGCACCAGAACTCGGTGTGCTTTCCTGTGGCAAGGAAACTTAGCTTTCATTCCTTAGGTGGCACATTGGCTCAGGACTGCCCTACCCCAAGGACTCAGGCTGTGCAGCCCGACTGGTTGAGATCAGCCCTTCTGGCTCTCTCACGGATGAAACCAACTAGGAAAAGAGCCTCTCCGAAGCTGGGGAACGTGGTGGCTTTTCCTAGTCTACACAGGAACAGCACTCTGAGGGAGAGGAGCTGCTGACGTGTGGTAGCAAAATCTCCTCTGCTGAAGAGAAACATTTCATTGTAAGCGAGTTCCATCAGCCTTGCCACCTTTTCTCAGCTGGCTATACTGGAGGGCAGTCTGTTGGCAGACTCCCCGGAGGCCCTGCTTCCCAGGCTGTGATACACACACGCCGCCTGCTTCAGCCCAAAGGGACAGTTTATGGTAAGGTAAAAACCCTGTGCTGGCAAGTTCCTGCGTAACCCTCGCACAAGCACAAGCATATTGGCCATTGGTCAAGGCTTTCCCCACAAGCTTAACACGTTTGGTCCCATCTAGCCTCCGAAGGCCGAGTTGACCTAGCTAGGAATCAAAGTTCAGGAAAGGTACTCAGGGTGCTGGTGACTGCAGGTTGTTTCACCAGGCAGCCCAAATCGAGTCCACCTCCTTACATTTTCCATGGGCAGAGCAAATGGTGTCAACTTACACGCCTCCGGCCAGGGAGGGGCGACGTACACTTTCTTCAGGGGAAACAAGCCATGCCTTCCGTGTGAAAGGCCTCTAGGCCTCTTTGCTTCGGCAGCCCCGGGATAGCTTCAGCTCTGAAATGCTTCCGAAGGAGCAGAGTCAGAGAACCTTCGAACCACAGAGCAGGTGAAGCCCAGAACAAGGACTGCTCTTGGCCTGAGAACACCCACTGCCCAGCGCTTCTTTGGGGTACGCACGTGTCGAGGAAGGGGGTTGAATTCTGCTGCGTGATAACTCCTCCGGGCCACGTAGTGTGAGCGCAAGTAGAGTGGCCCTACATCTCCTCCCAGTTTCCTGTGTAAGTTGTAGAAGGCGAACTCCCTGCTTGAATCCCTGGGTGGGGTACGTACCGTCCAGAGAAAGATGGAAGCTTGGGACCCTGGGCTGGGAGCTAGGTTAATGTTCTGTGCATCCACTTCGCAGCTCTTCTCTCTAAGCGGGTCCCAAAGGCTTTTTGGAGGCGTTTCCTGAGAGGGTCGGAAACAGGAAAGTAGCCAACAGGCCACGGGGATGCCAGTTTTCTCTAGCAACAAGGCTACCAGCCTCAGACACTAGCGTTCTCTTTGGGACATGAAAGAACACTGTGCTTGGAAGCTCTTCCATCCAGTTTGCGAGTCGCGCTTCCACTGGGTCCTAGGATTCCAAGTGTTGCCATGCCGTTACAATGTCCAATTCTGAGGCCTAGGACGGCAGAGTGTCTGGCAGCTCTCAGAGAGACCTTAGCAGTGCAGGCTTTTTGGCTCCTTCCACCGAGAAACCAGCTCCTCCAGATCCTCTGTCGTTAGGTATTTCATGTCAGAATATCTCAGCGGGCCCTCAACCTCCTCCACGAAGTAAGGCACAAACGGCCTTGCCCTAAAGGGAAGAAGCCTTCTGAGTCCGGCAGAGAGGCAGTCTCTGCCACTCTGCATTCCCACACGGCTGAGCCCTGGGTATGGGACCGAGAGAGGGAGAAAGAGAGCCGTAACCCCGAGCTTTTCCACAATGCGGTACAGGCCTCACCCTTCAAGCCCAAGTCGATTTCATAGAGAAAACACCAGGCACCAGAACTCGGTGTGCTTTCCTGTGGCAAGGAAACTTAGCTTTCATTCCTTAGGTGGCACATTGGCTCAGGACTGCCCTACCCCAAGGACTCAGGCTGTGCAGCCCGACTGGTTGAGATCAGCCCTTCTGGCTCTCTCACGGATGAAACCAACTAGGAAAAGAGCCTCTCCGAAGCTGGGGAACGTGGTGGCTTTTCCTAGTCTACACAGGAACAGCACTCTGAGCGAGAGGAGCTGCTGACGTGTGGTAGCAAAATCTCCTCTGCTGAAGAGAAACATTTCATTGTAAGCGGGTTCCATCAGCCTTGCCACCTTTTCTCAGCTGGCTATACTGGAGGGCAGGCTGTTGGCAGACTCCCCGGAGGCCCTGCTTCCCAGGCTGTGATACACACACGCCGCCTGCTTCAGCCCAAAGGGACAGTTTATGGTAAGGTAAAAACCCTGTGCTGGCAAGTTCCTGCGTAACCCTCGCACAAGCACAAGCATATTGGCCATTGGTCAAAGGCTTTCGCCACAAGCTTCACACGTTTGGTCCCATCTAGCCTCCGAAGGCCGAGTTGACCTAGCTAGGAATCAAAGTTCAGGAAAGGTACTCAGGGTGCTGGTGACTGCAGGTTGTTTCACCAGGCAGCCCAAATCGAGTCCACCTCCTTACATTTTCCATGGGCAGAGCAAGTGGTGTCAACTTACACGCCTCCGGCCAGGGAGGGGCGACGTACACTTTCTTCAGGGGAAACAAGCCATGCCTTCCGTGTGAAAGGCCTCTAGGCCTCTTTGCTTCGGCAGCCCCGGGATAGCGTCAGCTCTGAAATGCTTCCGAAGGAGCAGAGTCAGAGAACCTTCGAACCACAGAGCAGGTGAAGCCCAGAACAAGGACTGCTCTTGGCCTGAGAACACCCACTGCCCAGCGCTTCTTTGGGGTACGCACGTGTCGAGGAAGGGGGTTGAATTCTGCTGCGTGATAACTCCTCCAGGCCACGTAGTGTGAGCGCAAGTAGAGTGGCCCTACATCTCCTCCCAGTTTCCTGTGTAAGTTGTAGAAGGCGAACTCCCTGCTTGAATCCCTGGGTCGGTTACGTACCCTCCAGAGAAAGATGGATGCTTGGGACCCTGGGCTGGGAGCTAGGTTAATGTTCTGTGCATCCACTTCGCAGCTCTTCTCTCTAAGCGGGTCCCAAAGGCTTTTTGGAGGCGTTTCCTGAGAGGGTCGGAAACAGGAAAGTAGCCAACAGGCCCACGGGGATGCCAGTTCTCTCTAGCAACAAGGCTACCAGCCTCAGACACTAGCGTTCTCTTTGGGACATGAAAGAACACTGTGCTTGGAAGCTCTTCCATCCAGTTTGCGAGTCGCGCTTCCACTGGGTCCTAGGATTCCAAGTGTTGCCATGCCGTTACAATGTCCAATTCTGAGGCCTAGGACGGCAGAGTGTCTGGCAGCTCTCAGAGAGACCTTAGCAGTGCAGGCTTTTTGGCTCCTTCCACCGAGAAACCAGCTCCTCCAGATCCTCTGTCGTTAGGTATTTCATGTCAGAATATCTCAGCGGGCCCTCATTCCTCCTCCACGAAGTAAGGCACAAACGGCCTTGCCCTAAAGGGAAGAAGCCTTCTGAGTCCGGCAGAGAGGCAGTCTCTGCCACTCTACATTCCCACACGGCTGAGCCCTGGGTATGGGACCGAGAGAGGGAGAAAGAGAGCCGTAACCCCGAGCTTTTCCACAATGCGGTACAGGCCTCACCCTTCAAGCCCAAGTCGATTTCATAGAGAAAACACCAGGCCTCGGTGTGCTTTCCTGTGGCAAGGAAACTTAGCTTTCATTCCTTAGGTGGCACATTGGCTCAGGACTGCCCTACCCCAAGGACTCAGGCTGTGCAGCCCGACTGGTTGAGATCAGCCCTTCTGGCTCTCTCACGGATGAAACCAACTAGGAAAAGAGCCTCTCCGAAGCTGGGGAACGTGGTGGCTTTTCCTAGTCTACACAGGAACAGCACTCTGAGGGAGAGGAGCTGCTGACGTGTGGTAGCAAAATCTCCTCTGCTGAAGAGAAACATTTCATTGTAAGCGAGTTCCATCAGCCTTGCCACCTTTTCTCAGCTGGCTATACTGGAGGGCAGGCTGTTGGCAGACTCCCCGGAGGCCCTGCTTCCCAGGCTGTGATACACACACGCCGCCTGCTTCAGCCCAAAGGGACAGTTTATGGTAAGGTAAAAACCCTGTGCTGGCAAGTTCCTGCGTAACCCTCGCACAAGCACAAGCATATTGGCCACTGGTCAAGGCTTTCCCCACAAGCTTAACACGTTTGGTCCCATCTAGCCTCCGAAGGCCGAGTTGACCTAGCTAGGAATCAAAGTTCAGGAAAGGTACTCAGGGTGCTGGTGACTGCAGGTTGTTTCACCAGGCAGCCCAAATCGAGTCCACCTCCTTACATTTTCCATGGGCAGAGCAAATGGTGTCAACTTACACGCCTCCGGCCAGGGAGGGGCGACGTACACTTTCTTCAGGGGAAACAAGCCATGCCTTCCGTGTGAAAGGCCTCTAGGCCTCTTTGCTTCGGCAGCCCCGGGATAGCTTCAGCTCTGAAATGCTTCCGAAGGAGCAGAGTCAGAGAACCTTCGAACCACAGAGCAGGTGAAGCCCAGAACAAGGACTGCTCTTGGCCTGAGAACACCCACTGCCCAGCGCTTCTTTGGGGTACGCACGTGTCGAGGAAGGGGGTTGAATTCTGCTGCGTGATAACTCCTCCGGGCCACGTAGTGTGAGCGCAAGTAGAGTGGCCCTACATCTCCTCCCAGTTTCCTGTGTAAGTTGTAGAAGGCGAACTCCCTGTTTGAATCCCTGGGTGGGGTACGTACCGTCCAGAGAAAGATGGAAGCTTGGGACCCTGGGCTGGGAGCTAGGTTAATGTTCTGTGCATCCACTTCGCAGCTCTTCTCTCTAAGCGGGTCCCAAAGGCTTTTTGGAGGCGTTTCCTGAGAGGGTCGGAAACAGGAAAGTAGCCAACAGGCCACGGGGATGCCAGTTTTCTCTAGCAACAAGGCTACCAGCCTCAGACACTAGCGTTCTCTTTGGGACATGAAAGAACACTGTGCTTGGAAGCTCTTCCATCCAGTTTGCGAGTCGCGCTTCCACTGGGTCCTAGGATTCCAAGTGTTGCCATGCCGTTACAATGTCCAATTCTGAGGCCTAGGACGGCAGAGTGTCTGGCAGCTCTCAGAGAGACCTTAGCAGTGCAGGCTTTTTGGCTCCTTCCACCGAGAAACCAGCTCCTCCAGATCCTCTGTCGTTAGGTATTTCATGTCAGAATATCTCAGCGGGCCCTCAACCTCCTCCACGAAGTAAGGCACAAACGGCCTTGCCCTAAAGGGAAGAAGCCTTCTGAGTCCGGCAGAGAGGCAGTCTCTGCCACTCTGCATTCCCACACAGCTGAGCCCTGGGTATGGGACCGAGAGAGGGAGAAAGAGAGCCGTAACCCCGAGCTTTTCCACAATGCGGTACAGGCCTCACCCTTCAAGCCCAAGTCGATTTCATAGAGAAAACACCAGGCCTCGGTGTGCTTTCCTGTGGCAAGGAAACTTAGCTTTCATTCCTTAGGTGGCACATTGGCTCAGGACTGCCCTACCCCAAGGACTCAGGCTGTGCAGCCCGACTGGTTGAGATCAGCCCTTCTGGCTCTCTCACGGATGAAACCAACTAGGAAAAGAGCCTCTCCGAAGCTGGGGAACGTGGTGGCTTTTCCTAGTCTACACAGGAACAGCACTCTGAGGGAGAGGAGCTGCTGACGTGTGGTAGCAAAATCTCCTCTGCTGAAGAGAAACATTTCATTGTAAGCGAGTTCCATCAGCCTTGCCACCTTTTCTCAGCTGGCTATACTGGAGGGCAGTCTGTTGGCAGACTCCCCGGAGGCCCTGCTTCCCAGGCTGTGATACACACACGCCGCCTGCTTCAGCCCAAAGGGACAGTTTATGGTAAGGTAAAAACCCTGTGCTGGCAAGTTCCTGCGTAACCCTCGCACAAGCACAAGCATATTGGCCATTGGTCAAGGCTTTCCCCACAAGCTTAACACGTTTGGTCCCATCTAGCCTCCGAAGGCCGAGTTGACCTAGCTAGGAATCAAAGTTCAGGAAAGGTACTCAGGGTGCTGGTGACTGCAGGTTGTTTCACCAGGCAGCCCAAATCGAGTCCACCTCCTTACATTTTCCATGGGCAGAGCAAATGGTGTCAACTTACACGCCTCCGGCCAGGGAGGGGCGACGTACACTTTCTTCAGGGGAAACAAGCCATGCCTTCCGTGTGAAAGGCCTCTAGGCCTCTTTGCTTCGGCAGCCCCGGGATAGCTTCAGCTCTGAAATGCTTCCGAAGGAGCAGAGTCAGAGAACCTTCGAACCACAGAGCAGGTGAAGCCCAGAACAAGGACTGCTCTTGGCCTGAGAACACCCACTGCCCAGCGCTTCTTTGGGGTACGCACGTGTCGAGGAAGGGGGTTGAATTCTGCTGCGTGATAACTCCTCCGGGCCACGTAGTGTGAGCGCAAGTAGAGTGGCCCTACATCTCCTCCCAGTTTCCTGTGTAAGTTGTAGAAGGCGAACTCCCTGCTTGAATCCCTGGGTCGGTTACGTACCCTCCAGAGAAAGATGGATGCTTGGGACCCTGGGCTGGGAGCTAGGTTAATGTTCTGTGCATCCACTTCGCAGCTCTTCTCTCTAAGCGGGTCCCAAAGGCTTTTTGGAGGCGTTTCCTGAGAGGGTCGGAAACAGGAAAGTAGCCAACAGACCACGGGGATGCCAGTTTTCTCTAGCAACAAGGCTACCAGCCTCAGACACTAGCGTTCTCTTTGGGACATGAAAGAACACTGTGCTTGGAAGCTCTTCCATCCAGTTTGCGAGTCGCGCTTCCACTGGGTCCTAGGATTCCAAGTGTTGCCATGCCGTTACAATGTCCAATTCTGAGGCCTAGGACGGCAGAGTGTCTGGCAGCTCTCAGAGAGACCTTAGCAGTGCAGGCTTTTTGGCTCCTTCCACCGAGAAACCAGCTCCTCCAGATCCTCTGTCGTTAGGTATTTCATGTCAGAATATCTCAGCGGGCCCTCAACCTCCTCCACGAAGTAAGGCACAAACGGCCTTGCCCTAAAGGGAAGAAGCCTTCTGAGTCCGGCAGAGAGGCAGTCTCTGCCACTCTGCATTCCCACACGGCTGAGCCCTGGGTATGGGACCGAGAGAGGGAGAAAGAGAGCCGTAACGCCGAGCTTTTCCACAATGCGGTACAGGCCTCACCCTTCAAGCCCAAGTCGATTTCATAGAGAAAACACCAGGCACCAGAACTCGGTGTGCTTTCCTGTGGCAAGGAAACTTAGCTTTCATTCCTTAGGTGGCACATTGGCTCAGGACTGCCCTACCCCAAGGACTCAGGCTGTGCAGCCCGACTGGTTGAGATCAGCCCTTCTGGCTCTCTCACGGATGAAACCAACTAGGAAAAGAGCCTCTCCGAAGCTGGGGAACGTGGTGGCTTTTCCTAGTCTACACAGGAACAGCACTCTGAGGGAGAGGAGCTGCTGACGTGTGGTAGCAAAATCTCCTCTGCTGAAGAGAAACATTTCATTGTAAGCGAGTTCCATCAGCCTTGCCACCTTTTCTCAGCTGGCTATACTGGAGGGCAGTCTGTTGGCAGACTCCCCGGAGGCCCTGCTTCCCAGGCTGTGATACACACACGCCGCCTGCTTCAGCCCAAAGGGACAGTTTATGGTAAGGTAAAAACCCTGTGCTGGCAAGTTCCTGCGTAACCCTCGCACAAGCACAAGCATATTGGCCATTGGTCAAGGCTTTCCCCACAAGCTTAACACGTTTGGTCCCATCTAGCCTCCGAAGGCCGAGTTGACCTAGCTAGGAATCAAAGTTCAGGAAAGGTACTCAGGGTGCTGGTGACTGCAGGTTGTTTCACCAGGCAGCCCAAATCGAGTCCACCTCCTTACATTTTCCATGGGCAGAGCAAATGGTGTCAACTTACACGCCTCCGGCCAGGGAGGGGCGACGTACACTTTCTTCAGGGGAAACAAGCCATGCCTTCCGTGTGAAAGGCCTCTAGGCCTCTTTGCTTCGGCAGCCCCGGGATAGCTTCAGCTCTGAAATGCTTCCGAAGGAGCAGAGTCAGAGAACCTTCGAACCACAGAGCAGGTGAAGCCCAGAACAAGGACTGCTCTTGGCCTGAGAACACCCACTGCCCAGCGCTTCTTTGGGGTACGCACGTGTCGAGGATGGGGGTTGAATTCTGCTGCGTGATAACTTCTCCGGGCCACGTAGTGTGAGCGCAAGTAGAGTGGCCCTACATCTCCTCCCAGTTTCCTGTGTAAGTTGTAGAAGGCGAACTCCCTGCTTGAATCCCTGGGTGGGGTACGTACCGTCCAGAGAAAGATGGAAGCTTGGGACCCTGGGCTGGGAGCTAGGTTAATGTTCTGTGCATCCACTTCGCAGCTCTTCTCTCTAAGCGGGTCCCAAAGGCTTTTTGGAGGCGTTTCCTGAGAGGGTCGGAAACAGGAAAGTAGCCAACAGGCCACGGGGATGCCAGTTTTCTCTAGCAAAAAGGCTACCAGCCTCAGACACTAGCGTTCTCTTTGGGACATGAAAGAACACTGTGCTTGGAAGCTCTTCCATCCAGTTTGCGAGTCGCGCTTCCACTGGGTCCTAGGATTCCAAGTGTTGCCATGCCGTTACAATGTCCAATTCTGAGGCCTAGGACGGCAGAGTGTCTGGCAGCTCTCAGAGAGACCTTAGCAGTGCAGGCTTTTTGGCTCCTTCCACCGAGAAACCAGCTCCTCCAGATCCTCTGTCGTTAGGTATTTCATGTCAGAATATCTCAGCGGGCCCTCATTCCTCCTCCACGAAGTAAGGCACAAACGGCCATGCCCTAAAGGGAAGAAGCCTTCTGAGTCCGGCAGAGAGGCAGTCTCTGCCACTCTACATTCCCACACGGCTGAGCCCTGGGTATGGGACCGAGAGAGGGAGAAAGAGAGCCGTAACCCCGAGCTTTTCCACAATGCGGTACAGGCCTCACCCTTCAAGCCCAAGTCGATTTCATAGAGAAAACACCAGGCCTCGGTGTGCTTTCCTGTGGCAAGGAAACTTAGCTTTCATTCCTTAGGTGGCACATTGGCTCAGGACTGCCCTACCCCAAGGACTCAGGCTGTGCAGCCCGACTGGTTGAGATCAGCCCTTCTGGCTCTCTCACGGATGAAACCAACTAGGAAAAGAGCCTCTCCGAAGCTGGGGAACGTGGTGGCTTTTCCTAGTCTACACAGGAACAGCACTCTGAGGGAGAGGAGCTGCTGACGTGTGGTAGCAAAATCTCCTCTGCTGAAGAGAAACATTTCATTGTAAGCGGGTTCCATCAGCCTTGCCACCTTTTCTCAGCTGGCTATACTGGAGGGCAGGCTGTTGGCAGACTCCCCGGAGGCCCTGCTTCCCAGGCTGTGATACACACACGCCGCCTGCTTCAGCCCAAAGGGACAGTTTATGGTAAGGTAAAAACCCTGTGCTGGCAAGTTCCTGCGTAACCCTCGCACAAGCACAAGCATATTGGCCATTGGTCAAAGGCTTTCGCCACAAGCTTCACACGTTTGGGCCCATCTAGCCTCCGAAGGCCGAGTTGACCTAGCTAGGAATCAAAGTTCAGGAAAGGTACTCAGGGTGCTGGTGACTGCAGGTTGTTTCACCAGGCAGCCCAAATCGAGTCCACCTCCTTACATTTTCCATGGGCAGAGCAAGTGGTGTCAACTTACACGCCTCCGGCCAGGGAGGGGCGACGTACACTTTCTTCAGGGGAAACAAGCCATGCCTTCCGTGTGAAAGGCCTCTAGGCCTCTTTGCTTCGGCAGCCCCGGGATAGCTTCAGCTCTGAAATGCTTCCGAAGGAGCAGAGTCAGAGAACCTTCGAACCACAGAGCAGGTGAAGCCCAGAACAAGGACTGCTCTTGGCCTGAGAACACCCACTGCCCAGCGCTTCTTTGGGGTACGCACGTGTCGAGGAAGGGGGTTGAATTCTGCTGCGTGATAACTCCTCCGGGCCACGTAGTGTGAGCGCAAGTAGAGTGGCCCTACATCTCCTCCCAGTTTCCTGTGTAAGTTGTAGAAGGCGAACTCCCTGCTTGAATCCCTGGGTCGGTTACGTACCCTCCAGAGAAAGATGGATGCTTGGGACCCTGGGCTGGGAGCTAGGTTAATGTTCTGTGCATCCACTTCGCAGCTCTTCTCTCTAAGCGGGTCCCAAAGGCTTTTTGGAGGCGTTTCCTGAGAGGGTCGGAAACAGGAAAGTAGCCAACAGGCCCACGGGGATGCCAGTTCTCTCTAGCAACAAGGCTACCAGCCTCAGACACTAGCGTTCTCTTTGGGACATGAAAGAACACTGTGCTTGGAAGCTCTTCCATCCAGTTTGCGAGTCGCGCTTCCACTGGGTCCTAGGATTCCAAGTGTTGCCATGCCGTTACAATGTCCAATTCTGAGGCCTAGGACGGCAGAGTGTCTGGCAGCTCTCAGAGAGACCTTAGCAGTGCAGGCTTTTTGGCTCCTTCCACCGAGAAACCAGCTCCTCCAGATCCTCTGTCGTTAGGTATTTCATGTCAGAATATCTCAGCGGGCCCTCATTCCTCCTCCACGAAGTAAGGCACAAACGGCCTTGCCCTAAAGGGAAGAAGCCTTCTGAGTCCGGCAGAGAGGCAGTCTCTGCCACTCTACATTCCCACACGGCTGAGCCCTGGGTATGGGACCGAGAGAGGGAGAAAGAGAGCCGTAACGCCGAGCTTTTCCACAATGCGGTACAGGCCTCACCCTTCAAGCCCAAGTCGATTTCATAGAGAAAACACCAGGCCTCGGTGTGCTTTCCTGTGGCAAGGAAACTTAGCTTTCATTCCTTAGGTGGCACATTGGCTCAGGACTGCCCTACCCCAAGGACTCAGGCTGTGCAGCCCGACTGGTTGAGATCAGCCCTTCTGGCTCTCTCACGGATGAAACCAACTAGGAAAAGAGCCTCTCCGAAGCTGGGGAACGTGGTGGCTTTTCCTAGTCTACACAGGAACAGCACTCTGAGGGAGAGGAGCTGCTGACGTGTGGTAGCAAAATCTCCTCTGCTGAAGAGAAACATTTCATTGTAAGCGAGTTCCATCAGCCTTGCCACCTTTTCTCAGCTGGCTATACTGGAGGGCAGTCTGTTGGCAGACTCCCCGGAGGCCCTGCTTCCCAGGCTGTGATACACACACGCCGCCTGCTTCAGCCCAAAGGGACAGTTTATGGTAAGGTAAAAACCCTGTGCTGGCAAGTTCCTGCGTAACCCTCGCACAAGCACAAGCATATTGGCCATTGGTCAAGGCTTTCCCCACAAGCTTAACACGTTTGGTCCCATCTAGCCTCCGAAGGCCGAGTTGACCTAGCTAGGAATCAAAGTTCAGGAAAGGTACTCAGGGTGCTGGTGACTGCAGGTTGTTTCACCAGGCAGCCCAAATCGAGTCCACCTCCTTACATTTTCCATGGGCAGAGCAAATGGTGTCAACTTACACGCCTCCGGCCAGGGAGGGGCGACGTACACTTTCTTCAGGGGAAACAAGCCATGCCTTCCGTGTGAAAGGCCTCTAGGCCTCTTTGCTTCAGCAGCCCCGGGATAGCTTCAGCTCTGAAATGCTTCCGAAGGACCAGAGTCAGAGAACCTTCGAACCACAGAGCAGGTGAAGCCCAGAACAAGGACTGCTCTTGGCCTGAGAACACCCACTGCCCAGCGCTTCTTTGGGGTACGCACGTGTCGAGGATGGGGGTTGAATTCTGCTGCGTGATAACTTCTCCGGGCCACGTAGTGTGAGCGCAAGTAGAGTGGCCCTACATCTCCTCCCAGTTTCCTGTGTAAGTTGTAGAAGGCGAACTCCCTGCTTGAATCCCTGGGTGGGGTACGTACCGTCCAGAGAAAGATGGAAGCTTGGGACCCTGGGCTGGGAGCTAGGTTAATGTTCTGTGCATCCACTTCGCAGCTCTTCTCTCTAAGCGGGTCCCAAAGGCTTTTTGGAGGCGTTTCCTGAGAGGGTCGGAAACAGGAAAGTAGCCAACAGGCCACGGGGATGCCAGTTTTCTCTAGCAACAAGGCTACCAGCCTCAGACACTAGCGTTCTCTTTGGGACATGAAAGAACACTGTGCTTGGAAGCTCTTCCATCCAGTTTGCGAGTCGCGCTTCCACTGGGTCCTAGGATTCCAAGTGTTGCCATGCCGTTACAATGTCCAATTCTGAGGCCTAGGACGGCAGAGTGTCTGGCAGCTCTCAGAGAGACCTTAGCAGTGCAGGCTTTTTGGCTCCTTCCACCGAGAAACCAGCTCCTCCAGATCCTCTGTCGTTAGGTATTTCATGTCAGAATATCTCAGCGGGCCCTCATTCCTCCTCCACGAAGTAAGGCACAAACGGCCATGCCCTAAAGGGAAGAAGCCTTCTGAGTCCGGCAGAGAGGCAGTCTCTGCCACTCTACATTCCCACACGGCTGAGCCCTGGGTATGGGACCGAGAGAGGGAGAAAGAGAGCCGTAACCCCGAGCTTTTCCACAATGCGGTACAGGCCTCACCCTTCAAGCCCAAGTCGATTTCATAGAGAAAACACCAGGCCTCGGTGTGCTTTCCTGTGGCAAGGAAACTTAGCTTTCATTCCTTAGGTGGCACATTGGCTCAGGACTGCCCTACCCCAAGGACTCAGGCTGTGCAGCCCGACTGGTTGAGATCAGCCCTTCTGGCTCTCTCACGGATGAAACCAACTAGGAAAAGAGCCTCTCCGAAGCTGGGGAACGTGGTGGCTTTTCCTAGTCTACACAGGAACAGCACTCTGAGGGAGAGGAGCTGCTGACGTGTGGTAGCAAAATCTCCTCTGCTGAAGAGAAACATTTCATTGTAAGCGAGTTCCATCAGCCTTGCCACCTTTTCTCAGCTGGCTATACTGGAGGGCAGGCTGTTGGCAGACTCCCCGGAGGCCCTGCTTCCCAGGCTGTGATACACACACGCCGCCTGCTTCAGCCCAAAGGGACAGTTTATGGTAAGGTAAAAACCCTGTGCTGGCAAGTTCCTGCGTAACCCTCGCACAAGCACAAGCATATTGGCCATTGGTCAAGGCTTTCCCCACAAGCTTAACACGTTTGGTCCCATCTAGCCTCCGAAGGCCGAGTTGACCTAGCTAGGAATCAAAGTTCAGGAAAGGTACTCAGGGTGCTGGTGACTGCAGGTTGTTTCACCAGGCAGCCCAAATCGAGTCCACCTCCTTACATTTTCCATGGGCAGAGCAAATGGTGTCAACTTACACGCCTCCGGCCAGGGAGGGGCGACGTACACTTTCTTCAGGGGAAACAAGCCATGCCTTCCGTGTGAAAGGCCTCTAGGCCTCTTTGCTTCAGCAGCCCCGGGATAGCTTCAGCTCTGAAATGCTTCCGAAGGACCAGAGTCAGAGAACCTTCGAACCACAGAGCAGGTGAAGCCCAGAACAAGGACTGCTCTTGGCCTGAGAACACCCACTGCCCAGCGCTTCTTTGGGGTACGCACGTGTCGAGGATGGGGGTTGAATTCTGCTGCGTGATAACTTCTCCGGGCCACGTAGTGTGAGCGCAAGTAGAGTGGCCCTACATCTCCTCCCAGTTTCCTGTGTAAGTTGTAGAAGGCGAACTCCCTGCTTGAATCCCTGGGTGGGGTACGTACCGTCCAGAGAAAGATGGAAGCTTGGGACCCTGGGCTGGGAGCTAGGTTAATGTTCTGTGCATCCACTTCGCAGCTCTTCTCTCTAAGCGGGTCCCAAAGGCTTTTTGGAGGCGTTTCCTGAGAGGGTCGGAAACAGGAAAGTAGCCAACAGGCCACGGGGATGCCAGTTTTCTCTAGCAACAAGGCTACCAGCCTCAGACACTAGCGTTCTCTTTGGGACATGAAAGAACACTGTGCTTGGAAGCTCTTCCATCCAGTTTGCGAGTCGCGCTTCCACTGGGTCCTAGGATTCCAAGTGTTGCCATGCCGTTACAATGTCCAATTCTGAGGCCTAGGACGGCAGAGTGTCTGGCAGCTCTCAGAGAGACCTTAGCAGTGCAGGCTTTTTGGCTCCTTCCACCGAGAAACCAGCTCCTCCAGATCCTCTGTCGTTAGGTATTTCATGTCAGAATATCTCAGCGGGCCCTCATTCCTCCTCCACGAAGTAAGGCACAAACGGCCATGCCCTAAAGGGAAGAAGCCTTCTGAGTCCGGCAGAGAGGCAGTCTCTGCCACTCTACATTCCCACACGGCTGAGCCCTGGGTATGGGACCGAGAGAGGGAGAAAGAGAGCCGTAACCCCGAGCTTTTCCACAATGCGGTACAGGCCTCACCCTTCAAGCCCAAGTCGATTTCATAGAGAAAACACCAGGCCTCGGTGTGCTTTCCTGTGGCAAGGAAACTTAGCTTTCATTCCTTAGGTGGCACATTGGCTCAGGACTGCCCTACCCCAAGGACTCAGGCTGTGCAGCCCGACTGGTTGAGATCAGCCCTTCTGGCTCTCTCACGGATGAAACCAACTAGGAAAAGAGCCTCTCCGAAGCTGGGGAACGTGGTGGCTTTTCCTAGTCTACACAGGAACAGCACTCTGAGGGAGAGGAGCTGCTGACGTGTGGTAGCAAAATCTCCTCTGCTGAAGAGAAACATTTCATTGTAAGCGGGTTCCATCAGCCTTGCCACCTTTTCTCAGCTGGCTATACTGGAGGGCAGGCTGTTGGCAGACTCCCCGGAGGCCCTGCTTCCCAGGCTGTGATACACACACGCCGCCTGCTTCAGCCCAAAGGGACAGCTTATGGTAAGGTAAAAACCCTGTGCTGGCAAGTTCCTGCGTAACCCTCGCACAAGCACAAGCATATTGGCCATTGGTCAAAGGCTTTCGCCACAAGCTTCACACGTTTGGGCCCATCTAGCCTCCGAAGGCCGAGTTGACCTAGCTAGGAATCAAAGTTCAGGAAAGGTACTCAGGGTGCTGGTGACTGCAGGTTGTTTCACCAGGCAGCCCAAATCGAGTCCACCTCCTTACATTTTCCATGGGCAGAGCAAATGGTGTCAACTTACACGCCTCCGGCCAGGGAGGGGCGACGTACACTTTCTTCAGGGGAAACAAGCCATGCCTTCCGTGTGAAAGGCCTCTAGGCCTCTTTGCTTCGGCAGCCCCGGGATAGCGTCAGCTCTGAAATGCTTCCGAAGGAGCAGAGTCAGAGAACCTTCGAACCACAGAGCAGGTGAAGCCCAGAACAAGGACTGCTCTTGGCCTGAGAACACCCACTGCCCAGCGCTTCTTTGGGGTACGCACGTGTCGAGGAAGGGGGTTGAATTCTGCTGCGTGATAACTCCTCCGGGCCACGTAGTGTGAGCGCAAGTAGAGTGGCCCTACATCTCCTCCCAGTTTCCTGTGTAAGTTGTAGAAGGCGAACTCCCTGCTTGAATCCCTGGGTCGGTTACGTACCCTCCAGAGAAAGATGGATGCTTGGGACCCTGGGCTGGGAGCTAGGTTAATGTTCTGTGCATCCACTTCGCAGCTCTTCTCTCTAAGCGGGTCCCAAAGGCTTTTTGGAGGCGTTTCCTGAGAGGGTCGGAAACAGGAAAGTAGCCAACAGGCCCACGGGGATGCCAGTTCTCTCTAGCAACAAGGCTACCAGCCTCAGACACTAGCGTTCTCTTTGGGACATGAAAGAACACTGTGCTTGGAAGCTCTTCCATCCAGTTTGCGAGTCGCGCTTCCACTGGGTCCTAGGATTCCAAGTGTTGCCATGCCGTTACAATGTCCAATTCTGAGGCCTAGGACGGCAGAGTGTCTGGCAGCTCTCAGAGAGACCTTAGCAGTGCAGGCTTTTTGGCTCCTTCCACCGAGAAACCAGCTCCTCCAGATCCTCTGTCGTTAGGTATTTCATGTCAGAATATCTCAGCGGGCCCTCATTCCTCCTCCACGAAGTAAGGCACAAACGGCCTTGCCCTAAAGGGAAGAAGCCTTCTGAGTCCGGCAGAGAGGCAGTCTCTGCCACTCTACATTCCCACACGGCTGAGCCCTGGGTATGGGACCGAGAGAGGGAGAAAGAGAGCCGTAACGCCGAGCTTTTCCACAATGCGGTACAGGCCTCACCCTTCAAGCCCAAGTCGATTTCATAGAGAAAACACCAGGCCTCGGTGTGCTTTCCTGTGGCAAGGAAACTTAGCTTTCATTCCTTAGGTGGCACATTGGCTCAGGACTGCCCTACCCCAAGGACTCAGGCTGTGCAGCCCGACTGGTTGAGATCAGCCCTTCTGGCTCTCTCACGGATGAAACCAACTAGGAAAAGAGCCTCTCCGAAGCTGGGGAACGTGGTGGCTTTTCCTAGTCTACACAGGAACAGCACTCTGAGGGAGAGGAGCTGCTGACGTGTGGTAGCAAAATCTCCTCTGCTGAAGAGAAACATTTCATTGTAAGCGAGTTCCATCAGCCTTGCCACCTTTTCTCAGCTGGCTATACTGGAGGGCAGTCTGTTGGCAGACTCCCCGGAGGCCCTGCTTCCCAGGCTGTGATACACACACGCCGCCTGCTTCAGCCCAAAGGGACAGTTTATGGTAAGGTAAAAACCCTGTGCTGGCAAGTTCCTGCGTAACCCTCGCACAAGCACAAGCATATTGGCCATTGGTCAAGGCTTTCCCCACAAGCTTAACACGTTTGGTCCCATCTAGCCTCCGAAGGCCGAGTTGACCTAGCTAGGAATCAAAGTTCAGGAAAGGTACTCAGGGTGCTGGTGACTGCAGGTTGTTTCACCAGGCAGCCCAAATCGAGTCCACCTCCTTACATTTTCCATGGGCAGAGCAAATGGTGTCAACTTACACGCCTCCGGCCAGGGAGGGGCGACGTACACTTTCTTCAGGGGAAACAAGCCATGCCTTCCGTGTGAAAGGCCTCTAGGCCTCTTTGCTTCGGCAGCCCCGGGATAGCTTCAGCTCTGAAATGCTTCCGAAGGAGCAGAGTCAGAGAACCTTCGAACCACAGAGCAGGTGAAGCCCAGAACAAGGACTGCTCTTGGCCTGAGAACACCCACTGCCCAGCGCTTCTTTGGGGTACGCACGTGTCGAGGATGGGGGTTGAATTCTGCTGCGTGATAACTTCTCCGGGCCACGTAGTGTGAGCGCAAGTAGAGTGGCCCTACATCTCCTCCCAGTTTCCTGTGTAAGTTGTAGAAGGCGAACTCCCTGTTTGAATCCCTGGGTGGGGTACGTACCGTCCAGAGAAAGATGGAAGCTTGGGACCCTGGGCTGGGAGCTAGGTTAATGTTCTGTGCATCCACTTCGCAGCTCTTCTCTCTAAGCGGGTCCCAAAGGCTTTTTGGAGGCGTTTCCTGAGAGGGTCGGAAACAGGAAAGTAGCCAACAGGCCACGGGGATGCCAGTTTTCTCTAGCAACAAGGCTACCAGCCTCAGACACTAGCGTTCTCTTTGGGACATGAAAGAACACTGTGCTTGGAAGCTCTTCCATCCAGTTTGCGAGTCGCGCTTCCACTGGGTCCTAGGATTCCAAGTGTTGCCATGCCGTTACAATGTCCAATTCTGAGGCCTAGGACGGCAGAGTGTCTGGCAGCTCTCAGAGAGACCTTAGCAGTGCAGGCTTTTTGGCTCCTTCCACCGAGAAACCAGCTCCTCCAGATCCTCTGTCGTTAGGTATTTCATGTCAGAATATCTCAGCGGGCCCTCATTCCTCCTCCACGAAGTAAGGCACAAACGGCCTTGCCCTAAAGGGAAGAAGCCTTCTGAGTCCGGCAGAGAGGCAGTCTCTGCCACTCTACATTCCCACACGGCTGAGCCCTGGGTATGGGACCGAGAGAGGGAGAAAGAGAGCCGTAACCCCGAGCTTTTCCACAATGCGGTACAGGCCTCACCCTTCAAGCCCAAGTCGATTTCATAGAGAAAACACCAGGCCTCGGTGTGCTTTCCTGTGGCAAGGAAACTTAGCTTTCATTCCTTAGGTGGCACATTGGCTCAGGACTGCCCTACCCCAAGGACTCAGGCTGTGCAGCCCGACTGGTTGAGATCAGCCCTTCTGGCTCTCTCACGGATGAAACCAACTAGGAAAAGAGCCTCTCCGAAGCTGGGGAACGTGGTGGCTTTTCCTAGTCTACACAGGAACAGCACTCTGAGGGAGAGGAGCTGCTGACGTGTGGTAGCAAAATCTCCTCTGCTGAAGAGAAACATTTCATTGTAAGCGGGTTCCATCAGCCTTGCCACCTTTTCTCAGCTGGCTATACTGGAGGGCAGTCTGTTGGCAGACTCCCCGGAGGCCCTGCTTCCCAGGCTGTGATACACACACGCCGCCTGCTTCAGCCCAAAGGGACAGTTTATGGTAAGGTAAAAACCCTGTGCTGGCAAGTTCCTGCGTAACCCTCGCACAAGCACAAGCATATTGGCCATTGGTCAAAGGCTTTCGCCACAAGCTTCACACGTTTGGGCCCATCTAGCCTCCGAAGGCCGAGTTGACCTAGCTAGGAATCAAAGTTCAGGAAAGGTACTCAGGGTGCTGGTGACTGCAGGTTGTTTCACCAGGCAGCCCAAATCGAGTCCACCTCCTTATATTTTCCATGGGCAGAGCAAATGGTGTCAACTTACATGCCTCCGGCCAGGGAGGGGCGACGTACACTTTCTTCAGGGGAAACAAGCCATGCCTTCCGTGTGAAAGGCCTCTAGGCCTCTTTGCTTCGGCAGCCCCGGGATAGCGTCAGCTCTGAAATGCTTCCGAAGGAGCAGAGTCAGAGAACCTTCGAACCACAGAGCAGGTGAAGCCCAGAACAAGGACTGCTCTTGGCCTGAGAACACCCACTGCCCAGCGCTTCTTTGGGGTACGCACGTGTCGAGGAAGGGGGTTGAATTCTGCTGCGTGATAACTCCTCCAGGCCACGTAGTGTGAGCGCAAGTAGAGTGGCCCTACATCTCCTCCCAGTTTCCTGTGTAAGTTGTAGAAGGCGAACTCCCTGCTTGAATCCCTGGGTCGGTTACGTACCCTCCAGAGAAAGATGGATGCTTGGGACCCTGGGCTGGGAGCTAGGTTAATGTTCTGTGCATCCACTTCGCAGCTCTTCTCTCTAAGCGGGTCCCAAAGGCTTTTTGGAGGCGTTTCCTGAGAGGGTCGGAAACAGGAAAGTAGCCAACAGGCCCACGGGGATGCCAGTTCTCTCTAGCAACAAGGCTACCAGCCTCAGACACTAGCGTTCTCTTTGGGACATGAAAGAACACTGTGCTTGGAAGCTCTTCCATCCAGTTTGCGAGTCGCGCTTCCACTGGGTCCTAGGATTCCAAGTGTTGCCATGCCGTTACAATGTCCAATTCTGAGGCCTAGGACGGCAGAGTGTCTGGCAGCTCTCAGAGAGACCTTAGCAGTGCAGGCTTTTTGGCTCCTTCCACCGAGAAACCAGCTCCTCCAGATCCTCTGTCGTTAGGTATTTCATGTCAGAATATCTCAGCGGGCCCTCATTCCTCCTCCACGAAGTAAGGCACAAACGGCCTTGCCCTAAAGGGAAGAAGCCTTCTGAGTCCGGCAGAGAGGCAGTCTCTGCCACTCTACATTCCCACACGGCTGAGCCCTGGGTATGGGACCGAGAGAGGGAGAAAGAGAGCCGTAACCCCGAGCTTTTCCACAATGCGGTACAGGCCTCACCCTTCAAGCCCAAGTCGATTTCATAGAGAAAACACCAGGCCTCGGTGTGCTTTCCTGTGGCAAGGAAACTTAGCTTTCATTCCTTAGGTGGCACATTGGCTCAGGACTGCCCTACCCCAAGGACTCAGGCTGTGCAGCCCGACTGGTTGAGATCAGCCCTTCTGGCTCTCTCACGGATGAAACCAACTAGGAAAAGAGCCTCTCCGAAGCTGGGGAACGTGGTGGCTTTTCCTAGTCTACACAGGAACAGCACTCTGAGGGAGAGGAGCTGCTGACGTGTGGTAGCAAAATCTCCTCTGCTGAAGAGAAACATTTCATTGTAAGCGGGTTCCATCAGCCTTGCCACCTTTTCTCAGCTGGCTATACTGGAGGGCAGGCTGTTGGCAGACTCCCCGGAGGCCCTGCTTCCCAGGCTGTGATACACACACGCCGCCTGCTTCAGCCCAAAGGGACAGTTTATGGTAAGGTAAAAACCCTGTGCTGGCAAGTTCCTGCGTAACCCTCGCACAAGCACAAGCATATTGGCCATTGGTCAAAGGCTTTCGCCACAAGCTTCACACGTTTGGGCCCATCTAGCCTCCGAAGGCCGAGTTGACCTAGCTAGGAATCAAAGTTCAGGAAAGGTACTCAGGGTGCTGGTGACTGCAGGTTGTTTCACCAGGCAGCCCAAATCGAGTCCACCTCCTTACATTTTCCATGGGCAGAGCAAATGGTGTCAACTTACACGCCTCCGGCCAGGGAGGGGCGACGTACACTTTCTTCAGGGGAAACAAGCCATGCCTTCCGTGTGAAAGGCCTCTAGGCCTCTTTGCTTCGGCAGCCCCGGGATAGCGTCAGCTCTGAAATGCTTCCGAAGGAGCAGAGTCAGAGAACCTTCGAACCACAGAGCAGGTGAAGCCCAGAACAAGGACTGCTCTTGGCCTGAGAACACCCACTGCCCAGCGCTTCTTTGGGGTACGCACGTGTCGAGGAAGGGGGTTGAATTCTGCTGCGTGATAACTCCTCCGGGCCACGTAGTGTGAGCGCAAGTAGAGTGGCCCTACATCTCCTCCCAGTTTCCTGTGTAAGTTGTAGAAGGCGAACTCCCTGCTTGAATCCCTGGGTCGGTTACGTACCCTCCAGAGAAAGATGGATGCTTGGGACCCTGGGCTGGGAGCTAGGTTAATGTTCTGTGCATCCACTTCGCAGCTCTTCTCTCTAAGCGGGTCCCAAAGGCTTTTTGGAGGCGTTTCCTGAGAGGGTCGGAAACAGGAAAGTAGCCAACAGGCCCACGGGGATGCCAGTTCTCTCTAGCAACAAGGCTACCAGCCTCAGACACTAGCGTTCTCTTTGGGACATGAAAGAACACTGTGCTTGGAAGCTCTTCCATCCAGTTTGCGAGTCGCGCTTCCACTGGGTCCTAGGATTCCAAGTGTTGCCATGCCGTTACAATGTCCAATTCTGAGGCCTAGGACGGCAGAGTGTCTGGCAGCTCTCAGAGAGACCTTAGCAGTGCAGGCTTTTTGGCTCCTTCCACCGAGAAACCAGCTCCTCCAGATCCTCTGTCGTTAGGTATTTCATGTCAGAATATCTCAGCGGGCCCTCATTCCTCCTCCACGAAGTAAGGCACAAACGGCCTTGCCCTAAAGGGAAGAAGCCTTCTGAGTCCGGCAGAGAGGCAGTCTCTGCCACTCTACATTCCCACACGGCTGAGCCCTGGGTATGGGACCGAGAGAGGGAGAAAGAGAGCCGTAACGCCGAGCTTTTCCACAATGCGGTACAGGCCTCACCCTTCAAGCCCAAGTCGATTTCATAGAGAAAACACCAGGCCTCGGTGTGCTTTCCTGTGGCAAGGAAACTTAGCTTTCATTCCTTAGGTGGCACATTGGCTCAGGACTGCCCTACCCCAAGGACTCAGGCTGTGCAGCCCGACTGGTTGAGATCAGCCCTTCTGGCTCTCTCACGGATGAAACCAACTAGGAAAAGAGCCTCTCCGAAGCTGGGGAACGTGGTGGCTTTTCCTAGTCTACACAGGAACAGCACTCTGAGGGAGAGGAGCTGCTGACGTGTGGTAGCAAAATCTCCTCTGCTGAAGAGAAACATTTCATTGTAAGCGAGTTCCATCAGCCTTGCCACCTTTTCTCAGCTGGCTATACTGGAGGGCAGGCTGTTGGCAGACTCCCCGGAGGCCCTGCTTCCCAGGCTGTGATACACACACGCCGCCTGCTTCAGTCCAAAGGGACAGTTTATGGTAAGGTAAAAACCCTGTGCTGGCAAGTTCCTGCGTAACCCTCGCACAAGCACAAGCATATTGGCCATTGGTCAAAGGCTTTCGCCACAAGCTTCACACGTTTGGTCCCATCTAGCCTCCGAAGGCCGAGTTGACCTAGCTAGGAATCAAAGTTCAGGAAAGGTACTCAGGGTGCTGGTGACTGCAGGTTGTTTCACCAGGCAGCCCAAATCGAGTCCACCTCCTTACATTTTCCATGGGCAGAGCAAATGGTGTCAACTTACACGCCTCCGGCCAGGGAGGGGCGACGTACACTTTCTTCAGGGGAAACAAGCCATGCCTTCCGTGTGAAAGGCCTCTAGGCCTCTTTGCTTCGGCAGCCCCGGGATAGCGTCAGCTCTGAAATGCTTCCGAAGGAGCAGAGTCAGAGAACCTTCGAACCACAGAGCAGGTGAAGCCCAGAACAAGGACTGCTCTTGGCCTGAGAACACCCACTGCCCAGCGCTTCTTTGGGGTACGCACGTGTCGAGGAAGGGGGTTGAATTCTGCTGCGTGATAACTCCTCCAGGCCACGTAGTGTGAGCGCAAGTAGAGTGGCCCTACATCTCCTCCCAGTTTCCTGTGTAAGTTGTAGAAGGCGAACTCCCTGCTTGAATCCCTGGGTCGGTTACGTACCCTCCAGAGAAAGATGGATGCTTGGGACCCTGGGCTGGGAGCTAGGTTAATGTTCTGTGCATCCACTTCGCAGCTCTTCTCTCTAAGCGGGTCCCAAAGGCTTTTTGGAGGCGTTTCCTGAGAGGGTCGGAAACAGGAAAGTAGCCAACAGGCCCACGGGGATGCCAGTTCTCTCTAGCAACAAGGCTACCAGCCTCAGACACTAGCGTTCTCTTTGGGACATGAAAGAACACTGTGCTTGGAAGCTCTTCCATCCAGTTTGCGAGTCGCGCTTCCACTGGGTCCTAGGATTCCAAGTGTTGCCATGCCGTTACAATGTCCAATTCTGAGGCCTAGGACGGCAGAGTGTCTGGCAGCTCTCAGAGAGACCTTAGCAGTGCAGGCTTTTTGGCTCCTTCCACCGAGAAACCAGCTCCTCCAGATCCTCTGTCGTTAGGTATTTCATGTCAGAATATCTCAGCGGGCCCTCATTCCTCCTCCACGAAGTAAGGCACAAACGGCCTTGCCCTAAAGGGAAGAAGCCTTCTGAGTCCGGCAGAGAGGCAGTCTCTGCCACTCTACATTCCCACACGGCTGAGCCCTGGGTATGGGACCGAGAGAGGGAGAAAGAGAGCCGTAACCCCGAGCTTTTCCACAATGCGGTACAGGCCTCACCCTTCAAGCCCAAGTCGATTTCATAGAGAAAACACCAGGCCTCGGTGTGCTTTCCTGTGGCAAGGAAACTTAGCTTTCATTCCTTAGGTGGCACATTGGCTCAGGACTGCCCTACCCCAAGGACTCAGGCTGTGCAGCCCGACTGGTTGAGATCAGCCCTTCTGGCTCTCTCACGGATGAAACCAACTAGGAAAAGAGCCTCTCCGAAGCTGGGGAACGTGGTGGCTTTTCCTAGTCTACACAGGAACAGCACTCTGAGGGAGAGGAGCTGCTGACGTGTGGTAGCAAAATCTCCTCTGCTGAAGAGAAACATTTCATTGTAAGCGGGTTCCATCAGCCTTGCCACCTTTTCTCAGCTGGCTATACTGGAGGGCAGGCTGTTGGCAGACTCCCCGGAGGCCCTGCTTCCCAGGCTGTGATACACACACGCCGCCTGCTTCAGCCCAAAGGGACAGTTTATGGTAAGGTAAAAACCCTGTGCTGGCAAGTTCCTGCGTAACCCTCGCACAAGCACAAGCATATTGGCCATTGGTCAAAGGCTTTCGCCACAAGCTTCACACGTTTGGGCCCATCTAGCCTCCGAAGGCCGAGTTGACCTAGCTAGGAATCAAAGTTCAGGAAAGGTACTCAGGGTGCTGGTGACTGCAGGTTGTTTCACCAGGCAGCCCAAATCGAGTCCACCTCCTTACATTTTCCATGGGCAGAGCAAATGGTGTCAACTTACACGCCTCCGGCCAGGGAGGGGCGACGTACACTTTCTTCAGGGGAAACAAGCCATGCCTTCCGTGTGAAAGGCCTCTAGGCCTCTTTGCTTCGGCAGCCCCGGGATAGCGTCAGCTCTGAAATGCTTCCGAAGGAGCAGAGTCAGAGAACCTTCGAACCACAGAGCAGGTGAAGCCCAGAACAAGGACTGCTCTTGGCCTGAGAACACCCACTGCCCAGCGCTTCTTTGGGGTACGCACGTGTCGAGGAAGGGGGTTGAATTCTGCTGCGTGATAACTCCTCCGGGCCACGTAGTGTGAGCGCAAGTAGAGTGGCCCTACATCTCCTCCCAGTTTCCTGTGTAAGTTGTAGAAGGCGAACTCCCTGCTTGAATCCCTGGGTCGGTTACGTACCCTCCAGAGAAAGATGGATGCTTGGGACCCTGGGCTGGGAGCTAGGTTAATGTTCTGTGCATCCACTTCGCAGCTCTTCTCTCTAAGCGGGTCCCAAAGGCTTTTTGGAGGCGTTTCCTGAGAGGGTCGGAAACAGGAAAGTAGCCAACAGGCCCACGGGGATGCCAGTTCTCTCTAGCAACAAGGCTACCAGCCTCAGACACTAGCGTTCTCTTTGGGACATGAAAGAACACTGTGCTTGGAAGCTCTTCCATCCAGTTTGCGAGTCGCGCTTCCACTGGGTCCTAGGATTCCAAGTGTTGCCATGCCGTTACAATGTCCAATTCTGAGGCCTAGGACGGCAGAGTGTCTGGCAGCTCTCAGAGAGACCTTAGCAGTGCAGGCTTTTTGGCTCCTTCCACCGAGAAACCAGCTCCTCCAGATCCTCTGTCGTTAGGTATTTCATGTCAGAATATCTCAGCGGGCCCTCATTCCTCCTCCACGAAGTAAGGCACAAACGGCCTTGCCCTAAAGGGAAGAAGCCTTCTGAGTCCGGCAGAGAGGCAGTCTCTGCCACTCTACATTCCCACACGGCTGAGCCCTGGGTATGGGACCGAGAGAGGGAGAAAGAGAGCCGTAACGCCGAGCTTTTCCACAATGCGGTACAGGCCTCACCCTTCAAGCCCAAGTCGATTTCATAGAGAAAACACCAGGCCTCGGTGTGCTTTCCTGTGGCAAGGAAACTTAGCTTTCATTCCTTAGGTGGCACATTGGCTCAGGACTGCCCTACCCCAAGGACTCAGGCTGTGCAGCCCGACTGGTTGAGATCAGCCCTTCTGGCTCTCTCACGGATGAAACCAACTAGGAAAAGAGCCTCTCCGAAGCTGGGGAACGTGGTGGCTTTTCCTAGTCTACACAGGAACAGCACTCTGAGGGAGAGGAGCTGCTGACGTGTGGTAGCAAAATCTCCTCTGCTGAAGAGAAACATTTCATTGTAAGCGAGTTCCATCAGCCTTGCCACCTTTTCTCAGCTGGCTATACTGGAGGGCAGGCTGTTGGCAGACTCCCCGGAGGCCCTGCTTCCCAGGCTGTGATACACACACGCCGCCTGCTTCAGCCCAAAGGGACAGTTTATGGTAAGGTAAAAACCCTGTGCTGGCAAGTTCCTGCGTAACCCTCGCACAAGCACAAGCATATTGGCCATTGGTCAAAGGCTTTCGCCACAAGCTTCACACGTTTGGTCCCATCTAGCCTCCGAAGGCCGAGTTGACCTAGCTAGGAATCAAAGTTCAGGAAAGGTACTCAGGGTGCTGGTGACTGCAGGTTGTTTCACCAGGCAGCCCAAATCGAGTACACCTCCTTACATTTTCCATGGGCAGAGCAAATGGTGTCAACTTACACGCCTCCGGCCAGGGAGGGGCGACGTACACTTTCTTCAGGGGAAACAAGCCATGCCTTCCGTGTGAAAGGCCTCTAGGCCTCTTTGCTTCGGCAGCCCCGGGATAGCGTCAGCTCTGAAATGCTTCCGAAGGAGCAGAGTCAGAGAACCTTCGAACCACAGAGCAGGTGAAGCCCAGAACAAGGACTGCTCTTGGCCTGAGAACACCCACTGCCCAGCGCTTCTTTGGGGTACGCACGTGTCGAGGAAGGGGGTTGAATTCTGCTGCGTGATAACTCCTCCAGGCCACGTAGTGTGAGCGCAAGTAGAGTGGCCCTACATCTCCTCCCAGTTTCCTGTGTAAGTTGTAGAAGGCGAACTCCCTGCTTGAATCCCTGGGTCGGTTACGTACCCTCCAGAGAAAGATGGATGCTTGGGACCCTGGGCTGGGAGCTAGGTTAATGTTCTGTGCATCCACTTCGCAGCTCTTCTCTCTAAGCGGGTCCCAAAGGCTTTTTGGAGGCGTTTCCTGAGAGGGTCGGAAACAGGAAAGTAGCCAACAGGCCCACGGGGATGCCAGTTCTCTCTAGCAACAAGGCTACCAGCCTCAGACACTAGCGTTCTCTTTGGGACATGAAAGAACACTGTGCTTGGAAGCTCTTCCATCCAGTTTGCGAGTCGCGCTTCCACTGGGTCCTAGGATTCCAAGTGTTGCCATGCCGTTACAATGTCCAATTCTGAGGCCTAGGACGGCAGAGTGTCTGGCAGCTCTCAGAGAGACCTTAGCAGTGCAGGCTTTTTGGCTCCTTCCACCGAGAAACCAGCTCCTCCAGATCCTCTGTCGTTAGGTATTTCATGTCAGAATATCTCAGCGGGCCCTCATTCCTCCTCCACGAAGTAAGGCACAAACGGCCTTGCCCTAAAGGGAAGAAGCCTTCTGAGTCCGGCAGAGAGGCAGTCTCTGCCACTCTACATTCCCACACGGCTGAGCCCTGGGTATGGGACCGAGAGAGGGAGAAAGAGAGCCGTAACGCCGAGCTTTTCCACAATGCGGTACAGGCCTCACCCTTCAAGCCCAAGTCGATTTCATAGAGAAAACACCAGGCCTCGGTGTGCTTTCCTGTGGCAAGGAAACTTAGCTTTCATTCCTTAGGTGGCACATTGGCTCAGGACTGCCCTACCCCAAGGACTCAGGCTGTGCAGCCCGACTGGTTGAGATCAGCCCTTCTGGCTCTCTCACGGATGAAACCAACTAGGAAAAGAGCCTCTCCGAAGCTGGGGAACGTGGTGGCTTTTCCTAGTCTACACAGGAACAGCACTCTGAGGGAGAGGAGCTGCTGACGTGTGGTAGCAAAATCTCCTCTGCTGAAGAGAAACATTTCATTGTAAGCGAGTTCCATCAGCCTTGCCACCTTTTCTCAGCTGGCTATACTGGAGGGCAGTCTGTTGGCAGACTCCCCGGAGGCCCTGCTTCCCAGGCTGTGATACACACACGCCGCCTGCTTCAGCCCAAAGGGACAGTTTATGGTAAGGTAAAAACCCTGTGCTGGCAAGTTCCTGCGTAACCCTCGCACAAGCACAAGCATATTGGCCATTGGTCAAGGCTTTCCCCACAAGCTTAACACGTTTGGTCCCATCTAGCCTCCGAAGGCCGAGTTGACCTAGCTAGGAATCAAAGTTCAGGAAAGGTACTCAGGGTGCTGGTGACTGCAGGTTGTTTCACCAGGCAGCCCAAATCGAGTCCACCTCCTTACATTTTCCATGGGCAGAGCAAATGGTGTCAACTTACACGCCTCCGGCCAGGGAGGGGCGACGTACACTTTCTTCAGGGGAAACAAGCCATGCCTTCCGTGTGAAAGGCCTCTAGGCCTCTTTGCTTCGGCAGCCCCGGGATAGCTTCAGCTCTGAAATGCTTCCGAAGGAGCAGAGTCAGAGAACCTTCGAACCACAGATCAGGTGAAGCCCAGAACAAGGACTGCTCTTGGCCTGAGAACACCCACTGCCCAGCGCTTCTTTGGGGTACGCACGTGTCGAGGATGGGGGTTGAATTCTGCTGCGTGATAACTTCTCCGGGCCACGTAGTGTGAGCGCAAGTAGAGTGGCCCTACATCTCCTCCCAGTTTCCTGTGTAAGTTGTAGAAGGCGAACTCCCTGCTTGAATCCCTGGGTGGGGTACGTACCGTCCAGAGAAAGATGGAAGCTTGGGACCCTGGGCTGGGAGCTAGGTTAATGTTCTGTGCATCCACTTCGCAGCTCTTCTCTCTAAGCGGGTCCCAAAGGCTTTTTGGAGGCGTTTCCTGAGAGGGTCGGAAACAGGAAAGTAGCCAACAGGCCACGGGGATGCCAGTTTTCTCTAGCAACAAGGCTACCAGCCTCAGACACTAGCGTTCTCTTTGGGACATGAAAGAACACTGTGCTTGGAAGCTCTTCCATCCAGTTTGCGAGTCGCGCTTCCACTGGGTCCTAGGATTCCAAGTGTTGCCATGCCGTTACAATGTCCAATTCTGAGGCCTAGGACGGCAGAGTGTCTGGCAGCTCTCAGAGAGACCTTAGCAGTGCAGGCTTTTTGGCTCCTTCCACCGAGAAACCAGCTCCTCCAGATCCTCTGTCGTTAGGTATTTCATGTCAGAATATCTCAGCGGGCCCTCATTCCTCCTCCACGAAGTAAGGCACAAACGGCCATGCCCTAAAGGGAAGAAGCCTTCTGAGTCTGGCAGAGAGGCAGTCTCTGCCACTCTACATTCCCACACGGCTGAGCCCTGGGTATGGGACCGAGAGAGGGAGAAAGAGAGCCGTAACCCCGAGCTTTTCCACAATGCGGTACAGGCCTCACCCTTCAAGCCCAAGTCGATTTCATAGAGAAAACACCAGGCCTCGGTGTGCTTTCCTGTGGCAAGGAAACTTAGCTTTCATTCCTTAGGTGGCACATTGGCTCAGGACTGCCCTACCCCAAGGACTCAGGCTGTGCAGCCCGACTGGTTGAGATCAGCCCTTCTGGCTCTCTCACGGATGAAACCAACTAGGAAAAGAGCCTCTCCGAAGCTGGGGAACGTGGTGGCTTTTCCTAGTCTACACAGGAACAGCACTCTGAGGGAGAGGAGCTGCTGACGTGTGGTAGCAAAATCTCCTCTGCTGAAGAGAAACATTTCATTGTAAGCGGGTTGCATCAGCCTTGCCACCTTTTCTCAGCTGGCTATACTGGAGGGCAGGCTGTTGGCAGACTCCCCGGAGGCCCTGCTTCCCAGGCTGTGATACACACACGCCGCCTGCTTCAGCCCAAAGGGACAGTTTATGGTAAGGTAAAAACCCTGTGCTGGCAAGTTCCTGCGTAACCCTCGCACAAGCACAAGCATATTGGCCATTGGTCAAAGGCTTTCGCCACAAGCTTCACACGTTTGGGCCCATCTAGCCTCCGAAGGCCGAGTTGACCTAGCTAGGAATCAAAGTTCAGGAAAGGTACTCAGGGTGCTGGTGACTGCAGGTTGTTTCACCAGGCAGCCCAAATCGAGTCCACCTCCTTACATTTTCCATGGGCAGAGCAAATGGTGTCAACTTACACGCCTCCGGCCAGGGAGGGGCGACGTACACTTTCTTCAGGGGAAACAAGCCATGCCTTCCGTGTGAAAGGCCTCTAGGCCTCTTTGCTTCGGCAGCCCCGGGATAGCGTCAGCTCTGAAATGCTTCCGAAGGAGCAGAGTCAGAGAACCTTCGAACCACAGAGCAGGTGAAGCCCAGAACAAGGACTGCTCTTGGCCTGAGAACACCCACTGCCCAGCGCTTCTTTGGGGTACGCACGTGTCGAGGAAGGGGGTTGAATTCTGCTGCGTGATAACTCCTCCGGGCCACGTAGTGTGAGCGCAAGTAGAGTGGCCCTACATCTCCTCCCAGTTTCCTGTGTAAGTTGTAGAAGGCGAACTCCCTGCTTGAATCCCTGGGTCGGTTACGTACCCTCCAGAGAAAGATGGATGCTTGGGACCCTGGGCTGGGAGCTAGGTTAATGTTCTGTGCATCCACTTCGCAGCTCTTCTCTCTAAGCGGGTCCCAAAGGCTTTTTGGAGGCGTTTCCTGAGAGGGTCGGAAACAGGAAAGTAGCCAACAGGCCACGGGGATGCCAGTTTTCTCTAGCAACAAGGCTACCAGCCTCAGACACTAGCGTTCTCTTTGGGACATGAAAGAACACTGTGCTTGGAAGCTCTTCCATCCAGTTTGCGAGTCGCGCTTCCACTGGGTCCTAGGATTCCAAGTGTTGCCATGCCGTTACAATGTCCAATTCTGAGGCCTAGGACGGCAGAGTGTCTGGCAGCTCTCAGAGAGACCTTAGCAGTGCAGGCTTTTTGGCTCCTTCCACCGAGAAACCAGCTCCTCCAGATCCTCTGTCGTTAGGTATTTCATGTCAGAATATCTCAGCGGGCCCTCATTCCTCCTCCACGAAGTAAGGCACAAACGGCCATGCCCTAAAGGGAAGAAGCCTTCTGAGTCTGGCAGAGAGGCAGTCTCTGCCACTCTACATTCCCACACGGCTGAGCCCTGGGTATGGGACCGAGAGAGGGAGAAAGAGAGCCGTAACCCCGAGCTTTTCCACAATGCGGTACAGGCCTCACCCTTCAAGCCCAAGTCGATTTCATAGAGAAAACACCAGGCCTCGGTGTGCTTTCCTGTGGCAAGGAAACTTAGCTTTCATTCCTTAGGTGGCACATTGGCTCAGGACTGCCCTACCCCAAGGACTCAGGCTGTGCAGCCCGACTGGTTGAGATCAGCCCTTCTGGCTCTCTCACGGATGAAACCAACTAGGAAAAGAGCCTCTCCGAAGCTGGGGAACGTGGTGGCTTTTCCTAGTCTACACAGGAACAGCACTCTGAGGGAGAGGAGCTGCTGACGTGTGGTAGCAAAATCTCCTCTGCTGAAGAGAAACATTTCATTGTAAGCGGGTTGCATCAGCCTTGCCACCTTTTCTCAGCTGGCTATACTGGAGGGCAGGCTGTTGGCAGACTCCCCGGAGGCCCTGCTTCCCAGGCTGTGATACACACACGCCGCCTGCTTCAGCCCAAAGGGACAGTTTATGGTAAGGTAAAAACCCTGTGCTGGCAAGTTCCTGCGTAACCCTCGCACAAGCACAAGCATATTGGCCATTGGTCAAAGGCTTTCGCCACAAGCTTCACACGTTTGGGCCCATCTAGCCTCCGAAGGCCGAGTTGACCTAGCTAGGAATCAAAGTTCAGGAAAGGTACTCAGGGTGCTGGTGACTGCAGGTTGTTTCACCAGGCAGCCCAAATCGAGTCCACCTCCTTACATTTTCCATGGGCAGAGCAAATGGTGTCAACTTACACGCCTCCGGCCAGGGAGGGGCGACGTACACTTTCTTCAGGGGAAACAAGCCATGCCTTCCGTGTGAAAGGCCTCTAGGCCTCTTTGCTTCGGCAGCCCCGGGATAGCGTCAGCTCTGAAATGCTTCCGAAGGAGCAGAGTCAGAGAACCTTCGAACCACAGAGCAGGTGAAGCCCAGAACAAGGACTGCTCTTGGCCTGAGAACACCCACTGCCCAGCGCTTCTTTGGGGTACGCACGTGTCGAGGAAGGGGGTTGAATTCTGCTGCGTGATAACTCCTCCGGGCCACGTAGTGTGAGCGCAAGTAGAGTGGCCCTACATCTCCTCCCAGTTTCCTGTGTAAGTTGTAGAAGGCGAACTCCCTGCTTGAATCCCTGGGTCGGTTACGTACCCTCCAGAGAAAGATGGATGCTTGGGACCCTGGGCTGGGAGCTAGGTTAATGTTCTGTGCATCCACTTCGCAGCTCTTCTCTCTAAGCGGGTCCCAAAGGCTTTTTGGAGGCGTTTCCTGAGAGGGTCGGAAACAGGAAAGTAGCCAACAGGCCCACGGGGATGCCAGTTCTCTCTAGCAACAAGGCTACCAGCCTCAGACACTAGCGTTCTCTTTGGGACATGAAAGAACACTGTGCTTGGAAGCTCTTCCATCCAGTTTGCGAGTCGCGCTTCCACTGGGTCCTAGGATTCCAAGTGTTGCCATGCCGTTACAATGTCCAATTCTGAGGCCTAGGACGGCAGAGTGTCTGGCAGCTCTCAGAGAGACCTTAGCAGTGCAGGCTTTTTGGCTCCTTCCACCGAGAAACCAGCTCCTCCAGATCCTCTGTCGTTAGGTATTTCATGTCAGAATATCTCAGCGGGCCCTCATTCCTCCTCCACGAAGTAAGGCACAAACGGCCTTGCCCTAAAGGGAAGAAGCCTTCTGAGTCCGGCAGAGAGGCAGTCTCTGCCACTCTACATTCCCACACGGCTGAGCCCTGGGTATGGGACCGAGAGAGGGAGAAAGAGAGCCGTAACCCCGAGCTTTTCCACAATGCGGTACAGGCCTCACCCTTCAAGCCCAAGTCGATTTCATAGAGAAAACACCAGGCCTCGGTGTGCTTTCCTGTGGCAAGGAAACTTAGCTTTCATTCCTTAGGTGGCACATTGGCTCAGGACTGCCCTACCCCAAGGACTCAGGCTGTGCAGCCCGACTGGTTGAGATCAGCCCTTCTGGCTCTCTCACGGATGAAACCAACTAGGAAAAGAGCCTCTCCGAAGCTGGGGAACGTGGTGGCTTTTCCTAGTCTACACAGGAACAGCACTCTGAGGGAGAGGAGCTGCTGACGTGTGGTAGCAAAATCTCCTCTGCTGAAGAGAAACATTTCATTGTAAGCGAGTTCCATCAGCCTTGCCACCTTTTCTCAGCTGGCTATACTGGAGGGCAGGCTGTTGGCAGACTCCCCGGAGGCCCTGCTTCCCAGGCTGTGATACACACACGCCGCCTGCTTCAGCCCAAAGGGACAGTTTATGGTAAGGTAAAAACCCTGTGCTGGCAAGTTCCTGCGTAACCCTCGCACAAGCACAAGCATATTGGCCATTGGTCAAAGGCTTTCCCCACAAGCTTCACACGTTTGGGCCCATCTAGCCTCCGAAGGCCGAGTTGACCTAGCTAGGAATCAAAGTTCAGGAAAGGTACTCAGGGTGCTGGTGACTGCAGGTTGTTTCACCAGGCAGCCCAAATCGAGTCCACCTCCTTACATTTTCCATGGGCAGAGCAAATGGTGTCAACTTACACGCCTCCGGCCAGGGAGGGGCGACGTACACTTTCTTCAGGGGAAACAAGCCATGCCTTCCGTGTGAAAGGCCTCTAGGCCTCTTTGCTTCGGCAGCCCCGGGATAGCGTCAGCTCTGAAATGCTTCCGAAGGAGCAGAGTCAGAGAACCTTCGAACCACAGAGCAGGTGAAGCCCAGAACAAGGACTGCTCTTGGCCTGAGAACACCCACTGCCCAGCGCTTCTTTGGGGTACGCACGTGTCGAGGAAGGGGGTTGAATTCTGCTGCGTGATAACTCCTCCGGGCCACGTAGTGTGAGCGCAAGTAGAGTGGCCCTACATCTCCTCCCAGTTTCCTGTGTAAGTTGTAGAAGGCGAACTCCCTGCTTGAATCCCTGGGTCGGTTACGTACCCTCCAGAGAAAGATGGATGCTTGGGACCCTGGGCTGGGAGCTAGGTTAATGTTCTGTGCATCCACTTCGCAGCTCTTCTCTCTAAGCGGGTCCCAAAGGCTTTTTGGAGGCGTTTCCTGAGAGGGTCGGAAACAGGAAAGTAGCCAACAGGCCCACGGGGATGCCAGTTCTCTCTAGCAACAAGGCTACCAGCCTCAGACACTAGCGTTCTCTTTGGGACATGAAAGAACACTGTGCTTGGAAGCTCTTCCATCCAGTTTGCGAGTCGCGCTTCCACTGGGTCCTAGGATTCCAAGTGTTGCCATGCCGTTACAATGTCCAATTCTGAGGCCTAGGACGGCAGAGTGTCTGGCAGCTCTCAGAGAGACCTTAGCAGTGCAGGCTTTTTGGCTCCTTCCACCGAGAAACCAGCTCCTCCAGATCCTCTGTCGTTAGGTATTTCATGTCAGAATATCTCAGCGGGCCCTCATTCCTCCTCCACGAAGTAAGGCACAAACGGCCTTGCCCTAAAGGGAAGAAGCCTTCTGAGTCCGGCAGAGAGGCAGTCTCTGCCACTCTACATTCCCACACGGCTGAGCCCTGGGTATGGGACCGAGAGAGGGAGAAAGAGAGCCGTAACGCCGAGCTTTTCCACAATGCGGTACAGGCCTCACCCTTCAAGCCCAAGTCGATTTCATAGAGAAAACACCAGGCCTCGGTGTGCTTTCCTGTGGCAAGGAAACTTAGCTTTCATTCCTTAGGTGGCACATTGGCTCAGGACTGCCCTACCCCAAGGACTCAGGCTGTGCAGCCCGACTGGTTGAGATCAGCCCTTCTGGCTCTCTCACGGATGAAACCAACTAGGAAAAGAGCCTCTCCGAAGCTGGGGAACGTGGTGGCTTTTCCTAGTCTACACAGGAACAGCACTCTGAGGGAGAGGAGCTGCTGACGTGTGGTAGCAAAATCTCCTCTGCTGAAGAGAAACATTTCATTGTAAGCGAGTTCCATCAGCCTTGCCACCTTTTCTCAGCTGGCTATACTGGAGGGCAGTCTGTTGGCAGACTCCCCGGAGGCCCTGCTTCCCAGGCTGTGATACACACACGCCGCCTGCTTCAGCCCAAAGGGACAGTTTATGGTAAGGTAAAAACCCTGTGCTGGCAAGTTCCTGCGTAACCCTCGCACAAGCACAAGCATATTGGCCATTGGTCAAAGGCTTTCGCCACAAGCTTCACACGTTTGGTCCCATCTAGCCTCCGAAGGCCGAGTTGACCTAGCTAGGAATCAAAGTTCAGGAAAGGTACTCAGGGTGCTGGTGACTGCAGGTTGTTTCACCAGGCAGCCCAAATCGAGTCCACCTCCTTACATTTTCCATGGGCAGAGCAAATGGTGTCAACTTACACGCCTCCGGCCAGGGAGGGGCGACGTACACTTTCTTCAGGGGAAACAAGCCATGCCTTCCGTGTGAAAGGCCTCTAGGCCTCTTTGCTTCGGCAGCCCCGGGATAGCGTCAGCTCTGAAATGCTTCCGAAGGAGCAGAGTCAGAGAACCTTCGAACCACAGAGCAGGTGAAGCCCAGAACAAGGACTGCTCTTGGCCTGAGAACACCCACTGCCCAGCGCTTCTTTGGGGTACGCACGTGTCGAGGAAGGGGGTTGAATTCTGCTGCGTGATAACTCCTCCAGGCCACGTAGTGTGAGCGCAAGTAGAGTGGCCCTACATCTCCTCCCAGTTTCCTGTGTAAGTTGTAGAAGGCGAACTCCCTGCTTGAATCCCTGGGTCGGTTACGTACCCTCCAGAGAAAGATGGATGCTTGGGACCCTGGGCTGGGAGCTAGGTTAATGTTCTGTGCATCCACTTCGCAGCTCTTCTCTCTAAGCGGGTCCCAAAGGCTTTTTGGAGGCGTTTCCTGAGAGGGTCGGAAACAGGAAAGTAGCCAACAGGCCCACGGGGATGCCAGTTCTCTCTAGCAACAAGGCTACCAGCCTCAGACACTAGCGTTCTCTTTGGGACATGAAAGAACACTGTGCTTGGAAGCTCTTCCATCCAGTTTGCGAGTCGCGCTTCCACTGGGTCCTAGGATTCCAAGTGTTGCCATGCCGTTACAATGTCCAATTCTGAGGCCTAGGACGGCAGAGTGTCTGGCAGCTCTCAGAGAGACCTTAGCAGTGCAGGCTTTTTGGCTCCTTCCACCGAGAAACCAGCTCCTCCAGATCCTCTGTCGTTAGGTATTTCATGTCAGAATATCTCAGCGGGCCCTCATTCCTCCTCCACGAAGTAAGGCACAAACGGCCTTGCCCTAAAGGGAAGAAGCCTTCTGAGTCCGGCAGAGAGGCAGTCTCTGCCACTCTACATTCCCACACGGCTGAGCCCTGGGTATGGGACCGAGAGAGGGAGAAAGAGAGCCGTAACGCCGAGCTTTTCCACAATGCGGTACAGGCCTCACCCTTCAAGCCCAAGTCGATTTCATAGAGAAAACACCAGGCCTCGGTGTGCTTTCCTGTGGCAAGGAAACTTAGCTTTCATTCCTTAGGTGGCACATTGGCTCAGGACTGCCCTACCCCAAGGACTCAGGCTGTGCAGCCCGACTGGTTGAGATCAGCCCTTCTGGCTCTCTCACGGATGAAACCAACTAGGAAAAGAGCCTCTCCGAAGCTGGGGAACGTGGTGGCTTTTCCTAGTCTACACAGGAACAGCACTCTGAGGGAGAGGAGCTGCTGACGTGTGGTAGCAAAATCTCCTCTGCTGAAGAGAAACATTTCATTGTAAGCGAGTTCCATCAGCCTTGCCACCTTTTCTCAGCTGGCTATACTGGAGGGCAGTCTGTTGGCAGACTCCCCGGAGGCCCTGCTTCCCAGGCTGTGATACACACACGCCGCCTGCTTCAGCCCAAAGGGACAGTTTATGGTAAGGTAAAAACCCTGTGCTGGCAAGTTCCTGCGTAACCCTCGCACAAGCACAAGCATATTGGCCATTGGTCAAGGCTTTCCCCACAAGCTTAACACGTTTGGTCCCATCTAGCCTCCGAAGGCCGAGTTGACCTAGCTAGGAATCAAAGTTCAGGAAAGGTACTCAGGGTGCTGGTGACTGCAGGTTGTTTCACCAGGCAGCCCAAATCGAGTCCACCTCCTTACATTTTCCATGGGCAGAGCAAATGGTGTCAACTTACACGCCTCCGGCCAGGGAGGGGCGACGTACACTTTCTTCAGGGGAAACAAGCCATGCCTTCCGTGTGAAAGGCCTCTAGGCCTCTTTGCTTCGGCAGCCCCGGGATAGCTTCAGCTCTGAAATGCTTCCGAAGGAGCAGAGTCAGAGAACCTTCGAACCACAGAGCAGGTGAAGCCCAGAACAAGGACTGCTCTTGGCCTGAGAACACCCACTGCCCAGCGCTTCTTTGGGGTACGCACGTGTCGAGGAAGGGGGTTGAATTCTGCTGCGTGATAACTCCTCCGGGCCACGTAGTGTGAGCGCAAGTAGAGTGGCCCTACATCTCCTCCCAGTTTCCTGTGTAAGTTGTAGAAGGCGAACTCCCTGCTTGAATCCCTGGGTCGGTTACGTACCCTCCAGAGAAAGATGGATGCTTGGGACCCTGGGCTGGGAGCTAGGTTAATGTTCTGTGCATCCACTTCGCAGCTCTTCTCTCTAAGCGGGTCCCAAAGGCTTTTTGGAGGCGTTTCCTGAGAGGGTCGGAAACAGGAAAGTAGCCAACAGGCCCACGGGGATGCCAGTTCTCTCTAGCAACAAGGCTACCAGCCTCAGACACTAGCGTTCTCTTTGGGACATGAAAGAACACTGTGCTTGGAAGCTCTTCCATCCAGTTTGCGAGTCGCGCTTCCACTGGGTCCTAGGATTCCAAGTGTTGCCATGCCGTTACAATGTCCAATTCTGAGGCCTAGGACGGCAGAGTGTCTGGCAGCTCTCAGAGAGACCTTAGCAGTGCAGGCTTTTTGGCTCCTTCCACCGAGAAACCAGCTCCTCCAGATCCTCTGTCGTTAGGTATTTCATGTCAGAATATCTCAGCGGGCCCTCAACCTCCTCCACGAAGTAAGGCACAAACGGCCTTGCCCTAAAGGGAAGAAGCCTTCTGAGTCCGGCAGAGAGGCAGTCTCTGCCACTCTGCATTCCCACACGGCTGACCCCTGGGTATGGGACCGAGAGAGGGAGAAAGAGAGCCGTAACCCCGAGCTTTTCCACAATGCGTTACAGGCCTCACCCTTCAAGCCCAAGTCGATTTCATAGAGAAAACACCAGGCCTCGGTGTGCTTTCCTGTGGCAAGGAAACTTAGCTTTCATTCCTTAGGTGGCACATTGGCTCAGGACTGCCCTACCCCAAGGACTCAGGCTGTGCAGCCCGACTGGTTGAGATCAGCCCTTCTGGCTCTCTCACGGATGAAACCAACTAGGAAAAGAGCCTCTCCGAAGCTGGGGAACGTGGTGGCTTTTCCTAGTCTACACAGGAACAGCACTCTGAGGGAGAGGAGCTGCTGACGTGTGGTAGCAAAATCTCCTCTGCTGAAGAGAAACATTTCATTGTAAGCGAGTTCCATCAGCCTTGCCACCTTTTCTCAGCTGGCTATACTGGAGGGCAGTCTGTTGGCAGACTCCCCGGAGGCCCTGCTTCCCAGGCTGTGATACACACACGCCGCCTGCTTCAGCCCAAAGGGACAGTTTATGGTAAGGTAAAAACCCTGTGCTGGCAAGTTCCTGCGTAACCCTCGCACAAGCACAAGCATATTGGCCATTGGTCAAGGCTTTCCCCACAAGCTTAACACGTTTGGTCCCATCTAGCCTCCGAAGGCCGAGTTGACCTAGCTAGGAATCAAAGTTCAGGAAAGGTACTCAGGGTGCTGGTGACTGCAGGTTGTTTCACCAGGCAGCCCAAATCGAGTCCACCTCCTTACATTTTCCATGGGCAGAGCAAATGGTGTCAACTTACACGCCTCCGGCCAGGGAGGGGCGACGTACACTTTCTTCAGGGGAAACAAGCCATGCCTTCCGTGTGAAAGGCCTCTAGGCCTCTTTGCTTCGGCAGCCCCGGGATAGCTTCAGCTCTGAAATGCTTCCGAAGGAGCAGAGTCAGAGAACCTTCGAACCACAGAGCAGGTGAAGCCCAGAACAAGGACTGCTCTTGGCCTGAGAACACCCACTGCCCAGCGCTTCTTTGGGGTACGCACGTGTCGAGGAAGGGGGTTGAATTCTGCTGCGTGATAACTCCTCCGGGCCACGTAGTGTGAGCGCAAGTAGAGTGGCCCTACATCTCCTCCCAGTTTCCTGTGTAAGTTGTAGAAGGCGAACTCCCTGCTTGAATCCCTGGGTCGGTTACGTACCCTCCAGAGAAAGATGGATGCTTGGGACCCTGGGCTGGGAGCTAGGTTAATGTTCTGTGCATCCACTTCGCAGCTCTTCTCTCTAAGCGGGTCCCAAAGGCTTTTTGGAGGCGTTTCCTGAGAGGGTCGGAAACAGGAAAGTAGCCAACAGGCCCACGGGGATGCCAGTTCTCTCTAGCAACAAGGCTACCAGCCTCAGACACTAGCGTTCTCTTTGGGACATGAAAGAACACTGTGCTTGGAAGCTCTTCCATCCAGTTTGCGAGTCGCGCTTCCACTGGGTCCTAGGATTCCAAGTGTTGCCATGCCGTTACAATGTCCAATTCTGAGGCCTAGGACGGCAGAGTGTCTGGCAGCTCTCAGAGAGACCTTAGCAGTGCAGGCTTTTTGGCTCCTTCCACCGAGAAACCAGCTCCTCCAGATCCTCTGTCGTTAGGTATTTCATGTCAGAATATCTCAGCGGGCCCTCATTCCTCCTCCACGAAGTAAGGCACAAACGGCCTTGCCCTAAAGGGAAGAAGCCTTCTGAGTCCGGCAGAGAGGCAGTCTCTGCCACTCTACATTCCCACACGGCTGAGCCCTGGGTATGGGACCGAGAGAGGGAGAAAGAGAGCCGTAACCCCGAGCTTTTCCACAATGCGGTACAGGCCTCACCCTTCAAGCCCAAGTCGATTTCATAGAGAAAACACCAGGCCTCGGTGTGCTTTCCTGTGGCAAGGAAACTTAGCTTTCATTCCTTAGGTGGCACATTGGCTCAGGACTGCCCTACCCCAAGGACTCAGGCTGTGCAGCCCGACTGGTTGAGATCAGCCCTTCTGGCTCTCTCACGGATGAAACCAACTAGGAAAAGAGCCTCTCCGAAGCTGGGGAACGTGGTGGCTTTTCCTAGTCTACACAGGAACAGCACTCTGAGGGAGAGGAGCTGCTGACGTGTGGTAGCAAAATCTCCTCTGCTGAAGAGAAACATTTCATTGTAAGCGAGTTCCATCAGCCTTGCCACCTTTTCTCAGCTGGCTATACTGGAGGGCAGGCTGTTGGCAGACTCCCCGGAGGCCCTGCTTCCCAGGCTGTGATACACACACGCCGCCTGCTTCAGCCCAAAGGGACAGTTTATGGTAAGGTAAAAACCCTGTGCTGGCAAGTTCCTGCGTAACCCTCGCACAAGCACAAGCATATTGGCCATTGGTCAAAGGCTTTCGCCACAAGCTTCACACGTTTGGGCCCATCTAGCCTCCGAAGGCCGAGTTGACCTAGCTAGGAATCAAAGTTCAGGAAAGGTACTCAGGGTGCTGGTGACTGCAGGTTGTTTCACCAGGCAGCCCAAATCGAGTCCACCTCCTTACATTTTCCATGGGCAGAGCAAATGGTGTCAACTTACACGCCTCCGGCCAGGGAGGGGCGACGTACACTTTCTTCAGGGGAAACAAGCCATGCCTTCCGTGTGAAAGGCCTCTAGGCCTCTTTGCTTCGGCAGCCCCGGGATAGCGTCAGCTCTGAAATGCTTCCGAAGGAGCAGAGTCAGAGAACCTTCGAACCACAGAGCAGGTGAAGCCCAGAACAAGGACTGCTCTTGGCCTGAGAACACCCACTGCCCAGCGCTTCTTTGGGGTACGCACGTGTCGAGGAAGGGGGTTGAATTCTGCTGCGTGATAACTCCTCCAGGCCACGTAGTGTGAGCGCAAGTAGAGTGGCCCTACATCTCCTCCCAGTTTCCTGTGTAAGTTGTAGAAGGCGAACTCCCTGCTTGAATCCCTGGGTCGGTTACGTACCCTCCAGAGAAAGATGGATGCTTGGGACCCTGGGCTGGGAGCTAGGTTAATGTTCTGTGCATCCACTTCGCAGCTCTTCTCTCTAAGCGGGTCCCAAAGGCTTTTTGGAGGCGTTTCCTGAGAGGGTCGGAAACAGGAAAGTAGCCAACAGGCCCACGGGGATGCCAGTTCTCTCTAGCAACAAGGCTACCAGCCTCAGACACTAGCGTTCTCTTTGGGACATGAAAGAACACTGTGCTTGGAAGCTCTTCCATCCAGTTTGCGAGTCGCGCTTCCACTGGGTCCTAGGATTCCAAGTGTTGCCATGCCGTTACAATGTCCAATTCTGAGGCCTAGGACGGCAGAGTGTCTGGCAGCTCTCAGAGAGACCTTAGCAGTGCAGGCTTTTTGGCTCCTTCCACCGAGAAACCAGCTCCTCCAGATCCTCTGTCGTTAGGTATTTCATGTCAGAATATCTCAGCGGGCCCTCATTCCTCCTCCACGAAGTAAGGCACAAACGGCCTTGCCCTAAAGGGAAGAAGCCTTCTGAGTCCGGCAGAGAGGCAGTCTCTGCCACTCTACATTCCCACACGGCTGAGCCCTGGGTATGGGACCGAGAGAGGGAGAAAGAGAGCCGTAACGCCGAGCTTTTCCACAATGCGGTACAGGCCTCACCCTTCAAGCCCAAGTCGATTTCATAGAGAAAACACCAGGCCTCGGTGTGCTTTCCTGTGGCAAGGAAACTTAGCTTTCATTCCTTAGGTGGCACATTGGCTCAGGACTGCCCTACCCCAAGGACTCAGGCTGTGCAGCCCGACTGGTTGAGATCAGCCCTTCTGGCTCTCTCACGGATGAAACCAACTAGGAAAAGAGCCTCTCCGAAGCTGGGGAACGTGGTGGCTTTTCCTAGTCTACACAGGAACAGCACTCTGAGGGAGAGGAGCTGCTGACGTGTGGTAGCAAAATCTCCTCTGCTGAAGAGAAACATTTCATTGTAAGCGAGTTCCATCAGCCTTGCCACCTTTTCTCAGCTGGCTATACTGGAGGGCAGTCTGTTGGCAGACTCCCCGGAGGCCCTGCTTCCCAGGCTGTGATACACACACGCCGCCTGCTTCAGCCCAAAGGGACAGTTTATGGTAAGGTAAAAACCCTGTGCTGGCAAGTTCCTGCGTAACCCTCGCACAAGCACAAGCATATTGGCCATTGGTCAAGGCTTTCCCCACAAGCTTAACACGTTTGGTCCCATCTAGCCTCCGAAGGCCGAGTTGACCTAGCTAGGAATCAAAGTTCAGGAAAGGTACTCAGGGTGCTGGTGACTGCAGGTTGTTTCACCAGGCAGCCCAAATCGAGTCCACCTCCTTACATTTTCCATGGGCAGAGCAAATGGTGTCAACTTACACGCCTCCGGCCAGGGAGGGGCGACGTACACTTTCTTCAGGGGAAACAAGCCATGCCTTCCGTGTGAAAGGCCTCTAGGCCTCTTTGCTTCGGCAGCCCCGGGATAGCTTCAGCTCTGAAATGCTTCCGAAGGAGCAGAGTCAGAGAACCTTCGAACCACAGAGCAGGTGAAGCCCAGAACAAGGACTGCTCTTGGCCTGAGAACACCCACTGCCCAGCGCTTCTTTGGGGTACGCACGTGTCGAGGATGGGGGTTGAATTCTGCTGCGTGATAACTTCTCCGGGCCACGTAGTGTGAGCGCAAGTAGAGTGGCCCTACATCTCCTCCCAGTTTCCTGTGTAAGTTGTAGAAGGCGAACTCCCTGTTTGAATCCCTGGGTGGGGTACGTACCGTCCAGAGAAAGATGGAAGCTTGGGACCCTGGGCTGGGAGCTAGGTTAATGTTCTGTGCATCCACTTCGCAGCTCTTCTCTCTAAGCGGGTCCCAAAGGCTTTTTGGAGGCGTTTCCTGAGAGGGTCGGAAACAGGAAAGTAGCCAACAGGCCACGGGGATGCCAGTTTTCTCTAGCAACAAGGCTACCAGCCTCAGACACTAGCGTTCTCTTTGGGACATGAAAGAACACTGTGCTTGGAAGCTCTTCCATCCAGTTTGCGAGTCGCGCTTCCACTGGGTCCTAGGATTCCAAGTGTTGCCATGCCGTTACAATGTCCAATTCTGAGGCCTAGGACGGCAGAGTGTCTGGCAGCTCTCAGAGAGACCTTAGCAGTGCAGGCTTTTTGGCTCCTTCCACCGAGAAACCAGCTCCTCCAGATCCTCTGTCGTTAGGTATTTCATGTCAGAATATCTCAGCGGGCCCTCATTCCTCCTCCACGAAGTAAGGCACAAACGGCCTTGCCCTAAAGGGAAGAAGCCTTCTGAGTCCGGCAGAGAGGCAGTCTCTGCCACTCTACATTCCCACACGGCTGAGCCCTGGGTATGGGACCGAGAGAGGGAGAAAGAGAGCCGTAACCCCGAGCTTTTCCACAATGCGGTACAGGCCTCACCCTTCAAGCCCAAGTCGATTTCATAGAGAAAACACCAGGCCTCGGTGTGCTTTCCTGTGGCAAGGAAACTTAGCTTTCATTCCTTAGGTGGCACATTGGCTCAGGACTGCCCTACCCCAAGGACTCAGGCTGTGCAGCCCGACTGGTTGAGATCAGCCCTTCTGGCTCTCTCACGGATGAAACCAACTAGGAAAAGAGCCTCTCCGAAGCTGGGGAACGTGGTGGCTTTTCCTAGTCTACACAGGAACAGCACTCTGAGGGAGAGGAGCTGCTGACGTGTGGTAGCAAAATCTCCTCTGCTGAAGAGAAACATTTCATTGTAAGCGGGTTCCATCAGCCTTGCCACCTTTTCTCAGCTGGCTATACTGGAGGGCAGTCTGTTGGCAGACTCCCCGGAGGCCCTGCTTCCCAGGCTGTGATACACACACGCCGCCTGCTTCAGCCCAAAGGGACAGTTTATGGTAAGGTAAAAACCCTGTGCTGGCAAGTTCCTGCGTAACCCTCGCACAAGCACAAGCATATTGGCCATTGGTCAAAGGCTTTCGCCACAAGCTTCACACGTTTGGGCCCATCTAGCCTCCGAAGGCCGAGTTGACCTAGCTAGGAATCAAAGTTCAGGAAAGGTACTCAGGGTGCTGGTGACTGCAGGTTGTTTCACCAGGCAGCCCAAATCGAGTCCACCTCCTTACATTTTCCATGGGCAGAGCAAATGGTGTCAACTTACACGCCTCCGGCCAGGGAGGGGCGACGTACACTTTCTTCAGGGGAAACAAGCCATGCCTTCCGTGTGAAAGGCCTCTAGGCCTCTTTGCTTCGGCAGCCCCGGGATAGCGTCAGCTCTGAAATGCTTCCGAAGGAGCAGAGTCAGAGAACCTTCGAACCACAGAGCAGGTGAAGCCCAGAACAAGGACTGCTCTTGGCCTGAGAACACCCACTGCCCAGCGCTTCTTTGGGGTACGCACGTGTCGAGGAAGGGGGTTGAATTCTGCTGCGTGATAACTCCTCCAGGCCACGTAGTGTGAGCGCAAGTAGAGTGGCCCTACATCTCCTCCCAGTTTCCTGTGTAAGTTGTAGAAGGCGAACTCCCTGCTTGAATCCCTGGGTCGGTTACGTACCCTCCAGAGAAAGATGGATGCTTGGGACCCTGGGCTGGGAGCTAGGTTAATGTTCTGTGCATCCACTTCGCAGCTCTTCTCTCTAAGCGGGTCCCAAAGGCTTTTTGGAGGCGTTTCCTGAGAGGGTCGGAAACAGGAAAGTAGCCAACAGGCCCTGGGGGATGCCAGTTCTCTCTAGCAACAAGGCTACCAGCCTCAGACACTAGCGTTCTCTTTGGGACATGAAAGAACACTGTGCTTGGAAGCTCTTCCATCCAGTTTGCGAGTCGCGCTTCCACTGGGTCCTAGGATTCCAAGTGTTGCCATGCCGTTACAATGTCCAATTCTGAGGCCTAGGACGGCAGAGTGTCTGGCAGCTCTCAGAGAGACCTTAGCAGTGCAGGCTTTTTGGCTCCTTCCACCGAGAAACCAGCTCCTCCAGATCCTCTGTCGTTAGGTATTTCATGTCAGAATATCTCAGCGGGCCCTCATTCCTCCTCCACGAAGTAAGGCACAAACGGCCTTGCCCTAAAGGGAAGAAGCCTTCTGAGTCCGGCAGAGAGGCAGTCTCTGCCACTCTACATTCCCACACGGCTGAGCCCTGGGTATGGGACCGAGAGAGGGAGAAAGAGAGCCGTAACGCCGAGCTTTTCCACAATGCGGTACAGGCCTCACCCTTCAAGCCCAAGTCGATTTCATAGAGAAAACACCAGGCACCAGAACTCGGTGTGCTTTCCTGTGGCAAGGAAACTTAGCTTTCATTCCTTAGGTGGCACATTGGCTCAGGACTGCCCTACCCCAAGGACTCAGGCTGTGCAGCCCGACTGGTTGAGATCAGCCCTTCTGGCTCTCTCACGGATGAAACCAACTAGGAAAAGAGCCTCTCCGAAGCTGGGGAACGTGGTGGCTTTTCCTAGTCTACACAGGAACAGCACTCTGAGGGAGAGGAGCTGCTGACGTGTGGTAGCAAAATCTCCTCTGCTGAAGAGAAACATTTCATTGTAAGCGGGTTCCATCAGCCTTGCCACCTTTTCTCAGCTGGCTATACTGGAGGGCAGTCTGTTGGCAGACTCCCCGGAGGCCCTGCTTCCCAGGCTGTGATACACACACGCCGCCTGCTTCAGCCCAAAGGGACAGCTTATGGTAAGGTAAAAACCCTGTGCTGGCAAGTTCCTGCGTAACCCTCGCACAAGCACAAGCATATTGGCCATTGGTCAAGGCTTTCCCCACAAGCTTAACACGTTTGGTCCCATCTAGCCTCCGAAGGCCGAGTTGACCTAGCTAGGAATCAAAGTTCAGGAAAGGTACTCAGGGTGCTGGTGACTGCAGGTTGTTTCACCAGGCAGCCCAAATCGAGTCCACCTCCTTACATTTTCCATGGGCAGAGCAAATGGTGTCAACTTACACGCCTCCGGCCAGGGAGGGGCGACGTACACTTTCTTCAGGGGAAACAAGTCATGCCTTCCGTGTGAAAGGCCTCTAGGCCTCTTTGCTTCGGCAGCCCCGGGATAGCTTCAGCTCTGAAATGCTTCCGAAGGAGCAGAGTCAGAGAACCTTCGAACCACAGAGCAGGTGAAGCCCAGAACAAGGACTGCTCTTGGCCTGAGAACACCCACTGCCCAGCGCTTCTTTGGGGTACGCACGTGTCGAGGAAGGGGGTTGAATTCTGCTGCGTGATAACTCCTCCGGGCCACGTAGTGTGAGCGCAAGTAGAGTGGCCCTACATCTCCTCCCAGTTTCCTGTGTAAGTTGTAGAAGGCGAACTCCCTGCTTGAATCCCTGGGTGGGGTACGTACCGTCCAGAGAAAGATGGAAGCTTGGGACCCTGGGCTGGGAGCTAGGTTAATGTTCTGTGCATCCACTTCGCAGCTCTTCTCTCTAAGCGGGTCCCAAAGGCTTTTTGGAGGCGTTTCCTGAGAGGGTCGGAAACAGGAAAGTAGCCAACAGGCCACGGGGATGCCAGTTTTCTCTAGCAACAAGGCTACCAGCCTCAGACACTAGCGTTCTCTTTGGGACATGAAAGAACACTGTGCTTGGAAGCTCTTCCATCCAGTTTGCGAGTCGCGCTTCCACTGGGTCCTAGGATTCCAAGTGTTGCCATGCCGTTACAATGTCCAATTCTGAGGCCTAGGACGGCAGAGTGTCTGGCAGCTCTCAGAGAGACCTTAGCAGTGCAGGCTTTTTGGCTCCTTCCACCGAGAAACCAGCTCCTCCAGATCCTCTGTCGTTAGGTATTTCATGTCAGAATATCTCAGCGGGCCCTCATTCCTCCTCCACGAAGTAAGGCACAAACGGCCATGCCCTAAAGGGAAGAAGCCTTCTGAGTCCGGCAGAGAGGCAGTCTCTGCCACTCTACATTCCCACACGGCTGAGCCCTGGGTATGGGACCGAGAGAGGGAGAAAGAGAGCCGTAACCCCGAGCTTTTCCACAATGCGGTACAGGCCTCACCCTTCAAGCCCAAGTCGATTTCATAGAGAAAACACCAGGCCTCGGTGTGCTTTCCTGTGGCAAGGAAACTTAGCTTTCATTCCTTAGGTGGCACATTGGCTCAGGACTGCCCTACCCCAAGGACTCAGGCTGTGCAGCCCGACTGGTTGAGATCAGCCCTTCTGGCTCTCTCACGGATGAAACCAACTAGGAAAAGAGCCTCTCCGAAGCTGGGGAACGTGGTGGCTTTTCCTAGTCTACACAGGAACAGCACTCTGAGGGAGAGGAGCTGCTGACGTGTGGTAGCAAAATCTCCTCTGCTGAAGAGAAACATTTCATTGTAAGCGGGTTCCATCAGCCTTGCCACCTTTTCTCAGCTGGCTATACTGGAGGGCAGGCTGTTGGCAGACTCCCCGGAGGCCCTGCTTCCCAGGCTGTGATACACACACGCCGCCTGCTTCAGCCCAAAGGGACAGTTTATGGTAAGGTAAAAACCCTGTGCTGGCAAGTTCCTGCGTAACCCTCGCACAAGCACAAGCATATTGGCCATTGGTCAAAGGCTTTCGCCACAAGCTTCACACGTTTGGGCCCATCTAGCCTCCGAAGGCCGAGTTGACCTAGCTAGGAATCAAAGTTCAGGAAAGGTACTCAGGGTGCTGGTGACTGCAGGTTGTTTCACCAGGCAGCCCAAATCGAGTCCACCTCCTTACATTTTCCATGGGCAGAGCAAATGGTGTCAACTTACACGCCTCCGGCCAGGGAGGGGCGACGTACACTTTCTTCAGGGGAAACAAGCCATGCCTTCCGTGTGAAAGGCCTCTAGGCCTCTTTGCTTCGGCAGCCCCGGGATAGCGTCAGCTCTGAAATGCTTCCGAAGGAGCAGAGTCAGAGAACCTTCGAACCACAGAGCAGGTGAAGCCCAGAACAAGGACTGCTCTTGGCCTGAGAACACCCACTGCCCAGCGCTTCTTTGGGGTACGCACGTGTCGAGGAAGGGGGTTGAATTCTGCTGCGTGATAACTCCTCCGGGCCACGTAGTGTGAGCGCAAGTAGAGTGGCCCTACATCTCCTCCCAGTTTCCTGTGTAAGTTGTAGAAGGCGAACTCCCTGCTTGAATCCCTGGGTCGGTTACGTACCCTCCAGAGAAAGATGGATGCTTGGGACCCTGGGCTGGGAGCTAGGTTAATGTTCTGTGCATCCACTTCGCAGCTCTTCTCTCTAAGCGGGTCCCAAAGGCTTTTTGGAGGCGTTTCCTGAGAGGGTCGGAAACAGGAAAGTAGCCAACAGGCCCACGGGGATGCCAGTTCTCTCTAGCAACAAGGCTACCAGCCTCAGACACTAGCGTTCTCTTTGGGACATGAAAGAACACTGTGCTTGGAAGCTCTTCCATCCAGTTTGCGAGTCGCGCTTCCACTGGGTCCTAGGATTCCAAGTGTTGCCATGCCGTTACAATGTCCAATTCTGAGGCCTAGGACGGCAGAGTGTCTGGCAGCTCTCAGAGAGACCTTAGCAGTGCAGGCTTTTTGGCTCCTTCCACCGAGAAACCAGCTCCTCCAGATCCTCTGTCGTTAGGTATTTCATGTCAGAATATCTCAGCGGGCCCTCATTCCTCCTCCACGAAGTAAGGCACAAACGGCCTTGCCCTAAAGGGAAGAAGCCTTCTGAGTCCGGCAGAGAGGCAGTCTCTGCCACTCTACATTCCCACACGGCTGAGCCCTGGGTATGGGACCGAGAGAGGGAGAAAGAGAGCCGTAACCCCGAGCTTTTCCACAATGCGGTACAGGCCTCACCCTTCAAGCCCAAGTCGATTTCATAGAGAAAACACCAGGCCTCGGTGTGCTTTCCTGTGGCAAGGAAACTTAGCTTTCATTCCTTAGGTGGCACATTGGCTCAGGACTGCCCTACCCCAAGGACTCAGGCTGTGCAGCCCGACTGGTTGAGATCAGCCCTTCTGGCTCTCTCACGGATGAAACCAACTAGGAAAAGAGCCTCTCCGAAGCTGGGGAACGTGGTGGCTTTTCCTAGTCTACACAGGAACAGCACTCTGAGGGAGAGGAGCTGCTGACGTGTGGTAGCAAAATCTCCTCTGCTGAAGAGAAACATTTCATTGTAAGCGAGTTCCATCAGCCTTGCCACCTTTTCTCAGCTGGCTATACTGGAGGGCAGGCTGTTGGCAGACTCCCCGGAGGCCCTGCTTCCCAGGCTGTGATACACACACGCCGCCTGCTTCAGCCCAAAGGGACAGTTTATGGTAAGGTAAAAACCCTGTGCTGGCAAGTTCCTGCGTAACCCTCGCACAAGCACAAGCATATTGGCCATTGGTCAAAGGCTTTCGCCACAAGCTTCACACGTTTGGTCCCATCTAGCCTCCGAAGGCCGAGTTGACCTAGCTAGGAATCAAAGTTCAGGAAAGGTACTCAGGGTGCTGGTGACTGCAGGTTGTTTCACCAGGCAGCCCAAATCGAGTCCACCTCCTTACATTTTCCATGGGCAGAGCAAATGGTGTCAACTTACACGCCTCCGGCCAGGGAGGGGCGACGTACACTTTCTTCAGGGGAAACAAGCCATGCCTTCCGTGTGAAAGGCCTCTAGGCCTCTTTGCTTCGGCAGCCCCGGGATAGCGTCAGCTCTGAAATGCTTCCGAAGGAGCAGAGTCAGAGAACCTTCGAACCACAGAGCAGGTGAAGCCCAGAACAAGGACTGCTCTTGGCCTGAGAACACCCACTGCCCAGCGCTTCTTTGGGGTACGCACGTGTCGAGGAAGGGGGTTGAATTCTGCTGCGTGATAACTCCTCCAGGCCACGTAGTGTGAGCGCAAGTAGAGTGGCCCTACATCTCCTCCCAGTTTCCTGTGTAAGTTGTAGAAGGCGAACTCCCTGCTTGAATCCCTGGGTCGGTTACGTACCCTCCAGAGAAAGATGGATGCTTGGGACCCTGGGCTGGGAGCTAGGTTAATGTTCTGTGCATCCACTTCGCAGCTCTTCTCTCTAAGCGGGTCCCAAAGGCTTTTTGGAGGCGTTTCCTGAGAGGGTCGGAAACAGGAAAGTAGCCAACAGGCCCACGGGGATGCCAGTTCTCTCTAGCAACAAGGCTACCAGCCTCAGACACTAGCGTTCTCTTTGGGACATGAAAGAACACTGTGCTTGGAAGCTCTTCCATCCAGTTTGCGAGTCGCGCTTCCACTGGGTCCTAGGATTCCAAGTGTTGCCATGCCGTTACAATGTCCAATTCTGAGGCCTAGGACGGCAGAGTGTCTGGCAGCTCTCAGAGAGACCTTAGCAGTGCAGGCTTTTTGGCTCCTTCCACCGAGAAACCAGCTCCTCCAGATCCTCTGTCGTTAGGTATTTCATGTCAGAATATCTCAGCGGGCCCTCATTCCTCCTCCACGAAGTAAGGCACAAACGGCCTTGCCCTAAAGGGAAGAAGCCTTCTGAGTCCGGCAGAGAGGCAGTCTCTGCCACTCTACATTCCCACACGGCTGAGCCCTGGGTATGGGACCGAGAGAGGGAGAAAGAGAGCCGTAACCCCGAGCTTTTCCACAATGCGGTACAGGCCTCACCCTTCAAGCCCAAGTCGATTTCATAGAGAAAACACCAGGCCTCGGTGTGCTTTCCTGTGGCAAGGAAACTTAGCTTTCATTCCTTAGGTGGCACATTGGCTCAGGACTGCCCTACCCCAAGGACTCAGGCTGTGCAGCCCGACTGGTTGAGATCAGCCCTTCTGGCTCTCTCACGGATGAAACCAACTAGGAAAAGAGCCTCTCCGAAGCTGGGGAACGTGGTGGCTTTTCCTAGTCTACACAGGAACAGCACTCTGAGGGAGAGGAGCTGCTGACGTGTGGTAGCAAAATCTCCTCTGCTGAAGAGAAACATTTCATTGTAAGCGGGTTCCATCAGCCTTGCCACCTTTTCTCAGCTGGCTATACTGGAGGGCAGTCTGTTGGCAGACTCCCCGGAGGCCCTGCTTCCCAGGCTGTGATACACACACGCCGCCTGCTTCAGCCCAAAGGGACAGTTTATGGTAAGGTAAAAACCCTGTGCTGGCAAGTTCCTGCGTAACCCTCGCACAAGCACAAGCATATTGGCCATTGGTCAAAGGCTTTCGCCACAAGCTTCACACGTTTGGGCCCATCTAGCCTCCGAAGGCCGAGTTGACCTAGCTAGGAATCAAAGTTCAGGAAAGGTACTCAGGGTGCTGGTGACTGCAGGTTGTTTCACCAGGCAGCCCAAATCGAGTCCACCTCCTTATATTTTCCATGGGCAGAGCAAATGGTGTCAACTTACACGCCTCCGGCCAGGGAGGGGCGACGTACACTTTCTTCAGGGGAAACAAGCCATGCCTTCCGTGTGAAAGGCCTCTAGGCCTCTTTGCTTCGGCAGCCCCGGGATAGCGTCAGCTCTGAAATGCTTCCGAAGGAGCAGAGTCAGAGAACCTTCGAACCACAGAGCAGGTGAAGCCCAGAACAAGGACTGCTCTTGGCCTGAGAACACCCACTGCCCAGCGCTTCTTTGGGGTACGCACGTGTCGAGGAAGGGGGTTGAATTCTGCTGCGTGATAACTCCTCCAGGCCACGTAGTGTGAGCGCAAGTAGAGTGGCCCTACATCTCCTCCCAGTTTCCTGTGTAAGTTGTAGAAGGCGAACTCCCTGCTTGAATCCCTGGGTCGGTTACGTACCCTCCAGAGAAAGATGGATGCTTGGGACCCTGGGCTGGGAGCTAGGTTAATGTTCTGTGCATCCACTTCGCAGCTCTTCTCTCTAAGCGGGTCCCAAAGGCTTTTTGGAGGCGTTTCCTGAGAGGGTCGGAAACAGGAAAGTAGCCAACAGGCCCACGGGGATGCCAGTTCTCTCTAGCAACAAGGCTACCAGCCTCAGACACTAGCGTTCTCTTTGGGACATGAAAGAACACTGTGCTTGGAAGCTCTTCCATCCAGTTTGCGAGTCGCGCTTCCACTGGGTCCTAGGATTCCAAGTGTTGCCATGCCGTTACAATGTCCAATTCTGAGGCCTAGGACGGCAGAGTGTCTGGCAGCTCTCAGAGAGACCTTAGCAGTGCAGGCTTTTTGGCTCCTTCCACCGAGAAACCAGCTCCTCCAGATCCTCTGTCGTTAGGTATTTCATGTCAGAATATCTCAGCGGGCCCTCATTCCTCCTCCACGAAGTAAGGCACAAACGGCCATGCCCTAAAGGGAAGAAGCCTTCTGAGTCCGGCAGAGAGGCAGTCTCTGCCACTCTACATTCCCACACGGCTGAGCCCTGGGTATGGGACCGAGAGAGGGAGAAAGAGAGCCGTAACCCCGAGCTTTTCCACAATGCGGTACAGGCCTCACCCTTCAAGCCCAAGTCGATTTCATAGAGAAAACACCAGGCCTCGGTGTGCTTTCCTGTGGCAAGGAAACTTAGCTTTCATTCCTTAGGTGGCACATTGGCTCAGGACTGCCCTACCCCAAGGACTCAGGCTGTGCAGCCCGACTGGTTGAGATCAGCCCTTCTGGCTCTCTCACGGATGAAACCAACTAGGAAAAGAGCCTCTCCGAAGCTGGGGAACGTGGTGGCTTTTCCTAGTCTACACAGGAACAGCACTCTGAGGGAGAGGAGCTGCTGACGTGTGGTAGCAAAATCTCCTCTGCTGAAGAGAAACATTTCATTGTAAGCGAGTTCCATCAGCCTTGCCACCTTTTCTCAGCTGGCTATACTGGAGGGCAGGCTGTTGGCAGACTCCCCGGAGGCCCTGCTTCCCAGGCTGTGATACACACACGCCGCCTGCTTCAGCCCAAAGGGACAGTTTATGGTAAGGTAAAAACCCTGTGCTGGCAAGTTCCTGCGTAACCCTCGCACAAGCACAAGCATATTGGCCATTGGTCAAAGGCTTTCGCCACAAGCTTCACACGTTTGGGCCCATCTAGCCTCCGAAGGCCGAGTTGACCTAGCTAGGAATCAAAGTTCAGGAAAGGTACTCAGGGTGCTGGTGACTGCAGGTTGTTTCACCAGGCAGCCCAAATCGAGTCCACCTCCTTACATTTTCCATGGGCAGAGCAAATGGTGTCAACTTACACGCCTCCGGCCAGGGAGGGGCGACGTACACTTTCTTCAGGGGAAACAAGCCATGCCTTCCGTGTGAAAGGCCTCTAGGCCTCTTTGCTTCGGCAGCCCCGGGATAGCGTCAGCTCTGAAATGCTTCCGAAGGAGCAGAGTCAGAGAACCTTCGAACCACAGAGCAGGTGAAGCCCAGAACAAGGACTGCTCTTGGCCTGAGAACACCCACTGCCCAGCGCTTCTTTGGGGTACGCACGTGTCGAGGAAGGGGGTTGAATTCTGCTGCGTGATAACTCCTCCAGGCCACGTAGTGTGAGCGCAAGTAGAGTGGCCCTACATCTCCTCCCAGTTTCCTGTGTAAGTTGTAGAAGGCGAACTCCCTGCTTGAATCCCTGGGTCGGTTACGTACCCTCCAGAGAAAGATGGATGCTTGGGACCCTGGGCTGGGAGCTAGGTTAATGTTCTGTGCATCCACTTCGCAGCTCTTCTCTCTAAGCGGGTCCCAAAGGCTTTTTGGAGGCGTTTCCTGAGAGGGTCGGAAACAGGAAAGTAGCCAACAGGCCCACGGGGATGCCAGTTCTCTCTAGCAACAAGGCTACCAGCCTCAGACACTAGCGTTCTCTTTGGGACATGAAAGAACACTGTGCTTGGAAGCTCTTCCATCCAGTTTGCGAGTCGCGCTTCCACTGGGTCCTAGGATTCCAAGTGTTGCCATGCCGTTACAATGTCCAATTCTGAGGCCTAGGACGGCAGAGTGTCTGGCAGCTCTCAGAGAGACCTTAGCAGTGCAGGCTTTTTGGCTCCTTCCACCGAGAAACCAGCTCCTCCAGATCCTCTGTCGTTAGGTATTTCATGTCAGAATATCTCAGCGGGCCCTCATTCCTCCTCCACGAAGTAAGGCACAAACGGCCTTGCCCTAAAGGGAAGAAGCCTTCTGAGTCCGGCAGAGAGGCAGTCTCTGCCACTCTGCATTCCCACACGGCTGAGCCCTGGGTATGGGACCGAGAGAGGGAGAAAGAGAGCCGTAACGCCGAGCTTTTCCACAATGCGGTACAGGCCTCACCCTTCAAGCCCAAGTCGATTTCATAGAGAAAACACCAGGCACCAGAACTCGGTGTGCTTTCCTGTGGCAAGGAAACTTAGCTTTCATTCCTTAGGTGGCACATTGGCTCAGGACTGCCCTACCCCAAGGACTCAGGCTGTGCAGCCCGACTGGTTGAGATCAGCCCTTCTGGCTCTCTCACGGATGAAACCAACTAGGAAAAGAGCCTCTCCGAAGCTGGGGAACGTGGTGGCTTTTCCTAGTCTACACAGGAACAGCACTCTGAGGGAGAGGAGCTGCTGACGTGTGGTAGCAAAATCTCCTCTGCTGAAGAGAAACATTTCATTGTAAGCGGGTTCCATCAGCCTTGCCACCTTTTCTCAGCTGGCTATACTGGAGGGCAGTCTGTTGGCAGACTCCCCGGAGGCCCTGCTTCCCAGGCTGTGATACACACACGCCGCCTGCTTCAGCCCAAAGGGACAGCTTATGGTAAGGTAAAAACCCTGTGCTGGCAAGTTCCTGCGTAACCCTCGCACAAGCACAAGCATATTGGCCATTGGTCAAGGCTTTCCCCACAAGCTTAACACGTTTGGTCCCATCTAGCCTCCGAAGGCCGAGTTGACCTAGCTAGGAATCAAAGTTCAGGAAAGGTACTCAGGGTGCTGGTGACTGCAGGTTGTTTCACCAGGCAGCCCAAATCGAGTCCACCTCCTTACATTTTCCATGGGCAGAGCAAATGGTGTCAACTTACACGCCTCCGGCCAGGGAGGGGCGACGTACACTTTCTTCAGGGGAAACAAGCCATGCCTTCCGTGTGAAAGGCCTCTAGGCCTCTTTGCTTCGGCAGCCCCGGGATAGCTTCAGCTCTGAAATGCTTCCGAAGGAGCAGAGTCAGAGAACCTTCGAACCACAGAGCAGGTGAAGCCCAGAACAAGGACTGCTCTTGGCCTGAGAACACCCACTGCCCAGCGCTTCTTTGGGGTACGCACGTGTCGAGGAAGGGGGTTGAATTCTGCTGCGTGATAACTCCTCCGGGCCACGTAGTGTGAGCGCAAGTAGAGTGGCCCTACATCTCCTCCCAGTTTCCTGTGTAAGTTGTAGAAGGCGAACTCCCTGCTTGAATCCCTGGGTGGGGTACGTACCGTCCAGAGAAAGATGGAAGCTTGGGACCCTGGGCTGGGAGCTAGGTTAATGTTCTGTGCATCCACTTCACAGCTCTTCTCTCTAAGCGGGTCCCAAAGGCTTTTTGGAGGCGTTTCCTGAGAGGGTCGGAAACAGGAAAGTAGCCAACAGGCCACGGGGATGCCAGTTTTCTCTAGCAACAAGGCTACCAGCCTCAGACACTAGCGTTCTCTTTGGGACATGAAAGAACACTGTGCTTGGAAGCTCTTCCATCCAGTTTGCGAGTCGCGCTTCCACTGGGTCCTAGGATTCCAAGTGTTGCCATGCCGTTACAATGTCCAATTCTGAGGCCTAGGACGGCAGAGTGTCTGGCAGCTCTCAGAGAGACCTTAGCAGTGCAGGCTTTTTGGCTCCTTCCACCGAGAAACCAGCTCCTCCAGATCCTCTGTCGTTAGGTATTTCATGTCAGAATATCTCAGCGGGCCCTCAACCTCCTCCACGAAGTAAGGCACAAACGGCCTTGCCCTAAAGGGAAGAAGCCTTCTGAGTCCGGCAGAGAGGCAGTCTCTGCCACTCTGCATTCCCACACGGCTGAGCCCTGGGTATGGGACCGAGAGAGGGAGAAAGAGAGCCGTAACCCCGAGCTTTTCCACAATGCGGTACAGGCCTCACCCTTCAAGCCCAAGTCGATTTCATAGAGAAAACACCAGGCACCAGAACTCGGTGTGCTTTCCTGTGGCAAGGAAACTTAGCTTTCATTCCTTAGGTGGCACATTGGCTCAGGACTGCCCTACCCCAAGGACTCAGGCTGTGCAGCCCGACTGGTTGAGATCAGCCCTTCTGGCTCTCTCACGGATGAAACCAACTAGGAAAAGAGCCTCTCCGAAGCTGGGGAACGTGGTGGCTTTTCCTAGTCTACACAGGAACAGCACTCTGAGGGAGAGGAGCTGCTGACGTGTGGTAGCAAAATCTCCTCTGCTGAAGAGAAACATTTCATTGTAAGCGAGTTCCATCAGCCTTGCCACCTTTTCTCAGCTGGCTATACTGGAGGGCAGTCTGTTGGCAGACTCCCCGGAGGCCCTGCTTCCCAGGCTGTGATACACACACGCCGCCTGCTTCAGCCCAAAGGGACAGTTTATGGTAAGGTAAAAACCCTGTGCTGGCAAGTTCCTGCGTAACCCTCGCACAAGCACAAGCATATTGGCCATTGGTCAAGGCTTTCCCCACAAGCTTAACACGTTTGGTCCCATCTAGCCTCCGAAGGCCGAGTTGACCTAGCTAGGAATCAAAGTTCAGGAAAGGTACTCAGGGTGCTGGTGACTGCAGGTTGTTTCACCAGGCAGCCCAAATCGAGTCCACCTCCTTACATTTTCCATGGGCAGAGCAAATGGTGTCAACTTACACGCCTCCGGCCAGGGAGGGGCGACGTACACTTTCTTCAGGGGAAACAAGCCATGCCTTCCGTGTGAAAGGCCTCTAGGCCTCTTTGCTTCGGCAGCCCCGGGATAGCGTCAGCTCTGAAATGCTTCCGAAGGAGCAGAGTCAGAGAACCTTCGAACCACAGAGCAGGTGAAGCCCAGAACAAGGACTGCTCTTGGCCTGAGAACACCCACTGCCCAGCGCTTCTTTGGGGTACGCACGTGTCGAGGAAGGGGGTTGAATTCTGCTGCGTGATAACTCCTCCAGGCCACGTAGTGTGAGCGCAAGTAGAGTGGCCCTACATCTCCTCCCAGTTTCCTGTGTAAGTTGTAGAAGGCGAACTCCCTGCTTGAATCCCTGGGTCGGTTACGTACCCTCCAGAGAAAGATGGATGCTTGGGACCCTGGGCTGGGAGCTAGGTTAATGTTCTGTGCATCCACTTCGCAGCTCTTCTCTCTAAGCGGGTCCCAAAGGCTTTTTGGAGGCGTTTCCTGAGAGGGTCGGAAACAGGAAAGTAGCCAACAGGCCCACGGGGATGCCAGTTCTCTCTAGCAACAAGGCTACCAGCCTCAGACACTAGCGTTCTCTTTGGGACATGAAAGAACACTGTGCTTGGAAGCTCTTCCATCCAGTTTGCGAGTCGCGCTTCCACTGGGTCCTAGGATTCCAAGTGTTGCCATGCCGTTACAATGTCCAATTCTGAGGCCTAGGACGGCAGAGTGTCTGGCAGCTCTCAGAGAGACCTTAGCAGTGCAGGCTTTTTGGCTCCTTCCACCGAGAAACCAGCTCCTCCAGATCCTCTGTCGTTAGGTATTTCATGTCAGAATATCTCAGCGGGCCCTCAACCTCCTCCACGAAGTAAGGCACAAACGGCCTTGCCCTAAAGGGAAGAAGCCTTCTGAGTCCGGCAGAGAGGCAGTCTCTGCCACTCTGCATTCCCACACGGCTGAGCCCTGGGTATGGGACCGAGAGAGGGAGAAAGAGAGCCGTAACCCCGAGCTTTTCCACAATGCGGTACAGGCCTCACCCTTCAAGCCCAAGTCGATTTCATAGAGAAAACACCAGGCACCAGAACTCGGTGTGCTTTCCTGTGGCAAGGAAACTTAGCTTTCATTCCTTAGGTGGCACATTGGCTCAGGACTGCCCTACCCCAAGGACTCAGGCTGTGCAGCCCGACTGGTTGAGATCAGCCCTTCTGGCTCTCTCACGGATGAAACCAACTAGGAAAAGAGCCTCTCCGAAGCTGGGGAACGTGGTGGCTTTTCCTAGTCTACACAGGAACAGCACTCTGAGGGAGAGGAGCTGCTGACGTGTGGTAGCAAAATCTCCTCTGCTGAAGAGAAACATTTCATTGTAAGCGGGTTCCATCAGCCTTGCCACCTTTTCTCAGCTGGCTATACTGGAGGGCAGTCTGTTGGCAGACTCCCCGGAGGCCCTGCTTCCCAGGCTGTGATACACACACGCCGCCTGCTTCAGCCCAAAGGGACAGCTTATGGTAAGGTAAAAACCCTGTGCTGGCAAGTTCCTGCGTAACCCTCGCACAAGCACAAGCATATTGGCCATTGGTCAAGGCTTTCCCCACAAGCTTAACACGTTTGGTCCCATCTAGCCTCCGAAGGCCGAGTTGACCTAGCTAGGAATCAAAGTTCAGGAAAGGTACTCAGGGTGCTGGTGACTGCAGGTTGTTTCACCAGGCAGCCCAAATCGAGTCCACCTCCTTACATTTTCCATGGGCAGAGCAAATGGTGTCAACTTACACGCCTCCGGCCAGGGAGGGGCGACGTACACTTTCTTCAGGGGAAACAAGCCATGCCTTCCGTGTGAAAGGCCTCTAGGCCTCTTTGCTTCGGCAGCCCCGGGATAGCGTCAGCTCTGAAATGCTTCCGAAGGAGCAGAGTCAGAGAACCTTCGAACCACAGAGCAGGTGAAGCCCAGAACAAGGACTGCTCTTGGCCTGAGAACACCCACTGCCCAGCGCTTCTTTGGGGTACGCACGTGTCGAGGAAGGGGGTTGAATTCTGCTGCGTGATAACTCCTCCGGGCCACGTAGTGTGAGCGCAAGTAGAGTGGCCCTACATCTCCTCCCAGTTTCCTGTGTAAGTTGTAGAAGGCGAACTCCCTGCTTGAATCCCTGGGTCGGTTACGTACCCTCCAGAGAAAGATGGATGCTTGGGACCCTGGGCTGGGAGCTAGGTTAATGTTCTGTGCATCCACTTCGCAGCTCTTCTCTCTAAGCGGGTCCCAAAGGCTTTTTGGAGGCGTTTCCTGAGAGGGTCGGAAACAGGAAAGTAGCCAACAGGCCCACGGGGATGCCAGTTCTCTCTAGCAACAAGGCTACCAGCCTCAGACACTAGCGTTCTCTTTGGGACATGAAAGAACACTGTGCTTGGAAGCTCTTCCATCCAGTTTGCGAGTCGCGCTTCCACTGGGTCCTAGGATTCCAAGTGTTGCCATGCCGTTACAATGTCCAATTCTGAGGCCTAGGACGGCAGAGTGTCTGGCAGCTCTCAGAGAGACCTTAGCAGTGCAGGCTTTTTGGCTCCTTCCACCGAGAAACCAGCTCCTCCAGATCCTCTGTCGTTAGGTATTTCATGTCAGAATATCTCAGCGGGCCCTCAACCTCCTCCACGAAGTAAGGCACAAACGGCCTTGCCCTAAAGGGAAGAAGCCTTCTGAGTCCGGCAGAGAGGCAGTCTCTGCCACTCTGCATTCCCACACGGCTGAGCCCTGGGTATGGGACCGAGAGAGGGAGAAAGAGAGCCGTAACCCCGAGCTTTTCCACAATGCGGTACAGGCCTCACCCTTCAAGCCCAAGTCGATTTCATAGAGAAAACACCAGGCACCAGAACTCGGTGTGCTTTCCTGTGGCAAGGAAACTTAGCTTTCATTCCTTAGGTGGCACATTGGCTCAGGACTGCCCTACCCCAAGGACTCAGGCTGTGCAGCCCGACTGGTTGAGATCAGCCCTTCTGGCTCTCTCACGGATGAAACCAACTAGGAAAAGAGCCTCTCCGAAGCTGGGGAACGTGGTGGCTTTTCCTAGTCTACACAGGAACAGCACTCTGAGGGAGAGGAGCTGCTGACGTGTGGTAGCAAAATCTCCTCTGCTGAAGAGAAACATTTCATTGTAAGCGGGTTCCATCAGCCTTGCCACCTTTTCTCAGCTGGCTATACTGGAGGGCAGTCTGTTGGCAGACTCCCCGGAGGCCCTGCTTCCCAGGCTGTGATACACACACGCCGCCTGCTTCAGCCCAAAGGGACAGCTTATGGTAAGGTAAAAACCCTGTGCTGGCAAGTTCCTGCGTAACCCTCGCACAAGCACAAGCATATTGGCCATTGGTCAAGGCTTTCCCCACAAGCTTAACACGTTTGGTCCCATCTAGCCTCCGAAGGCCGAGTTGACCTAGCTAGGAATCAAAGTTCAGGAAAGGTACTCAGGGTGCTGGTGACTGCAGGTTGTTTCACCAGGCAGCCCAAATGGAGTCCACCTCCTTACATTTTCCATGGGCAGAGCAAATGGTGTCAACTTACACGCCTCCGGCCAGGGAGGGGCGACGTACACTTTCTTCAGGGGAAACAAGCCATGCCTTCCGTGTGAAAGGCCTCTAGGCCTCTTTGCTTCGGCAGCCCCGGGATAGCTTCAGCTCTGAAATGCTTCCGAAGGAGCAGAGTCAGAGAACCTTCGAACCACAGAGCAGGTGAAGCCCAGAACAAGGACTGCTCTTGGCCTGAGAACACCCACTGCCCAGCGCTTCTTTGGGGTACGCACGTGTCGAGGATGGGGGTTGAATTCTGCTGCGTGATAACTTCTCCGGGCCACGTAGTGTGAGCGCAAGTAGAGTGGCCCTACATCTCCTCCCAGTTTCCTGTGTAAGTTGTAGAAGGCGAACTCCCTGCTTGAATCCCTGGGTGGGGTACGTACCGTCCAGAGAAAGATGGAAGCTTGGGACCCTGGGCTGGGAGCTAGGTTAATGTTCTGTGCATCCACTTCGCAGCTCTTCTCTCTAAGCGGGTCCCAAAGGCTTTTTGGAGGCGTTTCCTGAGAGGGTCGGAAACAGGAAAGTAGCCAACAGGCCACGGGGATGCCAGTTTTCTCTAGCAACAAGGCTACCAGCCTCAGACACTAGCGTTCTCTTTGGGACATGAAAGAACACTGTGCTTGGAAGCTCTTCCATCCAGTTTGCGAGTCGCGCTTCCACTGGGTCCTAGGATTCCAAGTGTTGCCATGCCGTTACAATGTCCAATTCTGAGGCCTAGGACGGCAGAGTGTCTGGCAGCTCTCAGAGAGACCTTAGCAGTGCAGGCTTTTTGGCTCCTTCCACCGAGAAACCAGCTCCTCCAGATCCTCTGTCGTTAGGTATTTCATGTCAGAATATCTCAGCGGGCCCTCATTCCTCCTCCACGAAGTAAGGCACAAACGGCCTTGCCCTAAAGGGAAGAAGCCTTCTGAGTCCGGCAGAGAGGCAGTCTCTGCCACTCTACATTCCCACACGGCTGAGCCCTGGGTATGGGACCGAGAGAGGGAGAAAGAGAGCCGTAACGCCGAGCTTTTCCACAATGCGGTACAGGCCTCACCCTTCAAGCCCAAGTCGATTTCATAGAGAAAACACCAGGCCTCGGTGTGCTTTCCTGTGGCAAGGAAACTTAGCTTTCATTCCTTAGGTGGCACATTGGCTCAGGACTGCCCTACCCCAAGGACTCAGGCTGTGCAGCCCGACTGGTTGAGATCAGCCCTTCTGGCTCTCTCACGGATGAAACCAACTAGGAAAAGAGCCTCTCCGAAGCTGGGGAACGTGGTGGCTTTTCCTAGTCTACACAGGAACAGCACTCTGAGGGAGAGGAGCTGCTGACGTGTGGTAGCAAAATCTCCTCTGCTGAAGAGAAACATTTCATTGTAAGCGAGTTCCATCAGCCTTGCCACCTTTTCTCAGCTGGCTATACTGGAGGGCAGGCTGTTGGCAGACTCCCCGGAGGCCCTGCTTCCCAGGCTGTGATACACACACGCCGCCTGCTTCAGCCCAAAGGGACAGTTTATGGTAAGGTAAAAACCCTGTGCTGGCAAGTTCCTGCGTAACCCTCGCACAAGCACAAGCATATTGGCCATTGGTCAAAGGCTTTCGCCACAAGCTTCACACGTTTGGGCCCATCTAGCCTCCGAAGGCCGAGTTGACCTAGCTAGGAATCAAAGTTCAGGAAAGGTACTCAGGGTGCTGGTGACTGCAGGTTGTTTCACCAGGCAGCCCAAATCGAGTCCACCTCCTTACATTTTCCATGGGCAGAGCAAATGGTGTCAACTTACACGCCTCCGGCCAGGGAGGGGCGACGTACACTTTCTTCAGGGGAAACAAGCCATGCCTTCCGTGTGAAAGGCCTCTAGGCCTCTTTGCTTCGGCAGCCCCGGGATAGCGTCAGCTCTGAAATGCTTCCGAAGGAGCAGAGTCAGAGAACCTTCGAACCACAGAGCAGGTGAAGCCCAGAACAAGGACTGCTCTTGGCCTGAGAACACCCACTGCCCAGCGCTTCTTTGGGGTACGCACGTGTCGAGGAAGGGGGTTGAATTCTGCTGCGTGATAACTCCTCCAGGCCACGTAGTGTGAGCGCAAGTAGAGTGGCCCTACATCTCCTCCCAGTTTCCTGTGTAAGTTGTAGAAGGCGAACTCCCTGCTTGAATCCCTGGGTCGGTTACGTACCCTCCAGAGAAAGATGGATGCTTGGGACCCTGGGCTGGGAGCTAGGTTAATGTTCTGTGCATCCACTTCGCAGCTCTTCTCTCTAAGCGGGTCCCAAAGGCTTTTTGGAGGCGTTTCCTGAGAGGGTCGGAAACAGGAAAGTAGCCAACAGGCCCACGGGGATGCCAGTTCTCTCTAGCAACAAGGCTACCAGCCTCAGACACTAGCGTTCTCTTTGGGACATGAAAGAACACTGTGCTTGGAAGCTCTTCCATCCAGTTTGCGAGTCGCGCTTCCACTGGGTCCTAGGATTCCAAGTGTTGCCATGCCGTTACAATGTCCAATTCTGAGGCCTAGGACGGCAGAGTGTCTGGCAGCTCTCAGAGAGACCTTAGCAGTGCAGGCTTTTTGGCTCCTTCCACCGAGAAACCAGCTCCTCCAGATCCTCTGTCGTTAGGTATTTCATGTCAGAATATCTCAGCGGGCCCTCATTCCTCCTCCACGAAGTAAGGCACAAACGGCCTTGCCCTAAAGGGAAGAAGCCTTCTGAGTCCGGCAGAGAGGCAGTCTCTGCCACTCTACATTCCCACACGGCTGAGCCCTGGGTATGGGACCGAGAGAGGGAGAAAGAGAGCCGTAACCCCGAGCTTTTCCACAATGCGGTACAGGCCTCACCCTTCAAGCCCAAGTCGATTTCATAGAGAAAACACCAGGCCTCGGTGTGCTTTCCTGTGGCAAGGAAACTTAGCTTTCATTCCTTAGGTGGCACATTGGCTCAGGACTGCCCTACCCCAAGGACTCAGGCTGTGCAGCCCGACTGGTTGAGATCAGCCCTTCTGGCTCTCTCACGGATGAAACCAACTAGGAAAAGAGCCTCTCCGAAGCTGGGGAACGTGGTGGCTTTTCCTAGTCTACACAGGAACAGCACTCTGAGGGAGAGGAGCTGCTGACGTGTGGTAGCAAAATCTCCTCTGCTGAAGAGAAACATTTCATTGTAAGCGAGTTCCATCAGCCTTGCCACCTTTTCTCAGCTGGCTATACTGGAGGGCAGTCTGTTGGCAGACTCCCCGGAGGCCCTGCTTCCCAGGCTGTGATACACACACGCCGCCTGCTTCAGCCCAAAGGGACAGTTTATGGTAAGGTAAAAACCCTGTGCTGGCAAGTTCCTGCGTAACCCTCGCACAAGCACAAGCATATTGGCCATTGGTCAAAGGCTTTCGCCACAAGCTTCACACGTTTGGGCCCATCTAGCCTCCGAAGGCCGAGTTGACCTAGCTAGGAATCAAAGTTCAGGAAAGGTACTCAGGGTGCTGGTGACTGCAGGTTGTTTCACCAGGCAGCCCAAATGGAGTCCACCTCCTTACATTTTCCATGGGCAGAGCAAATGGTGTCAACTTACACGCCTCCGGCCAGGGAGGGGCGACGTACACTTTCTTCAGGGGAAACAAGCCATGCCTTCCGTGTGAAAGGCCTCTAGGCCTCTTTGCTTCGGCAGCCCCGGGATAGCGTCAGCTCTGAAATGCTTCCGAAGGAGCAGAGTCAGAGAACCTTCGAACCACAGAGCAGGTGAAGCCCAGAACAAGGACTGCTCTTGGCCTGAGAACACCCACTGCCCAGCGCTTCTTTGGGGTACGCACGTGTCGAGGAAGGGGGTTGAATTCTGCTGCGTGATAACTCCTCCGGGCCACGTAGTGTGAGCGCAAGTAGAGTGGCCCTACATCTCCTCCCAGTTTCCTGTGTAAGTTGTAGAAGGCGAACTCCCTGCTTGAATCCCTGGGTCGGTTACGTACCCTCCAGAGAAAGATGGATGCTTGGGACCCTGGGCTGGGAGCTAGGTTAATGTTCTGTGCATCCACTTCGCAGCTCTTCTCTCTAAGCGGGTCCCAAAGGCTTTTTGGAGGCGTTTCCTGAGAGGGTCGGAAACAGGAAAGTAGCCAACAGGCCCACGGGGATGCCAGTTCTCTCTAGCAACAAGGCTACCAGCCTCAGACACTAGCGTTCTCTTTGGGACATGAAAGAACACTGTGCTTGGAAGCTCTTCCATCCAGTTTGCGAGTCGCGCTTCCACTGGGTCCTAGGATTCCAAGTGTTGCCATGCCGTTACAATGTCCAATTCTGAGGCCTAGGACGGCAGAGTGTCTGGCAGCTCTCAGAGAGACCTTAGCAGTGCAGGCTTTTTGGCTCCTTCCACCGAGAAACCAGCTCCTCCAGATCCTCTGTCGTTAGGTATTTCATGTCAGAATATCTCAGCGGGCCCTCATTCCTCCTCCACGAAGTAAGGCACAAACGGCCTTGCCCTAAAGGGAAGAAGCCTTCTGAGTCCGGCAGAGAGGCAGTCTCTGCCACTCTACATTCCCACACGGCTGAGCCCTGGGTATGGGACCGAGAGAGGGAGAAAGAGAGCCGTAACGCCGAGCTTTTCCACAATGCGGTACAGGCCTCACCCTTCAAGCCCAAGTCGATTTCATAGAGAAAACACCAGGCCTCGGTGTGCTTTCCTGTGGCAAGGAAACTTAGCTTTCATTCCTTAGGTGGCACATTGGCTCAGGACTGCCCTACCCCAAGGACTCAGGCTGTGCAGCCCGACTGGTTGAGATCAGCCCTTCTGGCTCTCTCACGGATGAAACCAACTAGGAAAAGAGCCTCTCCGAAGCTGGGGAACGTGGTGGCTTTTCCTAGTCTACACAGGAACAGCACTCTGAGGGAGAGGAGCTGCTGACGTGTGGTAGCAAAATCTCCTCTGCTGAAGAGAAACATTTCATTGTAAGCGAGTTCCATCAGCCTTGCCACCTTTTCTCAGCTGGCTATACTGGAGGGCAGTCTGTTGGCAGACTCCCCGGAGGCCCTGCTTCCCAGGCTGTGATACACACACGCCGCCTGCTTCAGCCCAAAGGGACAGTTTATGGTAAGGTAAAAACCCTGTGCTGGCAAGTTCCTGCGTAACCCTCGCACAAGCACAAGCATATTGGCCACTGGTCAAGGCTTTCCCCACAAGCTTCACACGTTTGGTCCCATCTAGCCTCCGAAGGCCGAGTTGACCTAGCTAGGAATCAAAGTTCAGGAAAGGTACTCAGGGTGCTGGTGACTGCAGGTTGTTTCACCAGGCAGCCCAAATCGAGTCCACCTCCTTACATTTTCCATGGGCAGAGCAAATGGTGTCAACTTACACGCCTCCGGCCAGGGAGGGGCGACGTACACTTTCTTCAGGGGAAACAAGCCATGCCTTCCGTGTGAAAGGCCTCTAGGCCTCTTTGCTTCGGCAGCCCCGGGATAGCTTCAGCTCTGAAATGCTTCCGAAGGAGCAGAGTCAGAGAACCTTCGAACCACAGAGCAGGTGAAGCCCAGAACAAGGACTGCTCTTGGCCTGAGAACACCCACTGCCCAGCGCTTCTTTGGGGTACGCACGTGTCGAGGATGGGGGTTGAATTCTGCTGCGTGATAACTCCTCCGGGCCACGTAGTGTGAGCGCAAGTAGAGTGGCCCTACATCTCCTCCCAGTTTCCTGTGTAAGTTGTAGAAGGCGAACTCCCTGCTTGAATCCCTGGGTGGGGTACGTACCGTCCAGAGAAAGATGGAAGCTTGGGACCCTGGGCTGGGAGCTAGGTTAATGTTCTGTGCATCCACTTCGCAGCTCTTCTCTCTAAGCGGGTCCCAAAGGCTTTTTGGAGGCGTTTCCTGAGAGGGTCGGAAACAGGAAAGTAGCCAACAGGCCACGGGGATGCCAGTTTTCTCTAGCAACAAGGCTACCAGCCTCAGACACTAGCGTTCTCTTTGGGACATGAAAGAACACTGTGCTTGGAAGCTCTTCCATCCAGTTTGCGAGTCGCGCTTCCACTGGGTCCTAGGATTCCAAGTGTTGCCATGCCGTTACAATGTCCAATTCTGAGGCCTAGGACGGCAGAGTGTCTGGCAGCTCTCAGAGAGACCTTAGCAGTGCAGGCTTTTTGGCTCCTTCCACCGAGAAACCAGCTCCTCCAGATCCTCTGTCGTTAGGTATTTCATGTCAGAATATCTCAGCGGGCCCTCATTCCTCCTCCACGAAGTAAGGCACAAACGGCCTTGCCCTAAAGGGAAGAAGCCTTCTGAGTCCGGCAGAGAGGCAGTCTCTGCCACTCTACATTCCCACACGGCTGAGCCCTGGGTATGGGACCGAGAGAGGGAGAAAGAGAGCCGTAACCCCGAGCTTTTCCACAATGCGGTACAGGCCTCACCCTTCAAGCCCAAGTCGATTTCATAGAGAAAACACCAGGCCTCGGTGTGCTTTCCTGTGGCAAGGAAACTTAGCTTTCATTCCTTAGGTGGCACATTGGCTCAGGACTGCCCTACCCCAAGGACTCAGGCTGTGCAGCCCGACTGGTTGAGATCAGCCCTTCTGGCTCTCTCACGGATGAAACCAACTAGGAAAAGAGCCTCTCCGAAGCTGGGGAACGTGGTGGCTTTTCCTAGTCTACACAGGAACAGCACTCTGAGGGAGAGGAGCTGCTGACGTGTGGTAGCAAAATCTCCTCTGCTGAAGAGAAACATTTCATTGTAAGCGAGTTCCATCAGCCTTGCCACCTTTTCTCAGCTGGCTATACTGGAGGGCAGTCTGTTGGCAGACTCCCCGGAGGCCCTGCTTCCCAGGCTGTGATACACACACGCCGCCTGCTTCAGCCCAAAGGGACAGTTTATGGTAAGGTAAAAACCCTGTGCTGGCAAGTTCCTGCGTAACCCTCGCACAAGCACAAGCATATTGGCCATTGGTCAAAGGCTTTCGCCACAAGCTTCACACGTTTGGGCCCATCTAGCCTCCGAAGGCCGAGTTGACCTAGCTAGGAATCAAAGTTCAGGAAAGGTACTCAGGGTGCTGGTGACTGCAGGTTGTTTCACCAGGCAGCCCAAATCGAGTCCACCTCCTTACATTTTCCATGGGCAGAGCAAATGGTGTCAACTTACACGCCTCCGGCCAGGGAGGGGCGACGTACACTTTCTTCAGGGGAAACAAGCCATGCCTTCCGTGTGAAAGGCCTCTAGGCCTCTTTGCTTCGGCAGCCCCGGGATAGCGTCAGCTCTGAAATGCTTCCGAAGGAGCAGAGTCAGAGAACCTTCGAACCACAGAGCAGGTGAAGCCCAGAACAAGGACTGCTCTTGGCCTGAGAACACCCACTGCCCAGCGCTTCTTTGGGGTACGCACGTGTCGAGGAAGGGGGTTGAATTCTGCTGCGTGATAACTCCTCCAGGCCACGTAGTGTGAGCGCAAGTAGAGTGGCCCTACATCTCCTCCCAGTTTCCTGTGTAAGTTGTAGAAGGCGAACTCCCTGCTTGAATCCCTGGGTCGGTTACGTACCCTCCAGAGAAAGATGGATGCTTGGGACCCTGGGCTGGGAGCTAGGTTAATGTTCTGTGCATCCACTTCGCAGCTCTTCTCTCTAAGCGGGTCCCAAAGGCTTTTTGGAGGCGTTTCCTGAGAGGGTCGGAAACAGGAAAGTAGCCAACAGGCCCACGGGGATGCCAGTTCTCTCTAGCAACAAGGCTACCAGCCTCAGACACTAGCGTTCTCTTTGGGACATGAAAGAACACTGTGCTTGGAAGCTCTTCCATCCAGTTTGCGAGTCGCGCTTCCACTGGGTCCTAGGATTCCAAGTGTTGCCATGCCGTTACAATGTCCAATTCTGAGGCCTAGGACGGCAGAGTGTCTGGCAGCTCTCAGAGAGACCTTAGCAGTGCAGGCTTTTTGGCTCCTTCCACCGAGAAACCAGCTCCTCCAGATCCTCTGTCGTTAGGTATTTCATGTCAGAATATCTCAGCGGGCCCTCATTCCTCCTCCACGAAGTAAGGCACAAACGGCCATGCCCTAAAGGGAAGAAGCCTTCTGAGTCCGGCAGAGAGGCAGTCTCTGCCACTCTACATTCCCACACGGCTGAGCCCTGGGTATGGGACCGAGAGAGGGAGAAAGAGAGCCGTAACCCCGAGCTTTTCCACAATGCGGTACAGGCCTCACCCTTCAAGCCCAAGTCGATTTCATAGAGAAAACACCAGGCCTCGGTGTGCTTTCCTGTGGCAAGGAAACTTAGCTTTCATTCCTTAGGTGGCACATTGGCTCAGGACTGCCCTACCCCAAGGACTCAGGCTGTGCAGCCCGACTGGTTGAGATCAGCCCTTCTGGCTCTCTCACGGATGAAACCAACTAGGAAAAGAGCCTCTCCGAAGCTGGGGAACGTGGTGGCTTTTCCTAGTCTACACAGGAACAGCACTCTGAGGGAGAGGAGCTGCTGACGTGTGGTAGCAAAATCTCCTCTGCTGAAGAGAAACATTTCATTGTAAGCGGGTTCCATCAGCCTTGCCACCTTTTCTCAGCTGGCTATACTGGAGGGCAGTCTGTTGGCAGACTCCCCGGAGGCCCTGCTTCCCAGGCTGTGATACACACACGCCGCCTGCTTCAGCCCAAAGGGACAGCTTATGGTAAGGTAAAAACCCTGTGCTGGCAAGTTCCTGCGTAACCCTCGCACAAGCACAAGCATATTGGCCATTGGTCAAGGCTTTCCCCACAAGCTTAACACGTTTGGTCCCATCTAGCCTCCGAAGGCCGAGTTGACCTAGCTAGGAATCAAAGTTCAGGAAAGGTACTCAGGGTGCTGGTGACTGCAGGTTGTTTCACCAGGCAGCCCAAATCGAGTCCACCTCCTTACATTTTCCATGGGCAGAGCAAATGGTGTCAACTTACACGCCTCCGGCCAGGGAGGGGCGACGTACACTTTCTTCAGGGGAAACAAGCCATGCCTTCCGTGTGAAAGGCCTCTAGGCCTCTTTGCTTCGGCAGCCCCGGGATAGCTTCAGCTCTGAAATGCTTCCGAAGGAGCAGAGTCAGAGAACCTTCGAACCACAGAGCAGGTGAAGCCCAGAACAAGGACTGCTCTTGGCCTGAGAACACCCACTGCCCAGCGCTTCTTTGGGGTACGCACGTGTCGAGGATGGGGGTTGAATTCTGCTGCGTGATAACTTCTCCGGGCCACGTAGTGTGAGCGCAAGTAGAGTGGCCCTACATCTCCTCCCAGTTTCCTGTGTAAGTTGTAGAAGGCGAACTCCCTGCTTGAATCCCTGGGTGGGGTACGTACCGTCCAGAGAAAGATGGAAGCTTGGGACCCTGGGCTGGGAGCTAGGTTAATGTTCTGTGCATCCACTTCGCAGCTCTTCTCTCTAAGCGGGTCCCAAAGGCTTTTTGGAGGCGTTTCCTGAGAGGGTCGGAAACAGGAAAGTAGCCAACAGGCCACGGGGATGCCAGTTTTCTCTAGCAACAAGGCTACCAGCCTCAGACACTAGCGTTCTCTTTGGGACATGAAAGAACACTGTGCTTGGAAGCTCTTCCATCCAGTTTGCGAGTCGCGCTTCCACTGGGTCCTAGGATTCCAAGTGTTGCCATGCCGTTACAATGTCCAATTCTGAGGCCTAGGACGGCAGAGTGTCTGGCAGCTCTCAGAGAGACCTTAGCAGTGCAGGCTTTTTGGCTCCTTCCACCGAGAAACCAGCTCCTCCAGATCCTCTGTCGTTAGGTATTTCATGTCAGAATATCTCAGCGGGCCCTCATTCCTCCTCCACGAAGTAAGGCACAAACGGCCTTGCCCTAAAGGGAAGAAGCCTTCTGAGTCCGGCAGAGAGGCAGTCTCTGCCACTCTACATTCCCACACGGCTGAGCCCTGGGTATGGGACCGAGAGAGGGAGAAAGAGAGCCGTAACGCCGAGCTTTTCCACAATGCGGTACAGGCCTCACCCTTCAAGCCCAAGTCGATTTCATAGAGAAAACACCAGGCCTCGGTGTGCTTTCCTGTGGCAAGGAAACTTAGCTTTCATTCCTTAGGTGGCACATTGGCTCAGGACTGCCCTACCCCAAGGACTCAGGCTGTGCAGCCCGACTGGTTGAGATCAGCCCTTCTGGCTCTCTCACGGATGAAACCAACTAGGAAAAGAGCCTCTCCGAAGCTGGGGAACGTGGTGGCTTTTCCTAGTCTACACAGGAACAGCACTCTGAGGGAGAGGAGCTGCTGACGTGTGGTAGCAAAATCTCCTCTGCTGAAGAGAAACATTTCATTGTAAGCGAGTTCCATCAGCCTTGCCACCTTTTCTCAGCTGGCTATACTGGAGGGCAGTCTGTTGGCAGACTCCCCGGAGGCCCTGCTTCCCAGGCTGTGATACACACACGCCGCCTGCTTCAGCCCAAAGGGACAGTTTATGGTAAGGTAAAAACCCTGTGCTGGCAAGTTCCTGCGTAACCCTCGCACAAGCACAAGCATATTGGCCACTGGTCAAGGCTTTCCCCACAAGCTTCACACGTTTGGTCCCATCTAGCCTCCGAAGGCCGAGTTGACCTAGCTAGGAATCAAAGTTCAGGAAAGGTACTCAGGGTGCTGGTGACTGCAGGTTGTTTCACCAGGCAGCCCAAATCGAGTCCACCTCCTTACATTTTCCATGGGCAGAGCAAATGGTGTCAACTTACACGCCTCCGGCCAGGGAGGGGCGACGTACACTTTCTTCAGGGGAAACAAGCCATGCCTTCCGTGTGAAAGGCCTCTAGGCCTCTTTGCTTCGGCAGCCCCGGGATAGCTTCAGCTCTGAAATGCTTCCGAAGGAGCAGAGTCAGAGAACCTTCGAACCACAGAGCAGGTGAAGCCCAGAACAAGGACTGCTCTTGGCCTGAGAACACCCACTGCCCAGCGCTTCTTTGGGGTACGCACGTGTCGAGGATGGGGGTTGAATTCTGCTGCGTGATAACTCCTCCGGGCCACGTAGTGTGAGCGCAAGTAGAGTGGCCCTACATCTCCTCCCAGTTTCCTGTGTAAGTTGTAGAAGGCGAACTCCCTGCTTGAATCCCTGGGTGGGGTACGTACCGTCCAGAGAAAGATGGAAGCTTGGGACCCTGGGCTGGGAGCTAGGTTAATGTTCTGTGCATCCACTTCGCAGCTCTTCTCTCTAAGCGGGTCCCAAAGGCTTTTTGGAGGCGTTTCCTGAGAGGGTCGGAAACAGGAAAGTAGCCAACAGGCCACGGGGATGCCAGTTTTCTCTAGCAACAAGGCTACCAGCCTCAGACACTAGCGTTCTCTTTGGGACATGAAAGAACACTGTGCTTGGAAGCTCTTCCATCCAGTTTGCGAGTCGCGCTTCCACTGGGTCCTAGGATTCCAAGTGTTGCCATGCCGTTACAATGTCCAATTCTGAGGCCTAGGACGGCAGAGTGTCTGGCAGCTCTCAGAGAGACCTTAGCAGTGCAGGCTTTTTGGCTCCTTCCACCGAGAAACCAGCTCCTCCAGATCCTCTGTCGTTAGGTATTTCATGTCAGAATATCTCAGCGGGCCCTCATTCCTCCTCCACGAAGTAAGGCACAAACGGCCTTGCCCTAAAGGGAAGAAGCCTTCTGAGTCCGGCAGAGAGGCAGTCTCTGCCACTCTACATTCCCACACGGCTGAGCCCTGGGTATGGGACCGAGAGAGGGAGAAAGAGAGCCGTAACCCCGAGCTTTTCCACAATGCGGTACAGGCCTCACCCTTCAAGCCCAAGTCGATTTCATAGAGAAAACACCAGGCCTCGGTGTGCTTTCCTGTGGCAAGGAAACTTAGCTTTCATTCCTTAGGTGGCACATTGGCTCAGGACTGCCCTACCCCAAGGACTCAGGCTGTGCAGCCCGACTGGTTGAGATCAGCCCTTCTGGCTCTCTCACGGATGAAACCAACTAGGAAAAGAGCCTCTCCGAAGCTGGGGAACGTGGTGGCTTTTCCTAGTCTACACAGGAACAGCACTCTGAGGGAGAGGAGCTGCTGACGTGTGGTAGCAAAATCTCCTCTGCTGAAGAGAAACATTTCATTGTAAGCGAGTTCCATCAGCCTTGCCACCTTTTCTCAGCTGGCTATACTGGAGGGCAGTCTGTTGGCAGACTCCCCGGAGGCCCTGCTTCCCAGGCTGTGATACACACACGCCGCCTGCTTCAGCCCAAAGGGACAGTTTATGGTAAGGTAAAAACCCTGTGCTGGCAAGTTCCTGCGTAACCCTCGCACAAGCACAAGCATATTGGCCATTGGTCAAAGGCTTTCGCCACAAGCTTCACACGTTTGGGCCCATCTAGCCTCCGAAGGCCGAGTTGACCTAGCTAGGAATCAAAGTTCAGGAAAGGTACTCAGGGTGCTGGTGACTGCAGGTTGTTTCACCAGGCAGCCCAAATCGAGTCCACCTCCTTACATTTTCCATGGGCAGAGCAAATGGTGTCAACTTACACGCCTCCGGCCAGGGAGGGGCGACGTACACTTTCTTCAGGGGAAACAAGCCATGCCTTCCGTGTGAAAGGCCTCTAGGCCTCTTTGCTTCGGCAGCCCCGGGATAGCGTCAGCTCTGAAATGCTTCCGAAGGAGCAGAGTCAGAGAACCTTCGAACCACAGAGCAGGTGAAGCCCAGAACAAGGACTGCTCTTGGCCTGAGAACACCCACTGCCCAGCGCTTCTTTGGGGTACGCACGTGTCGAGGAAGGGGGTTGAATTCTGCTGCGTGATAACTCCTCCAGGCCACGTAGTGTGAGCGCAAGTAGAGTGGCCCTACATCTCCTCCCAGTTTCCTGTGTAAGTTGTAGAAGGCGAACTCCCTGCTTGAATCCCTGGGTCGGTTACGTACCCTCCAGAGAAAGATGGATGCTTGGGACCCTGGGCTGGGAGCTAGGTTAATGTTCTGTGCATCCACTTCGCAGCTCTTCTCTCTAAGCGGGTCCCAAAGGCTTTTTGGAGGCGTTTCCTGAGAGGGTCGGAAACAGGAAAGTAGCCAACAGGCCCACGGGGATGCCAGTTCTCTCTAGCAACAAGGCTACCAGCCTCAGACACTAGCGTTCTCTTTGGGACATGAAAGAACACTGTGCTTGGAAGCTCTTCCATCCAGTTTGCGAGTCGCGCTTCCACTGGGTCCTAGGATTCCAAGTGTTGCCATGCCGTTACAATGTCCAATTCTGAGGCCTAGGACGGCAGAGTGTCTGGCAGCTCTCAGAGAGACCTTAGCAGTGCAGGCTTTTTGGCTCCTTCCACCGAGAAACCAGCTCCTCCAGATCCTCTGTCGTTAGGTATTTCATGTCAGAATATCTCAGCGGGCCCTCATTCCTCCTCCACGAAGTAAGGCACAAACGGCCATGCCCTAAAGGGAAGAAGCCTTCTGAGTCCGGCAGAGAGGCAGTCTCTGCCACTCTACATTCCCACACGGCTGAGCCCTGGGTATGGGACCGAGAGAGGGAGAAAGAGAGCCGTAACCCCGAGCTTTTCCACAATGCGGTACAGGCCTCACCCTTCAAGCCCAAGTCGATTTCATAGAGAAAACACCAGGCCTCGGTGTGCTTTCCTGTGGCAAGGAAACTTAGCTTTCATTCCTTAGGTGGCACATTGGCTCAGGACTGCCCTACCCCAAGGACTCAGGCTGTGCAGCCCGACTGGTTGAGATCAGCCCTTCTGGCTCTCTCACGGATGAAACCAACTAGGAAAAGAGCCTCTCCGAAGCTGGGGAACGTGGTGGCTTTTCCTAGTCTACACAGGAACAGCACTCTGAGGGAGAGGAGCTGCTGACGTGTGGTAGCAAAATCTCCTCTGCTGAAGAGAAACATTTCATTGTAAGCGGGTTCCATCAGCCTTGCCACCTTTTCTCAGCTGGCTATACTGGAGGGCAGTCTGTTGGCAGACTCCCCGGAGGCCCTGCTTCCCAGGCTGTGATACACACACGCCGCCTGCTTCAGCCCAAAGGGACAGCTTATGGTAAGGTAAAAACCCTGTGCTGGCAAGTTCCTGCGTAACCCTCGCACAAGCACAAGCATATTGGCCATTGGTCAAGGCTTTCCCCACAAGCTTAACACGTTTGGTCCCATCTAGCCTCCGAAGGCCGAGTTGACCTAGCTAGGAATCAAAGTTCAGGAAAGGTACTCAGGGTGCTGGTGACTGCAGGTTGTTTCACCAGGCAGCCCAAATCGAGTCCACCTCCTTACATTTTCCATGGGCAGAGCAAATGGTGTCAACTTACACGCCTCCGGCCAGGGAGGGGCGACGTACACTTTCTTCAGGGGAAACAAGCCATGCCTTCCGTGTGAAAGGCCTCTAGGCCTCTTTGCTTCGGCAGCCCCGGGATAGCTTCAGCTCTGAAATGCTTCCGAAGGAGCAGAGTCAGAGAACCTTCGAACCACAGAGCAGGTGAAGCCCAGAACAAGGACTGCTCTTGGCCTGAGAACACCCACTGCCCAGCGCTTCTTTGGGGTACGCACGTGTCGAGGATGGGGGTTGAATTCTGCTGCGTGATAACTTCTCCGGGCCACGTAGTGTGAGCGCAAGTAGAGTGGCCCTACATCTCCTCCCAGTTTCCTGTGTAAGTTGTAGAAGGCGAACTCCCTGCTTGAATCCCTGGGTGGGGTACGTACCGTCCAGAGAAAGATGGAAGCTTGGGACCCTGGGCTGGGAGCTAGGTTAATGTTCTGTGCATCCACTTCGCAGCTCTTCTCTCTAAGCGGGTCCCAAAGGCTTTTTGGAGGCGTTTCCTGAGAGGGTCGGAAACAGGAAAGTAGCCAACAGGCCACGGGGATGCCAGTTTTCTCTAGCAACAAGGCTACCAGCCTCAGACACTAGCGTTCTCTTTGGGACATGAAAGAACACTGTGCTTGGAAGCTCTTCCATCCAGTTTGCGAGTCGCGCTTCCACTGGGTCCTAGGATTCCAAGTGTTGCCATGCCGTTACAATGTCCAATTCTGAGGCCTAGGACGGCAGAGTGTCTGGCAGCTCTCAGAGAGACCTTAGCAGTGCAGGCTTTTTGGCTCCTTCCACCGAGAAACCAGCTCCTCCAGATCCTCTGTCGTTAGGTATTTCATGTCAGAATATCTCAGCGGGCCCTCATTCCTCCTCCACGAAGTAAGGCACAAACGGCCTTGCCCTAAAGGGAAGAAGCCTTCTGAGTCCGGCAGAGAGGCAGTCTCTGCCACTCTACATTCCCACACGGCTGAGCCCTGGGTATGGGACCGAGAGAGGGAGAAAGAGAGCCGTAACCCCGAGCTTTTCCACAATGCGGTACAGGCCTCACCCTTCAAGCCCAAGTCGATTTCATAGAGAAAACACCAGGCACCAGGCCTCGGTGTGCTTTCCTGTGGCAAGGAAACTTAGCTTTCATTCCTTAGGTGGCACATTGGCTCAGGACTGCCCTACCCCAAGGACTCAGGCTGTGCAGCCCGACTGGTTGAGATCAGCCCTTCTGGCTCTCTCACGGATGAAACCAACTAGGAAAAGAGCCTCTCCGAAGCTGGGGAACGTGGTGGCTTTTCCTAGTCTACACAGGAACAGCACTCTGAGGGAGAGGAGCTGCTGACGTGTGGTAGCAAAATCTCCTCTGCTGAAGAGAAACATTTCATTGTAAGCGGGTTCCATCAGCCTTGCCACCTTTTCTCAGCTGGCTATACTGGAGGGCAGTCTGTTGGCAGACTCCCCGGAGGCCCTGCTTCCCAGGCTGTGATACACACACGCCGCCTGCTTCAGCCCAAAGGGACAGTTTATGGTAAGGTAAAAACCCTGTGCTGGCAAGTTCCTGCGTAACCCTCGCACAAGCACAAGCATATTGGCCATTGGTCAAAGGCTTTCGCCACAAGCTTCACACGTTTGGTCCCATCTAGCCTCCGAAGGCCGAGTTGACCTAGCTAGGAATCAAAGTTCAGGAAAGGTACTCAGGGTGCTGGTGACTGCAGGTTGTTTCACCAGGCAGCCCAAATCGAGTCCACCTCCTTACATTTTCCATGGGCAGAGCAAATGGTGTCAACTTACACGCCTCCGGCCAGGGAGGGGCGACGTACACTTTCTTCAGGGGAAACAAGCCATGCCTTCCGTGTGAAAGGCCTCTAGGCCTCTTTGCTTCGGCAGCCCCGGGATAGCTTCAGCTCTGAAATGCTTCCGAAGGAGCAGAGTCAGAGAACCTTCGAACCACAGAGCAGGTGAAGCCCAGAACAAGGACTGCTCTTGGCCTGAGAACACCCACTGCCCAGCGCTTCTTTGGGGTACGCACGTGTCGAGGATGGGGGTTGAATTCTGCTGCGTGATAACTTCTCCGGGCCACGTAGTGTGAGCGCAAGTAGAGTGGCCCTACATCTCCTCCCAGTTTCCTGTGTAAGTTGTAGAAGGCGAACTCCCTGCTTGAATCCCTGGGTGGGGTACGTACCGTCCAGAGAAAGATGGAAGCTTGGGACCCTGGGCTGGGAGCTAGGTTAATGTTCTGTGCATCCACTTCGCAGCTCTTCTCTCTAAGCGGGTCCCAAAGGCTTTTTGGAGGCGTTTCCTGAGAGGGTCGGAAACAGGAAAGTAGCCAACAGGCCACGGGGATGCCAGTTTTCTCTAGCAACAAGGCTACCAGCCTCAGACACTAGCGTTCTCTTTGGGACATGAAAGAACACTGTGCTTGGAAGCTCTTCCATCCAGTTTGCGAGTCGCGCTTCCACTGGGTCCTAGGATTCCAAGTGTTGCCATGCCGTTACAATGTCCAATTCTGAGGCCTAGGACGGCAGAGTGTCTGGCAGCTCTCAGAGAGACCTTAGCAGTGCAGGCTTTTTGGCTCCTTCCACCGAGAAACCAGCTCCTCCAGATCCTCTGTCGTTAGGTATTTCATGTCAGAATATCTCAGCGGGCCCTCATTCCTCCTCCACGAAGTAAGGCACAAACGGCCTTGCCCTAAAGGGAAGAAGCCTTCTGAGTCCGGCAGAGAGGCAGTCTCTGCCACTCTACATTCCCACACGGCTGAGCCCTGGGTATGGGACCGAGAGAGGGAGAAAGAGAGCCGTAACCCCGAGCTTTTCCACAATGCGGTACAGGCCTCACCCTTCAAGCCCAAGTCGATTTCATAGAGAAAACACCAGGCACCAGGCCTCGGTGTGCTTTCCTGTGGCAAGGAAACTTAGCTTTCATTCCTTAGGTGGCACATTGGCTCAGGACTGCCCTACCCCAAGGACTCAGGCTGTGCAGCCCGACTGGTTGAGATCAGCCCTTCTGGCTCTCTCACGGATGAAACCAACTAGGAAAAGAGCCTCTCCGAAGCTGGGGAACGTGGTGGCTTTTCCTAGTCTACACAGGAACAGCACTCTGAGGGAGAGGAGCTGCTGACGTGTGGTAGCAAAATCTCCTCTGCTGAAGAGAAACATTTCATTGTAAGCGGGTTCCATCAGCCTTGCCACCTTTTCTCAGCTGGCTATACTGGAGGGCAGTCTGTTGGCAGACTCCCCGGAGGCCCTGCTTCCCAGGCTGTGATACACACACGCCGCCTGCTTCAGCCCAAAGGGACAGTTTATGGTAAGGTAAAAACCCTGTGCTGGCAAGTTCCTGCGTAACCCTCGCACAAGCACAAGCATATTGGCCATTGGTCAAAGGCTTTCGCCACAAGCTTCACACGTTTGGTCCCATCTAGCCTCCGAAGGCCGAGTTGACCTAGCTAGGAATCAAAGTTCAGGAAAGGTACTCAGGGTGCTGGTGACTGCAGGTTGTTTCACCAGGCAGCCCAAATCGAGTCCACCTCCTTACATTTTCCATGGGCAGAGCAAATGGTGTCAACTTACACGCCTCCGGCCAGGGAGGGGCGACGTACACTTTCTTCAGGGGAAACAAGCCATGCCTTCCGTGTGAAAGGCCTCTAGGCCTCTTTGCTTCGGCAGCCCCGGGATAGCTTCAGCTCTGAAATGCTTCCGAAGGAGCAGAGTCAGAGAACCTTCGAACCACAGAGCAGGTGAAGCCCAGAACAAGGACTGCTCTTGGCCTGAGAACACCCACTGCCCAGCGCTTCTTTGGGGTACGCACGTGTCGAGGATGGGGGTTGAATTCTGCTGCGTGATAACTTCTCCGGGCCACGTAGTGTGAGCGCAAGTAGAGTGGCCCTACATCTCCTCCCAGTTTCCTGTGTAAGTTGTAGAAGGCGAACTCCCTGCTTGAATCCCTGGGTGGGGTACGTACCGTCCAGAGAAAGATGGAAGCTTGGGACCCTGGGCTGGGAGCTAGGTTAATGTTCTGTGCATCCACTTCGCAGCTCTTCTCTCTAAGCGGGTCCCAAAGGCTTTTTGGAGGCGTTTCCTGAGAGGGTCGGAAACAGGAAAGTAGCCAACAGGCCACGGGGATGCCAGTTTTCTCTAGCAACAAGGCTACCAGCCTCAGACACTAGCGTTCTCTTTGGGACATGAAAGAACACTGTGCTTGGAAGCTCTTCCATCCAGTTTGCGAGTCGCGCTTCCACTGGGTCCTAGGATTCCAAGTGTTGCCATGCCGTTACAATGTCCAATTCTGAGGCCTAGGACGGCAGAGTGTCTGGCAGCTCTCAGAGAGACCTTAGCAGTGCAGGCTTTTTGGCTCCTTCCACCGAGAAACCAGCTCCTCCAGATCCTCTGTCGTTAGGTATTTCATGTCAGAATATCTCAGCGGGCCCTCATTCCTCCTCCACGAAGTAAGGCACAAACGGCCTTGCCCTAAAGGGAAGAAGCCTTCTGAGTCCGGCAGAGAGGCAGTCTCTGCCACTCTACATTCCCACACGGCTGAGCCCTGGGTATGGGACCGAGAGAGGGAGAAAGAGAGCCGTAACCCCGAGCTTTTCCACAATGCGGTACAGGCCTCACCCTTCAAGCCCAAGTCGATTTCATAGAGAAAACACCAGGCCTCGGTGTGCTTTCCTGTGGCAAGGAAACTTAGCTTTCATTCCTTAGGTGGCACATTGGCTCAGGACTGCCCTACCCCAAGGACTCAGGCTGTGCAGCCCGACTGGTTGAGATCAGCCCTTCTGGCTCTCTCACGGATGAAACCAACTAGGAAAAGAGCCTCTCCGAAGCTGGGGAACGTGGTGGCTTTTCCTAGTCTACACAGGAACAGCACTCTGAGGGAGAGGAGCTGCTGACGTGTGGTAGCAAAATCTCCTCTGCTGAAGAGAAACATTTCATTGTAAGCGGGTTCCATCAGCCTTGCCACCTTTTCTCAGCTGGCTATACTGGAGGGCAGTCTGTTGGCAGACTCCCCGGAGGCCCTGCTTCCCAGGCTGTGATACACACACGCCGCCTGCTTCAGCCCAAAGGGACAGTTTATGGTAAGGTAAAAACCCTGTGCTGGCAAGTTCCTGCGTAACCCTCGCACAAGCACAAGCATATTGGCCATTGGTCAAAGGCTTTCGCCACAAGCTTCACACGTTTGGTCCCATCTAGCCTCCGAAGGCCGAGTTGACCTAGCTAGGAATCAAAGTTCAGGAAAGGTACTCAGGGTGCTGGTGACTGCAGGTTGTTTCACCAGGCAGCCCAAATCGAGTCCACCTCCTTACATTTTCCATGGGCAGAGCAAATGGTGTCAACTTACACGCCTCCGGCCAGGGAGGGGCGACGTACACTTTCTTCAGGGGAAACAAGGCATGCCTTCCGTGTGAAAGGCCTCTAGGCCTCTTTGCTTCGGCCGCCCCGGGATAGCTTCAGCTCTGAAATGCTTCCGAAGGAGCAGAGTCAGAGAACCTTCGAACCACAGAGCAGGTGAAGCCCAGAACAAGGACTGCTCTTGGCCTGAGAACACCCACTGCCCAGCTCTTCTTTGGGGTACGGACGTGTCGAGGAAGGGGGTTGAATTCTGCTGCGTGATAACTCCTCCGGGCCACGTAGTGTGAGCGCAAGTAGAGTGGCCCTACATCTCCTCCCAGTTTCCTGTGTAAGTTGTAGAAGGCGAACTCCCTGCTTGAATCCCTGGGTCGGTTACGTACCCTCCAGAGAAAGATGGATGCTTGGGACCCTGGGCTGGGAGCTAGGTTAATGTTCTGTGCATCCACTTCGCAGCTCTTCTCTCTAAGCGGGTCCCAAAGGCTTTTTGGAGGCGTTTCCTGAGAGGGTCGGAAACAGGAAAGTAGCCAACAGGCCACGGGGATGCCAGTTTTCTCTAACAACAAGGCTACCAGCCTCAGACACTAGCGTTCTCTTTGGGACATGAAAGAACACTGTGCTTGGAAGCTCTTCCATCCAGTTTGCGAGTCGCGCTTCCACTGGGTCCTAGGATTCCAAGTGTTGCCATGCCGCTACAATGTCCAATTCTGAGGCCTAGGACGGCAGAGTGTCTGGCAGCTCTCAGAGAGACCTTAGCAGTGCAGGCTTTTTGGCTCCTTCCACCGAGAAACCAGCTCCTCCAGATCCTCTGTCGTTAGGTATTTCATGTCAGAATATCTCAGCGGGCCCTCAACCTCCTCCACGAAGTAAGGCACAAACGGCCTTGCCCTAAAGGGAAGAAGCCTTCTGAGTCCGGCAGAGAGGCAGTCTCTGCCACTCTACATTCCCACACGGCTGAGCCCTGGGTATGGGACCGAGAGAGGGAGAAAGAGAGCCGTAACGCCGAGCTTTTCCACAATGCGGTACAGGCCTCACCCTTCAAGCCCAAGTCGATTTCATAGAGAAAACACCAGGCCTCGGTGTGCTTTCCTGTGGCAAGGAAACTTAGCTTTCATTCCTTAGGTGGCACATTGGCTCAGGACTCCCCTACCCCAAGGACTCAGGCTGTGCAGCCCGACTGGTTGAGATCAGCCCTTCTGGCTCTCTCACGGATGAAACCAACTAGGAAAAGAGCCTCTCCGAAGCTGGGGAACGTGGTGGCTTTTCCTAGTCTACACAGGAACAGCACTCTGAGGGAGAGGAGCTGCTGACGTGTGGTAGCAAAATCTCCTCTGCTGAAGAGAAACATTTCATTGTAAGCGAGTTCCATCAGCCTTGCCACCTTTCTCAGCTGGCTATACTGGAGGGCAGTCTGTTGGCAGACTCCCCGGAGGCCCTGCTTCCCAGGCTGTGATACACACACGCCGCCTGCTTCAGCCCAAAGGGACAGTTTATGGTAAGGTAAAAACCCTGTGCTGGCAAGTTCCTGCGTAACCCTCGCACAAGCACAAGCATATTGGCCACTGGTCAAGGCTTTCCCCACAAGCTTAACACGTTTGGTCCCATCTAGCCTCCGAAGGCCGAGTTGACCTAGCTAGGAATCAAAGTTCAGGAAAGGTACTCAGGGTGCTGGTGACTGCAGGTTGTTTCACCAGGCAGCCCAAATCGAGTCCACCTCCTTACATTTTCCATGGGCAGAGCAAATGGTGTCAACTTACACGCCTCCGGCCAGGGAGGGGCGACGTACACTTTCTTCAGGGGAAACAAGCCATGCCTTCCGTGTGAAAGGCCTCTAGGCCTCTTTCCTTCGGCAGCCCCGGGATAGCTTCAGCTCTGAAATGCTTCCGAAGGAGCAGAGTCAGAGAACCTTCGAACCACAGAGCAGGTGAAGCCCAGAACAAGGACTGCTCTTGGCCTGAGAACACCCACTGCCCAGCGCTTCTTTGGGGTACGCACGTGTCGAGGATGGGGGTTGAATTCTGCTGCGTGATAACTCCTCCGGGCCACGTAGTGTGAGCGCAAGTAGAGTGGCCCTACATCTCCTCCCAGTTTCCTGTGTAAGTTGTAGAAGGCGAACTCCCTGCTTGAATCCCTGGGTGGGGTACGTACCGTCCAGAGAAAGATGGAAGCTTGGGACCCTGGGCTGGGAGCTAGGTTAATGTTCTGTGCATCCACTTCGCAGCTCTTCTCTCTAAGCGGGTCCCAAAGGCTTTTTGGAGGCGTTTCCTGAGAGGGTCGGAAACAGGAAAGTAGCCAACAGGCCACGGGGATGCCAGTTTTCTCTAGCAACAAGGCTACCAGCCTCAGACACTAGCGTTCTCTTTGGGACATGAAAGAACACTGTGCTTGGAAGCTCTTCCATCCAGTTTGCGAGTCGCGCTTCCACTGGGTCCTAGGATTCCAAGTGTTGCCATGCCGTTACAATGTCCAATTCTGAGGCCTAGGACGGCAGAGTGTCTGGCAGCTCTCAGAGAGACCTTAGCAGTGCAGGCTTTTTGGCTCCTTCCACCGAGAAACCAGCTCCTCCAGATCCTCTGTCGTTAGGTATTTCATGTCAGAATATCTCAGCGGGCCCTCATTCCTCCTCCACGAAGTAAGGCACAAACGGCCTTGCCCTAAAGGGAAGAAGCCTTCTGAGTCCGGCAGAGAGGCAGTCTCTGCCACTCTACATTCCCACACGGCTGAGCCCTGGGTATGGGACCGAGAGAGGGAGAAAGAGAGCCGTAACCCCGAGCTTTTCCACAATGCGGTACAGGCCTCACCCTTCAAGCCCAAGTCGATTTCATAGAGAAAACACCAGGCCTCGGTGTGCTTTCCTGTGGCAAGGAAACTTAGCTTTCATTCCTTAGGTGGCACATTGGCTCAGGACTGCCCTACCCCAAGGACTCAGGCTGTGCAGCCCGACTGGTTGAGATCAGCCCTTCTGGCTCTCTCACGGATGAAACCAACTAGGAAAAGAGCCTCTCCGAAGCTGGGGAACGTGGTGGCTTTTCCTAGTCTACACAGGAACAGCACTCTGAGGGAGAGGAGCTGCTGACGTGTGGTAGCAAAATCTCCTCTGCTGAAGAGAAACATTTCATTGTAAGCGAGTTCCATCAGCCTTGCCACCTTTTCTCAGCTGGCTATACTGGAGGGCAGTCTGTTGGCAGACTCCCCGGAGGCCCTGCTTCCCAGGCTGTGATACACACACGCCGCCTGCTTCAGCCCAAAGGGACAGTTTATGGTAAGGTAAAAACCCTGTGCTGGCAAGTTCCTGCGTAACCCTCGCACAAGCACAAGCATATTGGCCATTGGTCAAAGGCTTTCGCCACAAGCTTCACACGTTTGGGCCCATCTAGCCTCCGAAGGCCGAGTTGACCTAGCTAGGAATCAAAGTTCAGGAAAGGTACTCAGGGTGCTGGTGACTGCAGGTTGTTTCACCAGGCAGCCCAAATCGAGTCCACCTCCTTACATTTTCCATGGGCAGAGCAAATGGTGTCAACTTACACGCCTCCGGCCAGGGAGGGGCGACGTACACTTTCTTCAGGGGAAACAAGCCATGCCTTCCGTGTGAAAGGCCTCTAGGCCTCTTTGCTTCGGCAGCCCCGGGATAGCGTCAGCTCTGAAATGCTTCCGAAGGAGCAGAGTCAGAGAACCTTCGAACCACAGAGCAGGTGAAGCCCAGAACAAGGACTGCTCTTGGCCTGAGAACACCCACTGCCCAGCGCTTCTTTGGGGTACGCACGTGTCGAGGAAGGGGGTTGAATTCTGCTGCGTGATAACTCCTCCGGGCCACGTAGTGTGAGCGCAAGTAGAGTGGCCCTACATCTCCTCCCAGTTTCCTGTGTAAGTTGTAGAAGGCGAACTCCCTGCTTGAATCCCTGGGTCGGTTACGTACCCTCCAGAGAAAGATGGATGCTTGGGACCCTGGGCTGGGAGCTAGGTTAATGTTCTGTGCATCCACTTCGCAGCTCTTCTCTCTAAGCGGGTCCCAAAGGCTTTTTGGAGGCGTTTCCTGAGAGGGTCGGAAACAGGAAAGTAGCCAACAGGCCCACGGGGATGCCAGTTCTCTCTAGCAACAAGGCTACCAGCCTCAGACACTAGCGTTCTCTTTGGGAAATGAAAGAACACTGTGCTTGGAAGCTCTTCCATCCAGTTTGCGAGTCGCGCTTCCACTGGGTCCTAGGATTCCAAGTGTTGCCATGCCGTTACAATGTCCAATTCTGAGGCCTAGGACGGCAGAGTGTCTGGCAGCTCTCAGAGAGACCTTAGCAGTGCAGGCTTTTTGGCTCCTTCCACCGAGAAACCAGCTCCTCCAGATCCTCTGTCGTTAGGTATTTCATGTCAGAATATCTCAGCGGGCCCTCATTCCTCCTCCACGAAGTAAGGCACAAACGGCCTTGCCCTAAAGGGAAGAAGCCTTCTGAGTCCGGCAGAGAGGCAGTCTCTGCCACTCTACATTCCCACACGGCTGAGCCCTGGGTATGGGACCGAGAGAGGGAGAAAGAGAGCCGTAACCCCGAGCTTTTCCACAATGCGGTACAGGCCTCACCCTTCAAGCCCAAGTCGATTTCATAGAGGAAACACCAGGCCTCGGTGTGCTTTCCTGTGGCAAGGAAACTTAGCTTTCATTCCTTAGGTGGCACATTGGCTCAGGACTCCCCTACCCCAAGGACTCAGGCTGTGCAGCCCGACTGGTTGAGATCAGCCCTTCTGGCTCTCTCACGGATGAAACCAACTAGGAAAAGAGCCTCTCCGAAGCTGGGGAACGTGGTGGCTTTTCCTAGTCTACACAGGAACAGCACTCTGAGGGAGAGGAGCTGCTGACGTGTGGTAGCAAAATCTCCTCTGCTGAAGAGAAACATTTCATTGTAAGCGAGTTCCATCAGCCTTGCCACCTTTTCTCAGCTGGCTATACTGGAGGGCAGTCTGTTGGCAGACTCCCCGGAGGCCCTGCTTCCCAGGCTGTGATACACACACGCCGCCTGCTTCAGCCCAAAGGGACAGTTTATGGTAAGGTAAAAACGCTGTGCTGGCAAGTTCCTGCGTAACCCTCGCACAAGCACAAGCATATTGGCCACTGGTCAAGGCTTTCCCCACAAGCTTAACACGTTTGGTCCCATCTGGCCTCCGAAGGCCGAGTTGACCTAGCTAGGAATCAAAGTTCAGGAAAGGTACTCAGGGTGCTGGTGACTGCAGGTTGTTTCACCAGGCAGCCCAAATCGAGTCCACCTCCTTACATTTTCCATGGGCAGAGCAAATGGTGTCAACTTACACGCCTCCGGCCAGGGAGGGGCGACGTACACTTTCTTCAGGGGAAACAAGCCATGCCTTCCGTGTGAAAGGCCTCTAGGCCTCTTTCCTTCGGCAGCCCCGGGATAGCTTCAGCTCTGAAATGCTTCCGAAGGAGCAGAGTCAGAGAACCTTCGAACCACAGAGCAGGTGAAGCCCAGAACAAGGACTGCTCTTGGCCTGAGAACACCCACTGCCCAGCGCTTCTTTGGGGTACGCACGTGTCGAGGATGGGGGTTGAATTCTGCTGCGTGATAACTCCTCCGGGCCACGTAGTGTGAGCGCAAGTAGAGTGGCCCTACATCTCCTCCCAGTTTCCTGTGTAAGTTGTAGAAGGCGAACTCCCTGCTTGAATCCCTGGGTGGGGTACGTACCGTCCAGAGAAAGATGGAAGCTTGGGACCCTGGGCTGGGAGCTAGGTTAATGTTCTGTGCATCCACTTCGCAGCTCTTCTCTCTAAGCGGGTCCCAAAGGCTTTTTGGAGGCGTTTCCTGAGAGGGTCGGAAACAGGAAAGTAGCCAACAGGCCACGGGGATGCCAGTTTTCTCTAGCAACAAGGCTACCAGCCTCAGACACTAGCGTTCTCTTTGGGACATGAAAGAACACTGTGCTTGGAAGCTCTTCCATCCAGTTTGCGAGTCGCGCTTCCACTGGGTCCTAGGATTCCAAGTGTTGCCATGCCGTTACAATGTCCAATTCTGAGGCCTAGGACGGCAGAGTGTCTGGCAGCTCTCAGAGAGACCTTAGCAGTGCAGGCTTTTTGGCTCCTTCCACCGAGAAACCAGCTCCTCCAGATCCTCTGTCGTTAGGTATTTCATGTCAGAATATCTCAGCGGGCCCTCAACCTCCTCCACGAAGTAAGGCACAAACGGCCTTGCCCTAAAGGGAAGAAGCCTTCTGAGTCCGGCAGAGAGGCAGTCTCTGCCACTCTGCATTCCCACACGGCTGAGCCCTGGGTATGGGACCGAGAGAGGGAGAAAGAGAGCCGTAACCCCGAGCTTTTCCACAATGCGGTACAGGCCTCACCCTTCAAGCCCAAGTCGATTTCATAGAGAAAACACCAGGCACCAGAACTCGGTGTGCTTTCCTGTGGCAAGGAAACTTAGCTTTCATTCCTTAGGTGGCACATTGGCTCAGGACTGCCCTACCCCAAGGACTCAGGCTGTGCAGCCCGACTGGTTGAGATCAGCCCTTCTGGCTCTCTCACGGATGAAACCAACTAGGAAAAGAGCCTCTCCGAAGCTGGGGAACGTGGTGGCTTTTCCTAGTCTACACAGGAACAGCACTCTGAGGGAGAGGAGCTGCTGACGTGTGGTAGCAAAATCTCCTCTGCTGAAGAGAAACATTTCATTGTAAGCGGGTTCCATCAGCCTTGCCACCTTTTCTCAGCTGGCTATACTGGAGGGCAGTCTGTTGGCAGACTCCCCGGAGGCCCTGCTTCCCAGGCTGTGATACACACACGCCGCCTGCTTCAGCCCAAAGGGACAGCTTATGGTAAGGTAAAAACCCTGTGCTGGCAAGTTCCTGCGTAACCCTCGCACAAGCACAAGCATATTGGCCATTGGTCAAGGCTTTCCCCACAAGCTTAACACGTTTGGTCCCATCTAGCCTCCGAAGGCCGAGTTGACCTAGCTAGGAATCAAAGTTCAGGAAAGGTACTCAGGGTGCTGGTGACTGCAGGTTGTTTCACCAGGCAGCCCAAATCGAGTCCACCTCCTTACATTTTCCATGGGCAGAGCAAATGGTGTCAACTTACACGCCTCCGGCCAGGGAGGGGCGACGTACACTTTCTTCAGGGGAAACAAGCCATGCCTTCCGTGTGAAAGGCCTCTAGGCCTCTTTGCTTCGGCAGCCCCGGGATAGCTTCAGCTCTGAAATGCTTCCGAAGGAGCAGAGTCAGAGAACCTTCGAACCACAGAGCAGGTGAAGCCCAGAACAAGGACTGCTCTTGGCCTGAGAACACCCACTGCCCAGCGCTTCTTTGGGGTACGCACGTGTCGAGGATGGGGGTTGAATTCTGCTGCGTGATAACTTCTCCGGGCCACGTAGTGTGAGCGCAAGTAGAGTGGCCCTACATCTCCTCCCAGTTTCCTGTGTAAGTTGTAGAAGGCGAACTCCCTGCTTGAATCCCTGGGTGGGGTACGTACCGTCCAGAGAAAGATGGAAGCTTGGGACCCTGGGCTGGGAGCTAGGTTAATGTTCTGTGCATCCACTTCGCAGCTCTTCTCTCTAAGCGGGTCCCAAAGGCTTTTTGGAGGCGTTTCCTGAGAGGGTCGGAAACAGGAAAGTAGCCAACAGGCCACGGGGATGCCAGTTTTCTCTAGCAACAAGGCTACCAGCCTCAGACACTAGCGTTCTCTTTGGGACATGAAAGAACACTGTGCTTGGAAGCTCTTCCATCCAGTTTGCGAGTCGCGCTTCCACTGGGTCCTAGGATTCCAAGTGTTGCCATGCCGTTACAATGTCCAATTCTGAGGCCTAGGACGGCAGAGTGTCTGGCAGCTCTCAGAGAGACCTTAGCAGTGCAGGCTTTTTGGCTCCTTCCACCGAGAAACCAGCTCCTCCAGATCCTCTGTCGTTAGGTATTTCATGTCAGAATATCTCAGCGGGCCCTCATTCCTCCTCCACGAAGTAAGGCACAAACGGCCTTGCCCTAAAGGGAAGAAGCCTTCTGAGTCCGGCAGAGAGGCAGTCTCTGCCACTCTACATTCCCACACGGCTGAGCCCTGGGTATGGGACCGAGAGAGGGAGAAAGAGAGCCGTAACCCCGAGCTTTTCCACAATGCGGTACAGGCCTCACCCTTCAAGCCCAAGTCGATTTCATAGAGAAAACACCAGGCCTCGGTGTGCTTTCCTGTGGCAAGGAAACTTAGCTTTCATTCCTTAGGTGGCACATTGGCTCAGGACTGCCCTACCCCAAGGACTCAGGCTGTGCAGCCCGACTGGTTGAGATCAGCCCTTCTGGCTCTCTCACGGATGAAACCAACTAGGAAAAGAGCCTCTCCGAAGCTGGGGAACGTGGTGGCTTTTCCTAGTCTACACAGGAACAGCACTCTGAGGGAGAGGAGCTGCTGACGTGTGGTAGCAAAATCTCCTCTGCTGAAGAGAAACATTTCATTGTAAGCGGGTTCCATCAGCCTTGCCACCTTTTCTCAGCTGGCTATACTGGAGGGCAGTCTGTTGGCAGACTCCCCGGAGGCCCTGCTTCCCAGGCTGTGATACACACACGCCGCCTGCTTCAGCCCAAAGGGACAGCTTATGGTAAGGTAAAAACCCTGTGCTGGCAAGTTCCTGCGTAACCCTCGCACAAGCACAAGCATATTGGCCATTGGTCAAGGCTTTCCCCACAAGCTTAACACGTTTGGTCCCATCTAGCCTCCGAAGGCCGAGTTGACCTAGCTAGGAATCAAAGTTCAGGAAAGGTACTCAGGGTGCTGGTGACTGCAGGTTGTTTCACCAGGCAGCCCAAATCGAGTCCACCTCCTTACATTTTCCATGGGCAGAGCAAATGGTGTCAACTTACACGCCTCCGGCCAGGGAGGGGCGACGTACACTTTCTTCAGGGGAAACAAGCCATGCCTTCCGTGTGAAAGGCCTCTAGGCCTCTTTGCTTCGGCAGCCCCGGGATAGCTTCAGCTCTGAAATGCTTCCGAAGGAGCAGAGTCAGAGAACCTTCGAACCACAGAGCAGGTGAAGCCCAGAACAAGGACTGCTCTTGGCCTGAGAACACCCACTGCCCAGCGCTTCTTTGGGGTACGCACGTGTCGAGGATGGGGGTTGAATTCTGCTGCGTGATAACTTCTCCGGGCCACGTAGTGTGAGCGCAAGTAGAGTGGCCCTACATCTCCTCCCAGTTTCCTGTGTAAGTTGTAGAAGGCGAACTCCCTGCTTGAATCCCTGGGTGGGGTACGTACCGTCCAGAGAAAGATGGAAGCTTGGGACCCTGGGCTGGGAGCTAGGTTAATGTTCTGTGCATCCACTTCGCAGCTCTTCTCTCTAAGCGGGTCCCAAAGGCTTTTTGGAGGCGTTTCCTGAGAGGGTCGGAAACAGGAAAGTAGCCAACAGGCCACGGGGATGCCAGTTTTCTCTAGCAACAAGGCTACCAGCCTCAGACACTAGCGTTCTCTTTGGGACATGAAAGAACACTGTGCTTGGAAGCTCTTCCATCCAGTTTGCGAGTCGCGCTTCCACTGGGTCCTAGGATTCCAAGTGTTGCCATGCCGTTACAATGTCCAATTCTGAGGCCTAGGACGGCAGAGTGTCTGGCAGCTCTCAGAGAGACCTTAGCAGTGCAGGCTTTTTGGCTCCTTCCACCGAGAAACCAGCTCCTCCAGATCCTCTGTCGTTAGGTATTTCATGTCAGAATATCTCAGCGGGCCCTCATTCCTCCTCCACGAAGTAAGGCACAAACGGCCTTGCCCTAAAGGGAAGAAGCCTTCTGAGTCCGGCAGAGAGGCAGTCTCTGCCACTCTACATTCCCACACGGCTGAGCCCTGGGTATGGGACCGAGAGAGGGAGAAAGAGAGCCGTAACCCCGAGCTTTTCCACAATGCGGTACAGGCCTCACCCTTCAAGCCCAAGTCGATTTCATAGAGAAAACACCAGGCCTCGGTGTGCTTTCCTGTGGCAAGGAAACTTAGCTTTCATTCCTTAGGTGGCACATTGGCTCAGGACTGCCCTACCCCAAGGACTCAGGCTGTGCAGCCCGACTGGTTGAGATCAGCCCTTCTGGCTCTCTCACGGATGAAACCAACTAGGAAAAGAGCCTCTCCGAAGCTGGGGAACGTGGTGGCTTTTCCTAGTCTACACAGGAACAGCACTCTGAGGGAGAGGAGCTGCTGACGTGTGGTAGCAAAATCTCCTCTGCTGAAGAGAAACATTTCATTGTAAGCGGGTTCCATCAGCCTTGCCACCTTTTCTCAGCTGGCTATACTGGAGGGCAGTCTGTTGGCAGACTCCCCGGAGGCCCTGCTTCCCAGGCTGTGATACACACACGCCGCCTGCTTCAGCCCAAAGGGACAGCTTATGGTAAGGTAAAAACCCTGTGCTGGCAAGTTCCTGCGTAACCCTCGCACAAGCACAAGCATATTGGCCATTGGTCAAGGCTTTCCCCACAAGCTTAACACGTTTGGTCCCATCTAGCCTCCGAAGGCCGAGTTGACCTAGCTAGGAATCAAAGTTCAGGAAAGGTACTCAGGGTGCTGGTGACTGCAGGTTGTTTCACCAGGCAGCCCAAATCGAGTCCACCTCCTTACATTTTCCATGGGCAGAGCAAATGGTGTCAACTTACACGCCTCCGGCCAGGGAGGGGCGATGTACACTTTCTTCAGGGGAAACAAGCCATGCCTTCCGTGTGAAAGGCCTCTAGTCCTCTTTGCTTCCGCATCCCCGGGATAGCTTCAGCTCTGAAATGCTTCCGAAGGAGCAGAGTCAGAGAACCTTCGAACCACAGAGCAGGTGAAGCCCAGAACAAGGACTGCTCTTGGCCTGAGAACACCCACTGCCCAGCGCTTCTTTGGGGTACGCACGTGTCGAGGAAGGGGGTTGAATTCTGCTGCGTGATAACTTCTCCGGGCCACGTAGTGTGAGCGCAAGTAGAGTGGCCCTACATCTCCTCCCAGTTTCCTGTGTAAGTTGTAGAAGGCGAACTCCCTGCTTGAATCCCTGGGTCGGTTACGTACCCTCCAGAGAAAGATGGATGCTTGGGACCCTGCTCTGGGAGCTAGGTTAATGTTCTGTGCATCCACTTCGCAGCTCTTCTCTCTAAGCGGGTCCCAAAGGCTTTTTGGAGGCGTTTCCTGAGAGGGTCGGAAACAGGAAAGTAGCCAACAGGCCACGGGGATGCCAGTTTTCTCTAGCAACAAGGCTACCAGCCTCAGACACTAGCGTTCTCTTTGGGACATGAAAGAACACTGTGCTTGGAAGCTCTTCCATCCAGTTTGCGAGTCGCGCTTCCACTGGGTCCTAGGATTCCAAGTGTTGCCATGCCGTTACAATGTCCAATTCTGAGGCCTAGGACGGCAGAGTGTCTGGCAGCTCTCAGAGAGACCTTAGCAGTGCAGGCTTTTTGGCTCCTTCCACCGAGAAACCAGCTCCTCCAGATCCTCTGTCGTTAGGTATTTCATGTCAGAATATCTCAGCGGGCCCTCAACCTCCTCCACGAAGTAAGGCACAAACGGCCTTGCCCTAAAGGGAAGAAGCCTTCTGAGTCCAGCAGAGAGGCAGTCTCTGCCACTCTACATTCCCACACGGCTGAGCCCTGGGTATGGGACCGAGAGAGGGAGAAAGAGAGCCGTAACGCCGAGCTTTTCCACAATGCGGTACAGGCCTCACCCTTCAAGCCCAAGTCGATTTCATAGAGAAAACACCAGGCCTCGGTGTGCTTTCCTGTGGCAAGGAAACTTAGCTTTCATTCCTTAGGTGGCACATTGGCTCAGGACTGCCCTACCCCAAGGACTCAGGCTGTGCAGCCCGACTGGTTGAGATCAGCCCTTCTGGCTCTCTCACGGATGAAACCAACTAGGAAAAGAGCCTCTCCGAAGCTGGGGAACGTGGTGGCTTTTCCTAGTCTACACAGGAACAGCACTCTGAGGGAGAGGAGCTGTTGACGTGTGGTAGCAAAATCTCCTCTGCTGAAGAGAAACATTTCATTGTAAGCGAGTTCCATCAGCCTTGCCACCTTTTCTCAGCTGGCTATACTGGAGGGCAGGCTGTTGGCAGACTCCCCGGAGGCCCTGCTTCCCAGGCTGTGATACACACACGCCGCCTGCTTCAGCCCAAAGGGACAGCTTATGGTAAGGTAAAAACCCTGTGCTGGCAAGTTCCTGCGTAACCCTCGCACAAGCACAAGCATATTGGCCATTGGTCAAGGCTTTCCCCACAAGCTTAACACGTTTGGTCCCATCTAGCCTCCGAAGGCCGAGTTGACCTAGCTAGGAATCAAAGTTCAGGAAAGGTACTCAGGGTGCTGGTGACTGCAGGTTGTTTCACCAGGCAGCCCAAATCGAGTCCACCTCCTTACATTTTCCATGGGCAGAGCAAATGGTGTCAACTTACACGCCTCCGGCCAGGGAGGGGCGATGTACACTTTCTTCAGGGGAAACAAGCCATGCCTTCCGTGTGAAAGGCCTCTAGTCCGCTTTGCTTCCGCATCCCCGGGATAGCTTCAGCTCTGAAATGCTTCCGAAGGAGCAGAGTCAGAGAACCTTCGAACCACAGAGCAGGTGAAGCCCAGAACAAGGACTGCTCTTGGCCTGAGAACACCCACTGCCCAGCGCTTCTTTGGGGTACGCACGTGTCGAGGAAGGGGGTTGAATTCTGCTGCGTGATAACTCCTCCGGGCCACGTAGTGTGAGCGCAAGTAGAGTGGCCCTACATCTCCTCCCAGTTTCCTGTGTAAGTTGTAGAAGGCGAACTCCCTGCTTGAATCCCTGGGTCGGTTACGTACCCTCCAGAGAAAGATGGATGCTTGGGACCCTGCTCTGGGAGCTAGGTTAATGTTCTGTGCATCCACTTCGCAGCTCTTCTCTCTAAGCGGGTCCCAAAGGCTTTTTGGAGGCGTTTCCTGAGAGGGTCGGAAACAGGAAAGTAGCCAACAGGCCCACGGGGATGCCAGTTCTCTCTAGCAACAAGGCTACCAGCCTCAGACACTAGCGTTCTCTTTGGGACATGAAAGAACACTGTGCTTGGAAGCTCTTCCATCCAGTTTGCGAGTCGCGCTTCCACTGGGTCCTAGGATTCCAAGTGTTGCCATGCCGTTACAATGTCCAATTCTGAGGCCTAGGACGGCAGAGTGTCTGGCAGCTCTCAGAGAGACCTTAGCAGTGCAGGCTTTTTGGCTCCTTCCACCGAGAAACCAGCTCCTCCAGATCCTCTGTCGTTAGGTATTTCATGTCAGAATATCTCAGCGGGCCCTCAACCTCCTCCACGAAGTAAGGCACAAACGGCCTTGCCCTAAAGGGAAGAAGCCTTCTGAGTCCGGCAGAGAGGCAGTCTCTGCCACTCTACATTCCCACACGGCTGAGCCCTGGGTATGGGACCGAGAGAGGGAGAAAGAGAGCCGTAACCCCGAGCTTTTCCACAATGCGGTACAGGCCTCACCCTTCAAGCCCAAGTCGATTTCATAGAGAAAACACCAGGCCTCGGTGTGCTTTCCTGTGGCAAGGAAACTTAGCTTTCATTCCTTAGGTGGCACATTGGCTCAGGACTGCCCTACCCCAAGGACTCAGGCTGTGCAGCCCGACTGGTTGAGATCAGCCCTTCTGGCTCTCTCACGGATGAAACCAACTAGGAAAAGAGCCTCTCCGAAGCTGGGGAACGTGGTGGCTTTTCCTAGTCTACACAGGAACAGCACTCTGAGGGAGAGGAGCTGCTGACGTGTGGTAGCAAAATCTCCTCTGCTGAAGAGAAACATTTCATTGTAAGCGGGTTCCATCAGCCTTGCCACCTTTTCTCAGCTGGCTATACTGGAGGGCAGTCTGTTGGCAGACTCCCCGGAGGCCCTGCTTCCCAGGCTGTGATACACACACGCCGCCTGCTTCAGCCCAAAGGGACAGCTTATGGTAAGGTAAAAACCCTGTGCTGGCAAGTTCCTGCGTAACCCTCGCACAAGCACAAGCATATTGGCCATTGGTCAAGGCTTTCCCCACAAGCTTAACACGTTTGGTCCCATCTAGCCTCCGAAGGCCGAGTTGACCTAGCTAGGAATCAAAGTTCAGGAAAGGTACTCAGGGTGCTGGTGACTGCAGGTTGTTTCACCAGGCAGCCCAAATCGAGTCCACCTCCTTACATTTTCCATGGGCAGAGCAAATGGTGTCAACTTACACGCCTCCGGCCAGGGAGGGGCGACGTACACTTTCTTCAGGGGAAACAAGCCATGCCTTCCGTGTGAAAGGCCTCTAGGCCTCTTTGCTTCGGCAGCCCCGGGATAGCTTCAGCTCTGAAATGCTTCCGAAGGAGCAGAGTCAGAGAACCTTCGAACCACAGAGCAGGTGAAGCCCAGAACAAGGACTGCTCTTGGCCTGAGAACACCCACTGCCCAGCGCTTCTTTGGGGTACGCACGTGTCGAGGATGGGGGTTGAATTCTGCTGCGTGATAACTTCTCCGGGCCACGTAGTGTGAGCGCAAGTAGAGTGGCCCTACATCTCCTCCCAGTTTCCTGTGTAAGTTGTAGAAGGCGAACTCCCTGCTTGAATCCCTGGGTGGGGTACGTACCGTCCAGAGAAAGATGGAAGCTTGGGACCCTGGGCTGGGAGCTAGGTTAATGTTCTGTGCATCCACTTCGCAGCTCTTCTCTCTAAGCGGGTCCCAAAGGCTTTTTGGAGGCGTTTCCTGAGAGGGTCGGAAACAGGAAAGTAGCCAACAGGCCACGGGGATGCCAGTTTTCTCTAGCAACAAGGCTACCAGCCTCAGACACTAGCGTTCTCTTTGGGACATGAAAGAACACTGTGCTTGGAAGCTCTTCCATCCAGTTTGCGAGTCGCGCTTCCACTGGGTCCTAGGATTCCAAGTGTTGCCATGCCGTTACAATGTCCAATTCTGAGGCCTAGGACGGCAGAGTGTCTGGCAGCTCTCAGAGAGACCTTAGCAGTGCAGGCTTTTTGGCTCCTTCCACCGAGAAACCAGCTCCTCCAGATCCTCTGTCGTTAGGTATTTCATGTCAGAATATCTCAGCGGGCCCTCATTCCTCCTCCACGAAGTAAGGCACAAACGGCCTTGCCCTAAAGGGAAGAAGCCTTCTGAGTCCGGCAGAGAGGCAGTCTCTGCCACTCTACATTCCCACACGGCTGAGCCCTGGGTATGGGACCGAGAGAGGGAGAAAGAGAGCCGTAACCCCGAGCTTTTCCACAATGCGGTACAGGCCTCACCCTTCAAGCCCAAGTCGATTTCATAGAGAAAACACCAGGCCTCGGTGTGCTTTCCTGTGGCAAGGAAACTTAGCTTTCATTCCTTAGGTGGCACATTGGCTCAGGACTGCCCTACCCCAAGGACTCAGGCTGTGCAGCCCGACTGGTTGAGATCAGCCCTTCTGGCTCTCTCACGGATGAAACCAACTAGGAAAAGAGCCTCTCCGAAGCTGGGGAACGTGGTGGCTTTTCCTAGTCTACACAGGAACAGCACTCTGAGGGAGAGGAGCTGCTGACGTGTGGTAGCAAAATCTCCTCTGCTGAAGAGAAACATTTCATTGTAAGCGGGTTCCATCAGCCTTGCCACCTTTTCTCAGCTGGCTATACTGGAGGGCAGTCTGTTGGCAGACTCCCCGGAGGCCCTGCTTCCCAGGCTGTGATACACACACGCCGCCTGCTTCAGCCCAAAGGGACAGCTTATGGTAAGGTAAAAACCCTGTGCTGGCAAGTTCCTGCGTAACCCTCGCACAAGCACAAGCATATTGGCCATTGGTCAAGGCTTTCCCCACAAGCTTAACACGTTTGGTCCCATCTAGCCTCCGAAGGCCGAGTTGACCTAGCTAGGAATCAAAGTTCAGGAAAGGTACTCAGGGTGCTGGTGACTGCAGGTTGTTTCACCAGGCAGCCCAAATCGAGTCCACCTCCTTACATTTTCCATGGGCAGAGCAAATGGTGTCAACTTACACGCCTCCGGCCAGGGAGGGGCGATGTACACTTTCTTCAGGGGAAACAAGCCATGCCTTCCGTGTGAAAGGCCTCTAGTCCTCTTTGCTTCCGCATCCCCGGGATAGCTTCAGCTCTGAAATGCTTCCGAAGGAGCAGAGTCAGAGAACCTTCGAACCACAGAGCAGGTGAAGCCCAGAACAAGGACTGCTCTTGGCCTGAGAACACCCACTGCCCAGCGCTTCTTTGGGGTACGCACGTGTCGAGGAAGGGGGTTGAATTCTGCTGCGTGATAACTTCTCCGGGCCACGTAGTGTGAGCGCAAGTAGAGTGGCCCTACATCTCCTCCCAGTTTCCTGTGTAAGTTGTAGAAGGCGAACTCCCTGCTTGAATCCCTGGGTCGGTTACGTACCCTCCAGAGAAAGATGGATGCTTGGGACCCTGCTCTGGGAGCTAGGTTAATGTTCTGTGCATCCACTTCGCAGCTCTTCTCTCTAAGCGGGTCCCAAAGGCTTTTTGGAGGCGTTTCCTGAGAGGGTCGGAAACAGGAAAGTAGCCAACAGGCCACGGGGATGCCAGTTTTCTCTAGCAACAAGGCTACCAGCCTCAGACACTAGCGTTCTCTTTGGGACATGAAAGAACACTGTGCTTGGAAGCTCTTCCATCCAGTTTGCGAGTCGCGCTTCCACTGGGTCCTAGGATTCCAAGTGTTGCCATGCCGTTACAATGTCCAATTCTGAGGCCTAGGACGGCAGAGTGTCTGGCAGCTCTCAGAGAGACCTTAGCAGTGCAGGCTTTTTGGCTCCTTCCACCGAGAAACCAGCTCCTCCAGATCCTCTGTCGTTAGGTATTTCATGTCAGAATATCTCAGCGGGCCCTCAACCTCCTCCACGAAGTAAGGCACAAACGGCCTTGCCCTAAAGGGAAGAAGCCTTCTGAGTCCAGCAGAGAGGCAGTCTCTGCCACTCTACATTCCCACACGGCTGAGCCCTGGGTATGGGACCGAGAGAGGGAGAAAGAGAGCCGTAACGCCGAGCTTTTCCACAATGCGGTACAGGCCTCACCCTTCAAGCCCAAGTCGATTTCATAGAGAAAACACCAGGCCTCGGTGTGCTTTCCTGTGGCAAGGAAACTTAGCTTTCATTCCTTAGGTGGCACATTGGCTCAGGACTGCCCTACCCCAAGGACTCAGGCTGTGCAGCCCGACTGGTTGAGATCAGCCCTTCTGGCTCTCTCACGGATGAAACCAACTAGGAAAAGAGCCTCTCCGAAGCTGGGGAACGTGGTGGCTTTTCCTAGTCTACACAGGAACAGCACTCTGAGGGAGAGGAGCTGTTGACGTGTGGTAGCAAAATCTCCTCTGCTGAAGAGAAACATTTCATTGTAAGCGAGTTCCATCAGCCTTGCCACCTTTTCTCAGCTGGCTATACTGGAGGGCAGGCTGTTGGCAGACTCCCCGGAGGCCCTGCTTCCCAGGCTGTGATACACACACGCCGCCTGCTTCAGCCCAAAGGGACAGCTTATGGTAAGGTAAAAACCCTGTGCTGGCAAGTTCCTGCGTAACCCTCGCACAAGCACAAGCATATTGGCCATTGGTCAAGGCTTTCCCCACAAGCTTAACACGTTTGGTCCCATCTAGCCTCCGAAGGCCGAGTTGACCTAGCTAGGAATCAAAGTTCAGGAAAGGTACTCAGGGTGCTGGTGACTGCAGGTTGTTTCACCAGGCAGCCCAAATCGAGTCCACCTCCTTACATTTTCCATGGGCAGAGCAAATGGTGTCAACTTACACGCCTCCGGCCAGGGAGGGGCGATGTACACTTTCTTCAGGGGAAACAAGCCATGCCTTCCGTGTGAAAGGCCTCTAGTCCGCTTTGCTTCCGCATCCCCGGGATAGCTTCAGCTCTGAAATGCTTCCGAAGGAGCAGAGTCAGAGAACCTTCGAACCACAGAGCAGGTGAAGCCCAGAACAAGGACTGCTCTTGGCCTGAGAACACCCACTGCCCAGCGCTTCTTTGGGGTACGCACGTGTCGAGGAAGGGGGTTGAATTCTGCTGCGTGATAACTCCTCCGGGCCACGTAGTGTGAGCGCAAGTAGAGTGGCCCTACATCTCCTCCCAGTTTCCTGTGTAAGTTGTAGAAGGCGAACTCCCTGCTTGAATCCCTGGGTCGGTTACGTACCCTCCAGAGAAAGATGGATGCTTGGGACCCTGCTCTGGGAGCTAGGTTAATGTTCTGTGCATCCACTTCGCAGCTCTTCTCTCTAAGCGGGTCCCAAAGGCTTTTTGGAGGCGTTTCCTGAGAGGGTCGGAAACAGGAAAGTAGCCAACAGGCCCACGGGGATGCCAGTTCTCTCTAGCAACAAGGCTACCAGCCTCAGACACTAGCGTTCTCTTTGGGACATGAAAGAACACTGTGCTTGGAAGCTCTTCCATCCAGTTTGCGAGTCGCGCTTCCACTGGGTCCTAGGATTCCAAGTGTTGCCATGCCGTTACAATGTCCAATTCTGAGGCCTAGGACGGCAGAGTGTCTGGCAGCTCTCAGAGAGACCTTAGCAGTGCAGGCTTTTTGGCTCCTTCCACCGAGAAACCAGCTCCTCCAGATCCTCTGTCGTTAGGTATTTCATGTCAGAATATCTCAGCGGGCCCTCAACCTCCTCCACGAAGTAAGGCACAAACGGCCTTGCCCTAAAGGGAAGAAGCCTTCTGAGTCCGGCAGAGAGGCAGTCTCTGCCACTCTACATTCCCACACGGCTGAGCCCTGGGTATGGGACCGAGAGAGGGAGAAAGAGAGCCGTAACCCCGAGCTTTTCCACAATGCGGTACAGGCCTCACCCTTCAAGCCCAAGTCGATTTCATAGAGAAAACACCAGGCCTCGGTGTGCTTTCCTGTGGCAAGGAAACTTAGCTTTCATTCCTTAGGTGGCACATTGGCTCAGGACTGCCCTACCCCAAGGACTCAGGCTGTGCAGCCCGACTGGTTGAGATCAGCCCTTCTGGCTCTCTCACGGATGAAACCAACTAGGAAAAGAGCCTCTCCGAAGCTGGGGAACGTGGTGGCTTTTCCTAGTCTACACAGGAACAGCACTCTGAGGGAGAGGAGCTGCTGACGTGTGGTAGCAAAATCTCCTCTGCTGAAGAGAAACATTTCATTGTAAGCGGGTTCCATCAGCCTTGCCACCTTTTCTCAGCTGGCTATACTGGAGGGCAGTCTGTTGGCAGACTCCCCGGAGGCCCTGCTTCCCAGGCTGTGATACACACACGCCGCCTGCTTCAGCCCAAAGGGACAGCTTATGGTAAGGTAAAAACCCTGTGCTGGCAAGTTCCTGCGTAACCCTCGCACAAGCACAAGCATATTGGCCATTGGTCAAGGCTTTCCCCACAAGCTTAACACGTTTGGTCCCATCTAGCCTCCGAAGGCCGAGTTGACCTAGCTAGGAATCAAAGTTCAGGAAAGGTACTCAGGGTGCTGGTGACTGCAGGTTGTTTCACCAGGCAGCCCAAATCGAGTCCACCTCCTTACATTTTCCATGGGCAGAGCAAATGGTGTCAACTTACACGCCTCCGGCCAGGGAGGGGCGATGTACACTTTCTTCAGGGGAAACAAGCCATGCCTTCCGTGTGAAAGGCCTCTAGTCCGCTTTGCTTCCGCATCCCCGGGATAGCTTCAGCTCTGAAATGCTTCCGAAGGAGCAGAGTCAGAGAACCTTCGAACCACAGAGCAGGTGAAGCCCAGAACAAGGACTGCTCTTGGCCTGAGAACACCCACTGCCCAGCGCTTCTTTGGGGTACGCACGTGTCGAGGAAGGGGGTTGAATTCTGCTGCGTGATAACTCCTCCGGGCCACGTAGTGTGAGCGCAAGTAGAGTGGCCCTACATCTCCTCCCAGTTTCCTGTGTAAGTTGTAGAAGGCGAACTCCCTGCTTGAATCCCTGGGTCGGTTACGTACCCTCCAGAGAAAGATGGATGCTTGGGACCCTGCTCTGGGAGCTAGGTTAATGTTCTGTGCATCCACTTCGCAGCTCTTCTCTCTAAGCGGGTCCCAAAGGCTTTTTGGAGGCGTTTCCTGAGAGGGTCGGAAACAGGAAAGTAGCCAACAGGCCCACGGGGATGCCAGTTCTCTCTAGCAACAAGGCTACCAGCCTCAGACACTAGCGTTCTCTTTGGGACATGAAAGAACACTGTGCTTGGAAGCTCTTCCATCCAGTTTGCGAGTCGCGCTTCCACTGGGTCCTAGGATTCCAAGTGTTGCCATGCCGTTACAATGTCCAATTCTGAGGCCTAGGACGGCAGAGTGTCTGGCAGCTCTCAGAGAGACCTTAGCAGTGCAGGCTTTTTGGCTCCTTCCACCGAGAAACCAGCTCCTCCAGATCCTCTGTCGTTAGGTATTTCATGTCAGAATATCTCAGCGGGCCCTCAACCTCCTCCACGAAGTAAGGCACAAACGGCCTTGCCCTAAAGGGAAGAAGCCTTCTGAGTCCGGCAGAGAGGCAGTCTCTGCCACTCTACATTCCCACACGGCTGAGCCCTGGGTATGGGACCGAGAGAGGGAGAAAGAGAGCCGTAACCCCGAGCTTTTCCACAATGCGGTACAGGCCTCACCCTTCAAGCCCAAGTCGATTTCATAGAGAAAACACCAGGCCTCGGTGTGCTTTCCTGTGGCAAGGAAACTTAGCTTTCATTCCTTAGGTGGCACATTGGCTCAGGACTGCCCTACCCCAAGGACTCAGGCTGTGCAGCCCGACTGGTTGAGATCAGCCCTTCTGGCTCTCTCACGGATGAAACCAACTAGGAAAAGAGCCTCTCCGAAGCTGGGGAACGTGGTGGCTTTTCCTAGTCTACACAGGAACAGCACTCTGAGGGAGAGGAGCTGCTGACGTGTGGTAGCAAAATCTCCTCTGCTGAAGAGAAACATTTCATTGTAAGCGGGTTCCATCAGCCTTGCCACCTTTTCTCAGCTGGCTATACTGGAGGGCAGTCTGTTGGCAGACTCCCCGGAGGCCCTGCTTCCCAGGCTGTGATACACACACGCCGCCTGCTTCAGCCCAAAGGGACAGCTTATGGTAAGGTAAAAACCCTGTGCTGGCAAGTTCCTGCGTAACCCTCGCACAAGCACAAGCATATTGGCCATTGGTCAAGGCTTTCCCCACAAGCTTAACACGTTTGGTCCCATCTAGCCTCCGAAGGCCGAGTTGACCTAGCTAGGAATCAAAGTTCAGGAAAGGTACTCAGGGTGCTGGTGACTGCAGGTTGTTTCACCAGGCAGCCCAAATCGAGTCCACCTCCTTACATTTTCCATGGGCAGAGCAAATGGTGTCAACTTACACGCCTCCGGCCAGGGAGGGGCGACGTACACTTTCTTCAGGGGAAACAAGCCATGCCTTCCGTGTGAAAGGCCTCTAGGCCTCTTTGCTTCGGCAGCCCCGGGATAGCTTCAGCTCTGAAATGCTTCCGAAGGAGCAGAGTCAGAGAACCTTCGAACCACAGAGCAGGTGAAGCCCAGAACAAGGACTGCTCTTGGCCTGAGAACACCCACTGCCCAGCGCTTCTTTGGGGTACGCACGTGTCGAGGATGGGGGTTGAATTCTGCTGCGTGATAACTTCTCCGGGCCACGTAGTGTGAGCGCAAGTAGAGTGGCCCTACATCTCCTCCCAGTTTCCTGTGTAAGTTGTAGAAGGCGAACTCCCTGCTTGAATCCCTGGGTGGGGTACGTACCGTCCAGAGAAAGATGGAAGCTTGGGACCCTGGGCTGGGAGCTAGGTTAATGTTCTGTGCATCCACTTCGCAGCTCTTCTCTCTAAGCGGGTCCCAAAGGCTTTTTGGAGGCGTTTCCTGAGAGGGTCGGAAACAGGAAAGTAGCCAACAGGCCACGGGGATGCCAGTTTTCTCTAGCAACAAGGCTACCAGCCTCAGACACTAGCGTTCTCTTTGGGACATGAAAGAACACTGTGCTTGGAAGCTCTTCCATCCAGTTTGCGAGTCGCGCTTCCACTGGGTCCTAGGATTCCAAGTGTTGCCATGCCGTTACAATGTCCAATTCTGAGGCCTAGGACGGCAGAGTGTCTGGCAGCTCTCAGAGAGACCTTAGCAGTGCAGGCTTTTTGGCTCCTTCCACCGAGAAACCAGCTCCTCCAGATCCTCTGTCGTTAGGTATTTCATGTCAGAATATCTCAGCGGGCCCTCATTCCTCCTCCACGAAGTAAGGCACAAACGGCCTTGCCCTAAAGGGAAGAAGCCTTCTGAGTCCGGCAGAGAGGCAGTCTCTGCCACTCTACATTCCCACACGGCTGAGCCCTGGGTATGGGACCGAGAGAGGGAGAAAGAGAGCCGTAACCCCGAGCTTTTCCACAATGCGGTACAGGCCTCACCCTTCAAGCCCAAGTCGATTTCATAGAGAAAACACCAGGCCTCGGTGTGCTTTCCTGTGGCAAGGAAACTTAGCTTTCATTCCTTAGGTGGCACATTGGCTCAGGACTGCCCTACCCCAAGGACTCAGGCTGTGCAGCCCGACTGGTTGAGATCAGCCCTTCTGGCTCTCTCACGGATGAAACCAACTAGGAAAAGAGCCTCTCCGAAGCTGGGGAACGTGGTGGCTTTTCCTAGTCTACACAGGAACAGCACTCTGAGGGAGAGGAGCTGCTGACGTGTGGTAGCAAAATCTCCTCTGCTGAAGAGAAACATTTCATTGTAAGCGAGTTCCATCAGCCTTGCCACCTTTTCTCAGCTGGCTATACTGGAGGGCAGGCTGTTGGCAGACTCCCCGGAGGCCCTGCTTCCCAGGCTGTGATACACACACGCCGCCTGCTTCAGCCCAAAGGGACAGCTTATGGTAAGGTAAAAACCCTGTGCTGGCAAGTTCCTGCGTAACCCTCGCACAAGCACAAGCATATTGGCCATTGGTCAAGGCTTTCCCCACAAGCTTAACACGTTTGGTCCCATCTAGCCTCCGAAGGCCGAGTTGACCTAGCTAGGAATCAAAGTTCAGGAAAGGTACTCAGGGTGCTGGTGACTGCAGGTTGTTTCACCAGGCAGCCCAAATCGAGTCCACCTCCTTACATTTTCCATGGGCAGAGCAAATGGTGTCAACTTACACGCCTCCGGCCAGGGAGGGGCGATGTACACTTTCTTCAGGGGAAACAAGCCATGCCTTCCGTGTGAAAGGCCTCTAGTCCGCTTTGCTTCCGCATCCCCGGGATAGCTTCAGCTCTGAAATGCTTCCGAAGGAGCAGAGTCAGAGAACCTTCGAACCACAGAGCAGGTGAAGCCCAGAACAAGGACTGCTCTTGGCCTGAGAACACCCACTGCCCAGCGCTTCTTTGGGGTACGCACGTGTCGAGGAAGGGGGTTGAATTCTGCTGCGTGATAACTCCTCCGGGCCACGTAGTGTGAGCGCAAGTAGAGTGGCCCTACATCTCCTCCCAGTTTCCTGTGTAAGTTGTAGAAGGCGAACTCCCTGCTTGAATCCCTGGGTCGGTTACGTACCCTCCAGAGAAAGATGGATGCTTGGGACCCTGCTCTGGGAGCTAGGTTAATGTTCTGTGCATCCACTTCGCAGCTCTTCTCTCTAAGCGGGTCCCAAAGGCTTTTTGGAGGCGTTTCCTGAGAGGGTCGGAAACAGGAAAGTAGCCAACAGGCCCACGGGGATGCCAGTTCTCTCTAGCAACAAGGCTACCAGCCTCAGACACTAGCGTTCTCTTTGGGACATGAAAGAACACTGTGCTTGGAAGCTCTTCCATCCAGTTTGCGAGTCGCGCTTCCACTGGGTCCTAGGATTCCAAGTGTTGCCATGCCGTTACAATGTCCAATTCTGAGGCCTAGGACGGCAGAGTGTCTGGCAGCTCTCAGAGAGACCTTAGCAGTGCAGGCTTTTTGGCTCCTTCCACCGAGAAACCAGCTCCTCCAGATCCTCTGTCGTTAGGTATTTCATGTCAGAATATCTCAGCGGGCCCTCATTCCTCCTCCACGAAGTAAGGCACAAACGGCCTTGCCCTAAAGGGAAGAAGCCTTCTGAGTCCGGCAGAGAGGCAGTCTCTGCCACTCTACATTCCCACACGGCTGAGCCCTGGGTATGGGACCGAGAGAGGGAGAAAGAGAGCCGTAACCCCGAGCTTTTCCACAATGCGGTACAGGCCTCACCCTTCAAGCCCAAGTCGATTTCATAGAGAAAACACCAGGCCTCGGTGTGCTTTCCTGTGGCAAGGAAACTTAGCTTTCATTCCTTAGGTGGCACATTGGCTCAGGACTGCCCTACCCCAAGGACTCAGGCTGTGCAGCCCGACTGGTTGAGATCAGCCCTTCTGGCTCTCTCACGGATGAAACCAACTAGGAAAAGAGCCTCTCCGAAGCTGGGGAACGTGGTGGCTTTTCCTAGTCTACACAGGAACAGCACTCTGAGGGAGAGGAGCTGCTGACGTGTGGTAGCAAAATCTCCTCTGCTGAAGAGAAACATTTCATTGTAAGCGAGTTCCATCAGCCTTGCCACCTTTTCTCAGCTGGCTATACTGGAGGGCAGGCTGTTGGCAGACTCCCCGGAGGCCCTGCTTCCCAGGCTGTGATACACACACGCCGCCTGCTTCAGCCCAAAGGGACAGCTTATGGTAAGGTAAAAACCCTGTGCTGGCAAGTTCCTGCGTAACCCTCGCACAAGCACAAGCATATTGGCCATTGGTCAAGGCTTTCCCCACAAGCTTAACACGTTTGGTCCCATCTAGCCTCCGAAGGCCGAGTTGACCTAGCTAGGAATCAAAGTTCAGGAAAGGTACTCAGGGTGCTGGTGACTGCAGGTTGTTTCACCAGGCAGCCCAAATCGAGTCCACCTCCTTACATTTTCCATGGGCAGAGCAAATGGTGTCAACTTACACGCCTCCGGCCAGGGAGGGGCGACGTACACTTTCTTCAGGGGAAACAAGCCATGCCTTCCGTGTGAAAGGCCTCTAGTCCTCTTTGCTTCCGCATCCCCGGGATAGCTTCAGCTCTGAAATGCTTCCGAAGGAGCAGAGTCAGAGAACCTTCGAACCACAGAGCAGGTGAAGCCCAGAACAAGGACTGCTCTTGGCCTGAGAACACCCACTGCCCAGCGCTTCTTTGGGGTACGCACGTGTCGAGGAAGGGGCTTGAATTCTGCTGCGTGATAACTTCTCCGGGCCACGTAGTGTGAGCGCAAGTAGAGTGGCCCTACATCTCCTCCCAGTTTCCTGTGTAAGTTGTAGAAGGCGAACTCCCTGCTTGAATCCCTGGGTCGGTTACGTACCCTCCAGAGAAAGATGGATGCTTGGGACCCTGCTCTGGGAGCTAGGTTAATGTTCTGTGCATCCACTTCGCAGCTCTTCTCTCTAAGCGGGTCCCAAAGGCTTTTTGGAGGCGTTTCCTGAGAGGGTCGGAAACAGGAAAGTAGCCAACAGGCCACGGGGATGCCAGTTTTCTCTAGCAACAAGGCTACCAGCCTCAGACACTAGCGTTCTCTTTGGGACATGAAAGAACACTGTGCTTGGAAGCTCTTCCATCCAGTTTGCGAGTCGCGCTTCCACTGGGTCCTAGGATTCCAAGTGTTGCCATGCCGTTACAATGTCCAATTCTGAGGCCTAGGACGGCAGAGTGTCTGGCAGCTCTCAGAGAGACCTTAGCAGTGCAGGCTTTTTGGCTCCTTCCACCGAGAAACCAGCTCCTCCAGATCCTCTGTCGTTAGGTATTTCATGTCAGAATATCTCAGCGGGCCCTCAACCTCCTCCACGAAGTAAGGCACAAACGGCCTTGCCCTAAAGGGAAGAAGCCTTCTGAGTCCGGCAGAGAGGCAGTCTCTGCCACTCTGCATTCCCACACGGCTGAGCCCTGGGTATGGGACCGAGAGAGGGAGAAAGAGAGCCGTAACCCCGAGCTTTTCCACAATGCGGTACAGGCCTCACCCTTCAAGCCCAAGTCGATTTCATAGAGAAAACACCAGGCACCAGAACTCGGTGTGCTTTCCTGTGGCAAGGAAACTTAGCTTTCATTCCTTAGGTGGCACATTGGCTCAGGACTGCCCTACCCCAAGGACTCAGGCTGTGCAGCCCGACTGGTTGAGATCAGCCCTTCTGGCTCTCTCACGGATGAAACCAACTAGGAAAAGAGCCTCTCCGAAGCTGGGGAACGTGGTGGCTTTTCCTAGTCTACACAGGAACAGCACTCTGAGGGAGAGGAGCTGCTGACGTGTGGTAGCAAAATCTCCTCTGCTGAAGAGAAACATTTCATTGTAAGCGAGTTCCATCAGCCTTGCCACCTTTTCTCAGCTGGCTATACTGGAGGGCAGGCTGTTGGCAGACTCCCCGGAGGCCCTGCTTCCCAGGCTGTGATACACACACGCCGCCTGCTTCAGCCCAAAGGGACAGCTTATGGTAAGGTAAAAACCCTGTGCTGGCAAGTTCCTGCGTAACCCTCGCACAAGCACAAGCATATTGGCCATTGGTCAAGGCTTTCCCCACAAGCTTAACACGTTTGGTCCCATCTAGCCTCCGAAGGCCGAGTTGACCTAGCTAGGAATCAAAGTTCAGGAAAGGTACTCAGGGTGCTGGTGACTGCAGGTTGTTTCACCAGGCAGCCCAAATCGAGTCCACCTCCTTACATTTTCCATGGGCAGAGCAAATGGTGTCAACTTACACGCCTCCGGCCAGGGAGGGGCGATGTACACTTTCTTCAGGGGAAACAAGCCATGCCTTCCGTGTGAAAGGCCTCTAGTCCTCTTTGCTTCCGCATCCCCGGGATAGCTTCAGCTCTGAAATGCTTCCGAAGGAGCAGAGTCAGAGAACCTTCGAACCACAGAGCAGGTGAAGCCCAGAACAAGGACTGCTCTTGGCCTGAGAACACCCACTGCCCAGCGCTTCTTTGGGGTACGCACGTGTCGAGGAAGGGGGTTGAATTCTGCTGCGTGATAACTTCTCCGGGCCACGTAGTGTGAGCGCAAGTAGAGTGGCCCTACATCTCCTCCCAGTTTCCTGTGTAAGTTGTAGAAGGCGAACTCCCTGCTTGAATCCCTGGGTCGGTTACGTACCCTCCAGAGAAAGATGGATGCTTGGGACCCTGCTCTGGGAGCTAGGTTAATGTTCTGTGCATCCACTTCGCAGCTCTTCTCTCTAAGCGGGTCCCAAAGGCTTTTTGGAGGCGTTTCCTGAGAGGGTCGGAAACAGGAAAGTAGCCAACAGGCCACGGGGATGCCAGTTTTCTCTAGCAACAAGGCTACCAGCCTCAGACACTAGCGTTCTCTTTGGGACATGAAAGAACACTGTGCTTGGAAGCTCTTCCATCCAGTTTGCGAGTCGCGCTTCCACTGGGTCCTAGGATTCCAAGTGTTGCCATGCCGTTACAATGTCCAATTCTGAGGCCTAGGACGGCAGAGTGTCTGGCAGCTCTCAGAGAGACCTTAGCAGTGCAGGCTTTTTGGCTCCTTCCACCGAGAAACCAGCTCCTCCAGATCCTCTGTCGTTAGGTATTTCATGTCAGAATATCTCAGCGGGCCCTCAACCTCCTCCACGAAGTAAGGCACAAACGGCCTTGCCCTAAAGGGAAGAAGCCTTCTGAGTCCGGCAGAGAGGCAGTCTCTGCCACTCTGCATTCCCACACGGCTGAGCCCTGGGTATGGGACCGAGAGAGGGAGAAAGAGAGCCGTAACCCCGAGCTTTTCCACAATGCGGTACAGGCCTCACCCTTCAAGCCCAAGTCGATTTCATAGAGAAAACACCAGGCACCAGAACTCGGTGTGCTTTCCTGTGGCAAGGAAACTTAGCTTTCATTCCTTAGGTGGCACATTGGCTCAGGACTGCCCTACCCCAAGGACTCAGGCTGTGCAGCCCGACTGGTTGAGATCAGCCCTTCTGGCTCTCTCACGGATGAAACCAACTAGGAAAAGAGCCTCTCCGAAGCTGGGGAACGTGGTGGCTTTTCCTAGTCTACACAGGAACAGCACTCTGAGGGAGAGGAGCTGCTGACGTGTGGTAGCAAAATCTCCTCTGCTGAAGAGAAACATTTCATTGTAAGCGGGTTCCATCAGCCTTGCCACCTTTTCTCAGCTGGCTATACTGGAGGGCAGTCTGTTGGCAGACTCCCCGGAGGCCCTGCTTCCCAGGCTGTGATACACACACGCCGCCTGCTTCAGCCCAAAGGGACAGCTTATGGTAAGGTAAAAACCCTGTGCTGGCAAGTTCCTGCGTAACCCTCGCACAAGCACAAGCATATTGGCCATTGGTCAAGGCTTTCCCCACAAGCTTAACACGTTTGGTCCCATCTAGCCTCCGAAGGCCGAGTTGACCTAGCTAGGAATCAAAGTTCAGGAAAGGTACTCAGGGTGCTGGTGACTGCAGGTTGTTTCACCAGGCAGCCCAAATCGAGTCCACCTCCTTACATTTTCCATGGGCAGAGCAAATGGTGTCAACTTACACGCCTCCGGCCAGGGAGGGGCGACGTACACTTTCTTCAGGGGAAACAAGCCATGCCTTCCGTGTGAAAGGCCTCTAGGCCTCTTTGCTTCGGCAGCCCCGGGATAGCGTCAGCTCTGAAATGCTTCCGAAGGAGCAGAGTCAGAGAACCTTCGAACCACAGAGCAGGTGAAGCCCAGAACAAGGACTGCTCTTGGCCTGAGAACACCCACTGCCCAGCGCTTCTTTGGGGTACGCACGTGTCGAGGAAGGGGGTTGAATTCTGCTGCGTGATAACTCCTCCGGGCCACGTAGTGTGAGCGCAAGTAGAGTGGCCCTACATCTCCTCCCAGTTTCCTGTGTAAGTTGTAGAAGGCGAACTCCCTGCTTGAATCCCTGGGTCGGTTACGTACCCTCCAGAGAAAGATGGATGCTTGGGACCCTGGGCTGGGAGCTAGGTTAATGTTCTGTGCATCCACTTCGCAGCTCTTCTCTCTAAGCGGGTCCCAAAGGCTTTTTGGAGGCGTTTCCTGAGAGGGTCGGAAACAGGAAAGTAGCCAACAGGCCCACGGGGATGCCAGTTCTCTCTAGCAACAAGGCTACCAGCCTCAGACACTAGCGTTCTCTTTGGGAAATGAAAGAACACTGTGCTTGGAAGCTCTTCCATCCAGTTTGCGAGTCGCGCTTCCACTGGGTCCTAGGATTCCAAGTGTTGCCATGCCGTTACAATGTCCAATTCTGAGGCCTAGGACGGCAGAGTGTCTGGCAGCTCTCAGAGAGACCTTAGCAGTGCAGGCTTTTTGGCTCCTTCCATCGAGAAACCAGCTCCTCCAGATCCTCTGTCGTTAGGTATTTCATGTCAGAATATCTCAGCGGGCCCTCATTCCTCCTCCACGAAATAAGGCACAAACGGCCTTGCCCTAAAGGGAAGAAGCCTTCTGAGTCCGGCAGAGAGGCAGTCTCTGCCACTCTACATTCCCACACGGCTGAGCCCTGGGTATGGGACCGAGAGAGGGAGAAAGAGAGCCGTAACCCCGAGCTTTTCCACAATGCGGTACAGGCCTCACCCTTCAAGCCCAAGTCGATTTCATAGAGAAAACACCAGGCCTCGGTGTGCTTTCCTGTGGCAAGGAAACTTAGCTTTCATTCCTTAGGTGGCACATTGGCTCAGGACTCCCCTACCCCAAGGACTCAGGCTGTGCAGCCCGACTGGTTGAGATCAGCCCTTCTGGCTCTCTCACGGATGAAACCAACTAGGAAAAGAGCCTCTCCGAAGCTGGGGAACGTGGTGGCTTTTCCTAGTCTACACAGGAACAGCACTCTGAGGGAGAGGAGCTGCTGACGTGTGGTAGCAAAATCTCCTCTGCTGAAGAGAAACATTTCATTGTAAGCGGGTTCCATCAGCCTTGCCACCTTTTCTCAGCTGGCTATACTGGAGGGCAGTCTGTTGGCAGACTCCCCGGAGGCCCTGCTTCCCAGGCTGTGATACACACACGCCGCCTGCTTCAGCCCAAAGGGACAGCTTATGGTAAGGTAAAAACCCTGTGCTGGCAAGTTCCTGCGTAACCCTCGCACAAGCACAAGCATATTGGCCATTGGTCAAGGCTTTCCCCACAAGCTTAACACGTTTGGTCCCATCTAGCCTCCGAAGGCCGAGTTGACCTAGCTAGGAATCAAAGTTCAGGAAAGGTACTCAGGGTGCTGGTGACTGCAGGTTGTTTCACCAGGCAGCCCAAATCGAGTCCACCTCCTTACATTTTCCATGGGCAGAGCAAATGGTGTCAACTTACACGCCTCCGGCCAGGGAGGGGCGACGTACACTTTCTTCAGGGGAAACAAGCCATGCCTTCCGTGTGAAAGGCCTCTAGGCCTCTTTGCTTCGGCAGCCCCGGGATAGCGTCAGCTCTGAAATGCTTCCGAAGGAGCAGAGTCAGAGAACCTTCGAACCACAGAGCAGGTGAAGCCCAGAACAAGGACTGCTCTTGGCCTGAGAACACCCACTGCCCAGCGCTTCTTTGGGGTACGCACGTGTCGAGGAAGGGGGTTGAATTCTGCTGCGTGATAACTCCTCCGGGCCACGTAGTGTGAGCGCAAGTAGAGTGGCCCTACATCTCCTCCCAGTTTCCTGTGTAAGTTGTAGAAGGCGAACTCCCTGCTTGAATCCCTGGGTCGGTTACGTACCCTCCAGAGAAAGATGGATGCTTGGGACCCTGGGCTGGGAGCTAGGTTAATGTTCTGTGCATCCACTTCGCAGCTCTTCTCTCTAAGCGGGTCCCAAAGGCTTTTTGGAGGCGTTTCCTGAGAGGGTCGGAAACAGGAAAGTAGCCAACAGGCCCACGGGGATGCCAGTTCTCTCTAGCAACAAGGCTACCAGCCTCAGACACTAGCGTTCTCTTTGGGAAATGAAAGAACACTGTGCTTGGAAGCTCTTCCATCCAGTTTGCGAGTCGCGCTTCCACTGGGTCCTAGGATTCCAAGTGTTGCCATGCCGTTACAATGTCCAATTCTGAGGCCTAGGACGGCAGAGTGTCTGGCAGCTCTCAGAGAGACCTTAGCAGTGCAGGCTTTTTGGCTCCTTCCATCGAGAAACCAGCTCCTCCAGATCCTCTGTCGTTAGGTATTTCATGTCAGAATATCTCAGCGGGCCCTCATTCCTCCTCCACGAAATAAGGCACAAACGGCCTTGCCCTAAAGGGAAGAAGCCTTCTGAGTCCGGCAGAGAGGCAGTCTCTGCCACTCTACATTCCCACACGGCTGAGCCCTGGGTATGGGACCGAGAGAGGGAGAAAGAGAGCCGTAACCCCGAGCTTTTCCACAATGCGGTACAGGCCTCACCCTTCAAGCCCAAGTCGATTTCATAGAGAAAACACCAGGCCTCGGTGTGCTTTCCTGTGGCAAGGAAACTTAGCTTTCATTCCTTAGGTGGCACATTGGCTCAGGACTCCCCTACCCCAAGGACTCAGGCTGTGCAGCCCGACTGGTTGAGATCAGCCCTTCTGGCTCTCTCACGGATGAAACCAACTAGGAAAAGAGCCTCTCCGAAGCTGGGGAACGTGGTGGCTTTTCCTAGTCTACACAGGAACAGCACTCTGAGGGAGAGGAGCTGCTGACGTGTGGTAGCAAAATCTCCTCTGCTGAAGAGAAACATTTCATTGTAAGCGAGTTCCATCAGCCTTGCCACCTTTTCTCAGCTGGCTATACTGGAGGGCAGTCTGTTGGCAGACTCCCCGGAGGCCCTGCTTCCCAGGCTGTGATACACACACGCCGCCTGCTTCAGCCCAAAGGGACAGTTTATGGTAAGGTAAAAACCCTGTGCTGGCAAGTTCCTGCGTAACCCTCGCACAAGCACAAGCATATTGGCCACTGGTCAAGGCTTTCCCCACAAGCTTAACACGTTTGGTCCCATCTAGCCTCCGAAGGCCGAGTTGACCTAGCTAGGAATCAAAGTTCAGGAAAGGTACTCAGGGTGCTGGTGACTGCAGGTTGTTTCACCAGGCAGCCCAAATCGAGTCCACCTCCTTACATTTTCCATGGGCAGAGCAAATGGTGTCAACTTACACGCCTCCGGCCAGGGAGGGGCGACGTACACTTTCTTCAGGGGAAACAAGCCATGCCTTCCGTGTGAAAGGCCTCTAGGCCTCTTTCCTTCGGCAGCCCCGGGATAGCTTCAGCTCTGAAATGCTTCCGAAGGAGCAGAGTCAGAGAACCTTCGAACCACAGGGCAGGTGAAGCCCAGAACAAGGACTGCTCTTGGCCTGAGAACACCCACTGCCCAGCGCTTCTTTGGGGTACGCACGTGTCGAGGATGGGGGTTGAATTCTGCTGCGTGATAACTCCTCCGGGCCACGTAGTGTGAGCGCAAGTAGAGTGGCCCTACATCTCCTCCCAGTTTCCTGTGTAAGTTGTAGAAGGCGAACTCCCTGCTTGAATCCCTGGGTGGGGTACGTACCGTCCAGAGAAAGATGGAAGCTTGGGACCCTGGGCTGGGAGCTAGGTTAATGTTCTGTGCATCCACTTCGCAGCTCTTCTCTCTAAGCGGGTCCCAAAGGCTTTTTGGAGGCGTTTCCTGAGAGGGTCGGAAACAGGAAAGTAGCCAACAGGCCACGGGGATGCCAGTTTTCTCTAGCAACAAGGCTACCAGCCTCAGACACTAGCGTTCTCTTTGGGACATGAAAGAACACTGTGCTTGGAAGCTCTTCCATCCAGTTTGCGAGTCGCGCTTCCACTGGGTCCTAGGATTCCAAGTGTTGCCATGCCGTTACAATGTCCAATTCTGAGGCCTAGGACGGCAGAGTGTCTGGCAGCTCTCAGAGAGACCTTAGCAGTGCAGGCTTTTTGGCTCCTTCCACCGAGAAACCAGCTCCTCCAGATCCTCTGTCGTTAGGTATTTCATGTCAGAATATCTCAGCGGGCCCTCAACCTCCTCCACGAAGTAAGGCACAAACGGCCTTGCCCTAAAGGGAAGAAGCCTTCTGAGTCCGGCAGAGAGGCAGTCTCTGCCACTCTGCATTCCCACACGGCTGAGCCCTGGGTATGGGACCGAGAGAGGGAGAAAGAGAGCCGTAACCCCGAGCTTTTCCACAATGCGGTACAGGCCTCACCCTTCAAGCCCAAGTCGATTTCATAGAGAAAACACCAGGCACCAGAACTCGGTGTGCTTTCCTGTGGCAAGGAAACTTAGCTTTCATTCCTTAGGTGGCACATTGGCTCAGGACTGCCCTACCCCAAGGACTCAGGCTGTGCAGCCCGACTGGTTGAGATCAGCCCTTCTGGCTCTCTCACGGATGAAACCAACTAGGAAAAGAGCCTCTCCGAAGCTGGGGAACGTGGTGGCTTTTCCTAGTCTACACAGGAACAGCACTCTGAGGGAGAGGAGCTGCTGACGTGTGGTAGCAAAATCTCCTCTGCTGAAGAGAAACATTTCATTGTAAGCGGGTTCCATCAGCCTTGCCACCTTTTCTCAGCTGGCTATACTGGAGGGCAGTCTGTTGGCAGACTCCCCGGAGGCCCTGCTTCCCAGGCTGTGATACACACACGCCGCCTGCTTCAGCCCAAAGGGACAGCTTATGGTAAGGTAAAAACCCTGTGCTGGCAAGTTCCTGCGTAACCCTCGCACAAGCACAAGCATATTGGCCATTGGTCAAGGCTTTCCCCACAAGCTTAACACGTTTGGTCCCATCTAGCCTCCGAAGGCCGAGTTGACCTAGCTAGGAATCAAAGTTCAGGAAAGGTACTCAGGGTGCTGGTGACTGCAGGTTGTTTCACCAGGCAGCCCAAATCGAGTCCACCTCCTTACATTTTCCATGGGCAGAGCAAATGGTGTCAACTTACACGCCTCCGGCCAGGGAGGGGCGACGTACACTTTCTTCAGGGGAAACAAGCCATGCCTTCCGTGTGAAAGGCCTCTAGGCCTCTTTGCTTCGGCAGCCCCGGGATAGCTTCAGCTCTGAAATGCTTCCGAAGGAGCAGAGTCAGAGAACCTTCGAACCACAGAGCAGGTGAAGCCCAGAACAAGGACTGCTCTTGGCCTGAGAACACCCACTGCCCAGCGCTTCTTTGGGGTACGCACGTGTCGAGGATGGGGGTTGAATTCTGCTGCGTGATAACTCCTCCGGGCCACGTAGTGTGAGCGCAAGTAGAGTGGCCCTACATCTCCTCCCAGTTTCCTGTGTAAGTTGTAGAAGGCGAACTCCCTGCTTGAATCCCTGGGTGGGGTACGTACCGTCCAGAGAAAGATGGAAGCTTGGGACCCTGGGCTGGGAGCTAGGTTAATGTTCTGTGCATCCACTTCGCAGCTCTTCTCTCTAAGCGGGTCCCAAAGGCTTTTTGGAGGCGTTTCCTGAGAGGGTCGGAAACAGGAAAGTAGCCAACAGGCCACGGGGATGCCAGTTTTCTCTAGCAACAAGGCTACCAGCCTCAGACACTAGCGTTCTCTTTGGGACATGAAAGAACACTGTGCTTGGAAGCTCTTCCATCCAGTTTGCGAGTCGCGCTTCCACTGGGTCCTAGGATTCCAAGTGTTGCCATGCCGTTACAATGTCCAATTCTGAGGCCTAGGACGGCAGAGTGTCTGGCAGCTCTCAGAGAGACCTTAGCAGTGCAGGCTTTTTGGCTCCTTCCACCGAGAAACCAGCTCCTCCAGATCCTCTGTCGTTAGGTATTTCATGTCAGAATATCTCAGCGGGCCCTCAACCTCCTCCACGAAGTAAGGCACAAACGGCCTTGCCCTAAAGGGAAGAAGCCTTCTGAGTCCGGCAGAGAGGCAGTCTCTGCCACTCTGCATTCCCACACGGCTGAGCCCTGGGTATGGGACCGAGAGAGGGAGAAAGAGAGCCGTAACCCCGAGCTTTTCCACAATGCGGTACAGGCCTCACCCTTCAAGCCCAAGTCGATTTCATAGAGAAAACACCAGGCACCAGAACTCGGTGTGCTTTCCTGTGGCAAGGAAACTTAGCTTTCATTCCTTAGGTGGCACATTGGCTCAGGACTGCCCTACCCCAAGGACTCAGGCTGTGCAGCCCGACTGGTTGAGATCAGCCCTTCTGGCTCTCTCACGGATGAAACCAACTAGGAAAAGAGCCTCTCCGAAGCTGGGGAACGTGGTGGCTTTTCCTAGTCTACACAGGAACAGCACTCTGAGGGAGAGGAGCTGCTGACGTGTGGTAGCAAAATCTCCTCTGCTGAAGAGAAACATTTCATTGTAAGCGGGTTCCATCAGCCTTGCCACCTTTTCTCAGCTGGCTATACTGGAGGGCAGTCTGTTGGCAGACTCCCCGGAGGCCCTGCTTCCCAGGCTGTGATACACACACGCCGCCTGCTTCAGCCCAAAGGGACAGCTTATGGTAAGGTAAAAACCCTGTGCTGGCAAGTTCCTGCGTAACCCTCGCACAAGCACAAGCATATTGGCCATTGGTCAAGGCTTTCCCCACAAGCTTAACACGTTTGGTCCCATCTAGCCTCCGAAGGCCGAGTTGACCTAGCTAGGAATCAAAGTTCAGGAAAGGTACTCAGGGTGCTGGTGACTGCAGGTTGTTTCACCAGGCAGCCCAAATCGAGTCCACCTCCTTACATTTTCCATGGGCAGAGCAAATGGTGTCAACTTACACGCCTCCGGCCAGGGAGGGGCGACGTACACTTTCTTCAGGGGAAACAAGCCATGCCTTCCGTGTGAAAGGCCTCTAGGCCTCTTTGCTTCGGCAGCCCCGGGATAGCTTCAGCTCTGAAATGCTTCCGAAGGAGCAGAGTCAGAGAACCTTCGAACCACAGAGCAGGTGAAGCCCAGAACAAGGACTGCTCTTGGCCTGAGAACACCCACTGCCCAGCGCTTCTTTGGGGTACGCACGTGTCGAGGATGGGGGTTGAATTCTGCTGCGTGATAACTTCTCCGGGCCACGTAGTGTGAGCGCAAGTAGAGTGGCCCTACATCTCCTCCCAGTTTCCTGTGTAAGTTGTAGAAGGCGAACTCCCTGCTTGAATCCCTGGGTGGGGTACGTACCGTCCAGAGAAAGATGGAAGCTTGGGACCCTGGGCTGGGAGCTAGGTTAATGTTCTGTGCATCCACTTCGCAGCTCTTCTCTCTAAGCGGGTCCCAAAGGCTTTTTGGAGGCGTTTCCTGAGAGGGTCGGAAACAGGAAAGTAGCCAACAGGCCACGGGGATGCCAGTTTTCTCTAGCAACAAGGCTACCAGCCTCAGACACTAGCGTTCTCTTTGGGACATGAAAGAACACTGTGCTTGGAAGCTCTTCCATCCAGTTTGCGAGTCGCGCTTCCACTGGGTCCTAGGATTCCAAGTGTTGCCATGCCGTTACAATGTCCAATTCTGAGGCCTAGGACGGCAGAGTGTCTGGCAGCTCTCAGAGAGACCTTAGCAGTGCAGGCTTTTTGGCTCCTTCCACCGAGAAACCAGCTCCTCCAGATCCTCTGTCGTTAGGTATTTCATGTCAGAATATCTCAGCGGGCCCTCATTCCTCCTCCACGAAGTAAGGCACAAACGGCCTTGCCCTAAAGGGAAGAAGCCTTCTGAGTCCGGCAGAGAGGCAGTCTCTGCCACTCTACATTCCCACACGGCTGAGCCCTGGGTATGGGACCGAGAGAGGGAGAAAGAGAGCCGTAACCCCGAGCTTTTCCACAATGCGGTACAGGCCTCACCCTTCAAGCCCAAGTCGATTTCATAGAGAAAACACCAGGCCTCGGTGTGCTTTCCTGTGGCAAGGAAACTTAGCTTTCATTCCTTAGGTGGCACATTGGCTCAGGACTGCCCTACCCCAAGGACTCAGGCTGTGCAGCCCGACTGGTTGAGATCAGCCCTTCTGGCTCTCTCACGGATGAAACCAACTAGGAAAAGAGCCTCTCCGAAGCTGGGGAACGTGGTGGCTTTTCCTAGTCTACACAGGAACAGCACTCTGAGGGAGAGGAGCTGCTGACGTGTGGTAGCAAAATCTCCTCTGCTGAAGAGAAACATTTCATTGTAAGCGGGTTCCATCAGCCTTGCCACCTTTTCTCAGCTGGCTATACTGGAGGGCAGTCTGTTGGCAGACTCCCCGGAGGCCCTGCTTCCCAGGCTGTGATACACACACGCCGCCTGCTTCAGCCCAAAGGGACAGTTTATGGTAAGGTAAAAACCCTGTGCTGGCAAGTTCCTGCGTAACCCTCGCACAAGCACAAGCATATTGGCCATTGGTCAAAGGCTTTCGCCACAAGCTTCACACGTTTGGTCCCATCTAGCCTCCGAAGGCCGAGTTGACCTAGCTAGGAATCAAAGTTCAGGAAAGGTACTCAGGGTGCTGGTGACTGCAGGTTGTTTCACCAGGCAGCCCAAATCGAGTCCACCTCCTTACATTTTCCATGGGCAGAGCAAATGGTGTCAACTTACACGCCTCCGGCCAGGGAGGGGCGATGTACACTTTCTTCAGGGGAAACAAGGCATGCCTTCCGTGTGAAAGGCCTCTAGGCCTCTTTGCTTCGGCCGCCCCGGGATAGCTTCAGCTCTGAAATGCTTCCGAAGGAGCAGAGTCAGAGAACCTTCGAACCACAGAGCAGGTGAAGCCCAGAACAAGGACTGCTCTTGGCCTGAGAACACCCACTGCCCAGCTCTTCTTTGGGGTACGCACGTGTCGAGGAAGGGGGTTGAATTCTGCTGCGTGATAACTCCTCCGGGCCACGTAGTGTGAGCGCAAGTAGAGTGGCCCTATATCTCCTCCCAGTTTCCTGTGTAAGTTGTAGAAGGCGAACTCCCTGCTTGAATCCCTGGGTCGGTTACGTACCCTCCAGAGAAAGATGGATGCTTGGGACCCTGGGCTGGGAGCTAGGTTAATGTTCTGTGCATCCACTTCGCAGCTCTTCTCTCTAAGCGGGTCCCAAAGGCTTTTTGGAGGCGTTTCCTGAGAGGGTCGGAAACAGGAAAGTAGCCAACAGGCCACGGGGATGCCAGTTTTCTCTAGCAACAAGGCTACCAGCCTCAGACACTAGCGTTCTCTTTGGGACATGAAAGAACACTGTGCTTGGAAGCTCTTCCATCCAGTTTGCGAGTCGCGCTTCCACTGGGTCCTAGGATTCCAAGTGTTGCCATGCCGTTACAATGTCCAATTCTGAGGCCTAGGACGGCAGAGTGTCTGGCAGCTCTCAGAGAGACCTTAGCAGTGCAGGCTTTTTGGCTCCTTCCACCGAGAAACCAGCTCCTCCAGATCCTCTGTCGTTAGGTATTTCATGTCAGAATATCTCAGCGGGCCCTCAACCTCCTCCACGAAGTAAGGCACAAACGGCCTTGCCCTAAAGGGAAGAAGCCTTCTGAGTCCGGCAGAGAGGCAGTCTCTGCCACTCTACATTCCCACACGGCTGAGCCCTGGGTATGGGACCGAGAGAGGGAGAAAGAGAGCCGTAACGCCGAGCTTTTCCACAATGCGGTACAGGCCTCACCCTTCAAGCCCAAGTCGATTTCACAGAGAAAACACCAGGCCTCGGTGTGCTTTCCTGTGGCAAGGAAACTTAGCTTTCATTCCTTAGGTGGCACATTGGCTCAGGACTGCCCTACCCCAAGGACTCAGGCTGTGCAGCCCGACTGGTTGAGATCAGCCCTTCTGGCTCTCTCACGGATGAAACCAACTAGGAAAAGAGCCTCTCCGAAGCTGGGGAACGTGGTGGCTTTTCCTAGTCTACACAGGAACAGCACTCTGAGGGAGAGGAGCTGTTGACGTGTGGTAGCAAAATCTCCTCTGCTGAAGAGAAACATTTCATTGTAAGCGAGTTCCATCAGCCTTGCCACCTTTTCTCAGCTGGCTATACTGGAGGGCAGGCTGTTGGCAGACTCCCCGGAGGCCCTGCTTCCCAGGCTGTGATACACACACGCCGCCTGCTTCAGCCCAAAGGGACAGCTTATGGTAAGGTAAAAACCCTGTGCTGGCAAGTTCCTGCGTAACCCTCGCACAAGCACAAGCATATTGGCCATTGGTCAAGGCTTTCCCCACAAGCTTAACACGTTTGGTCCCATCTAGCCTCCGAAGGCCGAGTTGACCTAGCTAGGAATCAAAGTTCAGGAAAGGTACTCAGGGTGCTGGTGACTGCAGGTTGTTTCACCAGGCAGCCCAAATCGAGTCCACCTCCTTACATTTTCCATGGGCAGAGCAAATGGTGTCAACTTACACGCCTCCGGCCAGGGAGGGGCGATGTACACTTTCTTCAGGGGAAACAAGCCATGCCTTCCGTGTGAAAGGCCTCTAGTCCGCTTTGCTTCCGCATCCCCGGGATAGCTTCAGCTCTGAAATGCTTCCGAAGGAGCAGAGTCAGAGAACCTTCGAACCACAGAGCAGGTGAAGCCCAGAACAAGGACTGCTCTTGGCCTGAGAACACCCACTGCCCAGCGCTTCTTTGGGGTACGCACGTGTCGAGGAAGGGGGTTGAATTCTGCTGCGTGATAACTCCTCCGGGCCACGTAGTGTGAGCGCAAGTAGAGTGGCCCTACATCTCCTCCCAGTTTCCTGTGTAAGTTGTAGAAGGCGAACTCCCTGCTTGAATCCCTGGGTCGGTTACGTACCCTCCAGAGAAAGATGGATGCTTGGGACCCTGGGCTGGGAGCTAGGTTAATGTTCTGTGCATCCACTTCGCAGCTCTTCTCTCTAAGCGGGTCCCAAAGGCTTTTTGGAGGCGTTTCCTGAGAGGGTCGGAAACAGGAAAGTAGCCAACAGGCCACGGGGATGCCAGTTTTCTCTAGCAACAAGGCTACCAGCCTCAGACACTAGCGTTCTCTTTGGGACATGAAAGAACACTGTGCTTGGAAGCTCTTCCATCCAGTTTGCGAGTCGCGCTTCCACTGGGTCCTAGGATTCCAAGTGTTGCCATGCCGTTACAATGTCCAATTCTGAGGCCTAGGACGGCAGAGTGTCTGGCAGCTCTCAGAGAGACCTTAGCAGTGCAGGCTTTTTGGCTCCTTCCACCGAGAAACCAGCTCCTCCAGATCCTCTGTCGTTAGGTATTTCATGTCAGAATATCTCAGCGGGCCCTCAACCTCCTCCACGAAGTAAGGCACAAACGGCCTTGCCCTAAAGGGAAGAAGCCTTCTGAGTCCGGCAGAGAGGCAGTCTCTGCCACTCTACATTCCCACACGGCTGAGCCCTGGGTATGGGACCGAGAGAGGGAGAAAGAGAGCCGTAACGCCGAGCTTTTCCACAATGCGGTACAGGCCTCACCCTTCAAGCCCAAGTCGATTTCACAGAGAAAACACCAGGCCTCGGTGTGCTTTCCTGTGGCAAGGAAACTTAGCTTTCATTCCTTAGGTGGCACATTGGCTCAGGACTGCCCTACCCCAAGGACTCAGGCTGTGCAGCCCGACTGGTTGAGATCAGCCCTTCTGGCTCTCTCACGGATGAAACCAACTAGGAAAAGAGCCTCTCCGAAGCTGGGGAACGTGGTGGCTTTTCCTAGTCTACACAGGAACAGCACTCTGAGGGAGAGGAGCTGTTGACGTGTGGTAGCAAAATCTCCTCTGCTGAAGAGAAACATTTCATTGTAAGCGAGTTCCATCAGCCTTGCCACCTTTTCTCAGCTGGCTATACTGGAGGGCAGGCTGTTGGCAGACTCCCCGGAGGCCCTGCTTCCCAGGCTGTGATACACACACGCCGCCTGCTTCAGCCCAAAGGGACAGCTTATGGTAAGGTAAAAACCCTGTGCTGGCAAGTTCCTGCGTAACCCTCGCACAAGCACAAGCATATTGGCCATTGGTCAAGGCTTTCCCCACAAGCTTAACACGTTTGGTCCCATCTAGCCTCCGAAGGCCGAGTTGACCTAGCTAGGAATCAAAGTTCAGGAAAGGTACTCAGGGTGCTGGTGACTGCAGGTTGTTTCACCAGGCAGCCCAAATCGAGTCCACCTCCTTACATTTTCCATGGGCAGAGCAAATGGTGTCAACTTACACGCCTCCGGCCAGGGAGGGGCGATGTACACTTTCTTCAGGGGAAACAAGCCATGCCTTCCGTGTGAAAGGCCTCTAGTCCGCTTTGCTTCCGCATCCCCGGGATAGCTTCAGCTCTGAAATGCTTCCGAAGGAGCAGAGTCAGAGAACCTTCGAACCACAGAGCAGGTGAAGCCCAGAACAAGGACTGCTCTTGGCCTGAGAACACCCACTGCCCAGCGCTTCTTTGGGGTACGCACGTGTCGAGGAAGGGGGTTGAATTCTGCTGCGTGATAACTCCTCCGGGCCACGTAGTGTGAGCGCAAGTAGAGTGGCCCTACATCTCCTCCCAGTTTCCTGTGTAAGTTGTAGAAGGCGAACTCCCTGCTTGAATCCCTGGGTCGGTTACGTACCCTCCAGAGAAAGATGGATGCTTGGGACCCTGCTCTGGGAGCTAGGTTAATGTTCTGTGCATCCACTTCGCAGCTCTTCTCTCTAAGCGGGTCCCAAAGGCTTTTTGGAGGCGTTTCCTGAGAGGGTCGGAAACAGGAAAGTAGCCAACAGGCCCACGGGGATGCCAGTTCTCTCTAGCAACAAGGCTACCAGCCTCAGACACTAGCGTTCTCTTTGGGACATGAAAGAACACTGTGCTTGGAAGCTCTTCCATCCAGTTTGCGAGTCGCGCTTCCACTGGGTCCTAGGATTCCAAGTGTTGCCATGCCGTTACAATGTCCAATTCTGAGGCCTAGGACGGCAGAGTGTCTGGCAGCTCTCAGAGAGACCTTAGCAGTGCAGGCTTTTTGGCTCCTTCCACCGAGAAACCAGCTCCTCCAGATCCTCTGTCGTTAGGTATTTCATGTCAGAATATCTCAGCGGGCCCTCATTCCTCCTCCACGAAGTAAGGCACAAACGGCCTTGCCCTAAAGGGAAGAAGCCTTCTGAGTCCGGCAGAGAGGCAGTCTCTGCCACTCTACATTCCCACACGGCTGAGCCCTGGGTATGGGACCGAGAGAGGGAGAAAGAGAGCCGTAACCCCGAGCTTTTCCACAATGCGGTACAGGCCTCACCCTTCAAGCCCAAGTCGATTTCATAGAGAAAACACCAGGCCTCGGTGTGCTTTCCTGTGGCAAGGAAACTTAGCTTTCATTCCTTAGGTGGCACATTGGCTCAGGACTGCCCTACCCCAAGGACTCAGGCTGTGCAGCCCGACTGGTTGAGATCAGCCCTTCTGGCTCTCTCACGGATGAAACCAACTAGGAAAAGAGCCTCTCCGAAGCTGGGGAACGTGGTGGCTTTTCCTAGTCTACACAGGAACAGCACTCTGAGGGAGAGGAGCTGCTGACGTGTGGTAGCAAAATCTCCTCTGCTGAAGAGAAACATTTCATTGTAAGCGAGTTCCATCAGCCTTGCCACCTTTTCTCAGCTGGCTATACTGGAGGGCAGGCTGTTGGCAGACTCCCCGGAGGCCCTGCTTCCCAGGCTATGATACACACACGCCGCCTGCTTCAGCCCAAAGGGACAGCTTATGGTAAGGTAAAAACCCTGTGCTGGCAAGTTCCTGCGTAACCCTCGCACAAGCACAAGCATATTGGCCATTGGTCAAGGCTTTCCCCACAAGCTTAACACGTTTGGTCCCATCTAGCCTCCGAAGGCCGAGTTGACCTAGCTAGGAATCAAAGTTCAGGAAAGGTACTCAGGGTGCTGGTGACTGCAGGTTGTTTCACCAGGCAGCCCAAATCGAGTCCACCTCCTTACATTTTCCATGGGCAGAGCAAATGGTGTCAACTTACACGCCTCCGGCCAGGGAGGGGCGACGTACACTTTCTTCAGGGGAAACAAGCCATGCCTTCCGTGTGAAAGGCCTCTAGTCCTCTTTGCTTCCGCATCCCCGGGATAGCTTCAGCTCTGAAATGCTTCCGAAGGAGCAGAGTCAGAGAACCTTCGAACCACAGAGCAGGTGAAGCCCAGAACAAGGACTGCTCTTGGCCTGAGAACACCCACTGCCCAGCGCTTCTTTGGGGTACGCACGTGTCGAGGAAGGGGGTTGAATTCTGCTGCGTGATAACTTCTCCGGGCCACGTAGTGTGAGCGCAAGTAGAGTGGCCCTACATCTCCTCCCAGTTTCCTGTGTAAGTTGTAGAAGGCGAACTCCCTGCTTGAATCCCTGGGTCGGTTACGTACCCTCCAGAGAAAGATGGATGCTTGGGACCCTGCTCTGGGAGCTAGGTTAATGTTCTGTGCATCCACTTCGCAGCTCTTCTCTCTAAGCGGGTCCCAAAGGCTTTTTGGAGGCGTTTCCTGAGAGGGTCGGAAACAGGAAAGTAGCCAACAGGCCACGGGGATGCCAGTTTTCTCTAGCAACAAGGCTACCAGCCTCAGACACTAGCGTTCTCTTTGGGACATGAAAGAACACTGTGCTTGGAAGCTCTTCCATCCAGTTTGCGAGTCGCGCTTCCACTGGGTCCTAGGATTCCAAGTGTTGCCATGCCGTTACAATGTCCAATTCTGAGGCCTAGGACGGCAGAGTGTCTGGCAGCTCTCAGAGAGACCTTAGCAGTGCAGGCTTTTTGGCTCCTTCCACCGAGAAACCAGCTCCTCCAGATCCTCTGTCGTTAGGTATTTCATGTCAGAATATCTCAGCGGGCCCTCAACCTCCTCCACGAAGTAAGGCACAAACGGCCTTGCCCTAAAGGGAAGAAGCCTTCTGAGTCCGGCAGAGAGGCAGTCTCTGCCACTCTGCATTCCCACACGGCTGAGCCCTGGGTATGGGACCGAGAGAGGGAGAAAGAGAGCCGTAACCCCGAGCTTTTCCACAATGCGGTACAGGCCTCACCCTTCAAGCCCAAGTCGATTTCATAGAGAAAACACCAGGCCTCGGTGTGCTTTCCTGTGGCAAGGAAACTTAGCTTTCATTCCTTAGGTGGCACATTGGCTCAGGACTGCCCTACCCCAAGGACTCAGGCTGTGCAGCCCGACTGGTTGAGATCAGCCCTTCTGGCTCTCTCACGGATGAAACCAACTAGGAAAAGAGCCTCTCCGAAGCTGGGGAACGTGGTGGCTTTTCCTAGTCTACACAGGAACAGCACTCTGAGGGAGAGGAGCTGCTGACGTGTGGTAGCAAAATCTCCTCTGCTGAAGAGAAACATTTCATTGTAAGCGAGTTCCATCAGCCTTGCCACCTTTTCTCAGCTGGCTATACTGGAGGGCAGGCTGTTGGCAGACTCCCCGGAGGCCCTGCTTCCCAGGCTGTGATACACACACGCCGCCTGCTTCAGCCCAAAGGGACAGTTTATGGTAAGGTAAAAACCCTGTGCTGGCAAGTTCCTGCGTAACCCTCGCACAAGCACAAGCATATTGGCCATTGGTCAAGGCTTTCCCCACAAGCTTAACACGTTTGGTCCCATCTAGCCTCCGAAGGCCGAGTTGACCTAGCTAGGAATCAAAGTTCAGGAAAGGTACTCAGGGTGCTGGTGACTGCAGGTTGTTTCACCAGGCAGCCCAAATCGAGTCCACCTCCTTACATTTTCCATGGGCAGAGCAAATGGTGTCAACTTACACGCCTCCGGCCAGGGAGGGGCGATGTACACTTTCTTCAGGGGAAACAAGCCATGCCTTCCGTGTGAAAGGCCTCTAGTCCTCTTTGCTTCCGCATCCCCGGGATAGCTTCAGCTCTGAAATGCTTCCGAAGGAGCAGAGTCAGAGAACCTTCGAACCACAGAGCAGGTGAAGCCCAGAACAAGGACTGCTCTTGGCCTGAGAACACCCACTGCCCAGCGCTTCTTTGGGGTACGCACGTGTCGAGGAAGGGGGTTGAATTCTGCTGCGTGATAACTTCTCCGGGCCACGTAGTGTGAGCGCAAGTAGAGTGGCCCTACATCTCCTCCCAGTTTCCTGTGTAAGTTGTAGAAGGCGAACTCCCTGCTTGAATCCCTGGGTCGGTTACGTACCCTCCAGAGAAAGATGGATGCTTGGGACCCTGCTCTGGGAGCTAGGTTAATGTTCTGTGCATCCACTTCGCAGCTCTTCTCTCTAAGCGGGTCCCAAAGGCTTTTTGGAGGCGTTTCCTGAGAGGGTCGGAAACAGGAAAGTAGCCAACAGGCCACGGGGATGCCAGTTTTCTCTAGCAACAAGGCTACCAGCCTCAGACACTAGCGTTCTCTTTGGGACATGAAAGAACACTGTGCTTGGAAGCTCTTCCATCCAGTTTGCGAGTCGCGCTTCCACTGGGTCCTAGGATTCCAAGTGTTGCCATGCCGTTACAATGTCCAATTCTGAGGCCTAGGACGGCAGAGTGTCTGGCAGCTCTCAGAGAGACCTTAGCAGTGCAGGCTTTTTGGCTCCTTCCACCGAGAAACCAGCTCCTCCAGATCCTCTGTCGTTAGGTATTTCATGTCAGAATATCTCAGCGGGCCCTCAACCTCCTCCACGAAGTAAGGCACAAACGGCCTTGCCCTAAAGGGAAGAAGCCTTCTGAGTCCGGCAGAGAGGCAGTCTCTGCCACTCTGCATTCCCACACGGCTGAGCCCTGGGTATGGGACCGAGAGAGGGAGAAAGAGAGCCGTAACCCCGAGCTTTTCCACAATGCGGTACAGGCCTCACCCTTCAAGCCCAAGTCGATTTCATAGAGAAAACACCAGGCACCAGAACTCGGTGTGCTTTCCTGTGGCAAGGAAACTTAGCTTTCATTCCTTAGGTGGCACATTGGCTCAGGACTGCCCTACCCCAAGGACTCAGGCTGTGCAGCCCGACTGGTTGAGATCAGCCCTTCTGGCTCTCTCACGGATGAAACCAACTAGGAAAAGAGCCTCTCCGAAGCTGGGGAACGTGGTGGCTTTTCCTAGTCTACACAGGAACAGCACTCTGAGGGAGAGGAGCTGCTGACGTGTGGTAGCAAAATCTCCTCTGCTGAAGAGAAACATTTCATTGTAAGCGGGTTCCATCAGCCTTGCCACCTTTTCTCAGCTGGCTATACTGGAGGGCAGTCTGTTGGCAGACTCCCCGGAGGCCCTGCTTCCCAGGCTGTGATACACACACGCCGCCTGCTTCAGCCCAAAGGGACAGCTTATGGTAAGGTAAAAACCCTGTGCTGGCAAGTTCCTGCGTAACCCTCGCACAAGCACAAGCATATTGGCCATTGGTCAAGGCTTTCCCCACAAGCTTAACACGTTTGGTCCCATCTAGCCTCCGAAGGCCGAGTTGACCTAGCTAGGAATCAAAGTTCAGGAAAGGTACTCAGGGTGCTGGTGACTGCAGGTTGTTTCACCAGGCAGCCCAAATCGAGTCCACCTCCTTACATTTTCCATGGGCAGAGCAAATGGTGTCAACTTACACGCCTCCGGCCAGGGAGGGGCGACGTACACTTTCTTCAGGGGAAACAAGGCATGCCTTCCGTGTGAAAGGCCTCTAGGCCTCTTTGCTTCGGCCGCCCCGGGATAGCTTCAGCTCTGAAATGCTTCCGAAGGAGCAGAGTCAGAGAACCTTCGAACCACAGAGCAGGTGAAGCCCAGAACAAGGACTGCTCTTGGCCTGAGAACACCCACTGCCCAGCTCTTCTTTGGGGTACGCACGTGTCGAGGAAGGGGGTTGAATTCTGCTGCGTGATAACTCCTCCGGGCCACGTAGTGTGAGCGCAAGTAGAGTGGCCCTATATCTCCTCCCAGTTTCCTGTGTAAGTTGTAGAAGGCGAACTCCCTGCTTGAATCCCTGGGTCGGTTACGTACCCTCCAGAGAAAGATGGATGCTTGGGACCCTGGGCTGGGAGCTAGGTTAATGTTCTGTGCATCCACTTCGCAGCTCTTCTCTCTAAGCGGGTCCCAAAGGCTTTTTGGAGGCGTTTCCTGAGAGGGTCGGAAACAGGAAAGTAGCCAACAGGCCACGGGGATGCCAGTTTTCTCTAGCAACAAGGCTACCAGCCTCAGACACTAGCGTTCTCTTTGGGACATGAAAGAACACTGTGCTTGGAAGCTCTTCCATCCAGTTTGCGAGTCGCGCTTCCACTGGGTCCTAGGATTCCAAGTGTTGCCATGCCGTTACAATGTCCAATTCTGAGGCCTAGGACGGCAGAGTGTCTGGCAGCTCTCAGAGAGACCTTAGCAGTGCAGGCTTTTTGGCTCCTTCCACCGAGAAACCAGCTCCTCCAGATCCTCTGTCGTTAGGTATTTCATGTCAGAATATCTCAGCGGGTTCTCAACCTCCTCCACGAAGTAAGGCACAAACGGCCTTGCCCTAAAGGGAAGAAGCCTTCTGAGTCCGGCAGAGAGGCAGTCTCTGCCACTCTACATTCCCACACGGCTGAGCCCTGGGTATGGGACCGAGAGAGGGAGAAAGAGAGCCGTAACGCCGAGCTTTTCCACAATGCGGTACAGGCCTCACCCTTCAAGCCCAAGTCGATTTCATAGAGAAAACACCAGGCCTCGGTGTGCTTTCCTGTGGCAAGGAAACTTAGCTTTCATTCCTTAGGTGGCACATTGGCTCAGGACTGCCCTACCCCAAGGACTCAGGCTGTGCAGCCCGACTGGTTGAGATCAGCCCTTCTGGCTCTCTCACGGATGAAACCAACTAGGAAAAGAGCCTCTCCGAAGCTGGGGAACGTGGTGGCTTTTCCTAGTCTACACAGGAACAGCACTCTGAGGGAGAGGAGCTGTTGACGTGTGGTAGCAAAATCTCCTCTGCTGAAGAGAAACATTTCATTGTAAGCGAGTTCCATCAGCCTTGCCACCTTTTCTCAGCTGGCTATACTGGAGGGCAGGCTGTTGGCAGACTCCCCGGAGGCCCTGCTTCCCAGGCTGTGATACACACACGCCGCCTGCTTCAGCCCAAAGGGACAGCTTATGGTAAGGTAAAAACCCTGTGCTGGCAAGTTCCTGCGTAACCCTCGCACAAGCACAAGCATATTGGCCATTGGTCAAGGCTTTCCCCACAAGCTTCACACGTTTGGTCCCATCTAGCCTCCGAAGGCCGAGTTGACCTAGCTAGGAATCAAAGTTCAGGAAAGGTACTCAGGGTGCTGGTGACTGCAGGTTGTTTCACCAGGCAGCCCAAATCGAGTCCACCTCCTTACATTTTCCATGGGCAGAGCAAATGGTGTCAACTTACACGCCTCCGGCCAGGGAGGGGCGATGTACACTTTCTTCAGGGGAAACAAGCCATGCCTTCCGTGTGAAAGGCCTCTAGTCCGCTTTGCTTCCGCATCCCCGGGATAGCTTCAGCTCTGAAATGCTTCCGAAGGAGCAGAGTCAGAGAACCTTCGAACCACAGAGCAGGTGAAGCCCAGAACAAGGACTGCTCTTGGCCTGAGAACACCCACTGCCCAGCGCTTCTTTGGGGTACGCACGTGTCGAGGAAGGGGGTTGAATTCTGCTGCGTGATAACTCCTCCGGGCCACGTAGTGTGAGCGCAAGTAGAGTGGCCCTACATCTCCTCCCAGTTTCCTGTGTAAGTTGTAGAAGGCGAACTCCCTGCTTGAATCCCTGGGTCGGTTACGTACCCTCCAGAGAAAGATGGATGCTTGGGACCCTGCTCTGGGAGCTAGGTTAATGTTCTGTGCATCCACTTCGCAGCTCTTCTCTCTAAGCGGGTCCCAAAGGCTTTTTGGAGGCGTTTCCTGAGAGGGTCGGAAACAGGAAAGTAGCCAACAGGCCCACGGGGATGCCAGTTCTCTCTAGCAACAAGGCTACCAGCCTCAGACACTAGCGTTCTCTTTGGGACATGAAAGAACACTGTGCTTGGAAGCTCTTCCATCCAGTTTGCGAGTCGCGCTTCCACTGGGTCCTAGGATTCCAAGTGTTGCCATGCCGTTACAATGTCCAATTCTGAGGCCTAGGACGGCAGAGTGTCTGGCAGCTCTCAGAGAGACCTTAGCAGTGCAGGCTTTTTGGCTCCTTCCACCGAGAAACCAGCTCCTCCAGATCCTCTGTCGTTAGGTATTTCATGTCAGAATATCTCAGCGGGCCCTCATTCCTCCTCCACGAAGTAAGGCACAAACGGCCTTGCCCTAAAGGGAATAAGCCTTCTGAGTCCGGCAGAGAGGCAGTCTCTGCCACTCTACATTCCCACACGGCTGAGCCCTGGGTATGGGACCGAGAGAGGGAGAAAGAGAGCCGTAACCCCGAGCTTTTCCACAATGCGGTACAGGCCTCACCCTTCAAGCCCAAGTCGATTTCATAGAGAAAACACCAGGCCTCGGTGTGCTTTCCTGTGGCAAGGAAACTTAGCTTTCATTCCTTAGGTGGCACATTGGCTCAGGACTGCCCTACCCCAAGGACTCAGGCTGTGCAGCCCGACTGGTTGAGATCAGCCCTTCTGGCTCTCTCACGGATGAAACCAACTAGGAAAAGAGCCTCTCCGAAGCTGGGGAACGTGGTGGCTTTTCCTAGTCTACACAGGAACAGCACTCTGAGGGAGAGGAGCTGCTGACGTGTGGTAGCAAAATCTCCTCTGCTGAAGAGAAACATTTCATTGTAAGCGGGTTCCATCAGCCTTGCCACCTTTTCTCAGCTGGCTATACTGGAGGGCAGTCTGTTGGCAGACTCCCCGGAGGCCCTGCTTCCCAGGCTGTGATACACACACGCCGCCTGCTTCAGCCCAAAGGGACAGCTTATGGTAAGGTAAAAACCCTGTGCTGGCAAGTTCCTGCGTAACCCTCGCACAAGCACAAGCATATTGGCCATTGGTCAAGGCTTTCCCCACAAGCTTCACACGTTTGGTCCCATCTAGCCTCCGAAGGCCGAGTTGACCTAGCTAGGAATCAAAGTTCAGGAAAGGTACTCAGGGTGCTGGTGACTGCAGGTTGTTTCACCAGGCAGCCCAAATCGAGTCCACCTCCTTACATTTTCCATGGGCAGAGCAAATGGTGTCAACTTACACGCCTCCGGCCAGGGAGGGGCGACGTACACTTTCTTCAGGGGAAACAAGCCATGCCTTCCGTGTGAAAGGCCTCTAGTCCTCTTTGCTTCCGCATCCCCGGGATAGCTTCAGCTCTGAAATGCTTCTGAAGGAGCAGAGTCAGAGAACCTTCGAACCACAGAGCAGGTGAAGCCCAGAACAAGGACTGCTCTTGGCCTGAGAACACCCACTGCCCAGCGCTTCTTTGGGGTACGCACGTGTCGAGGAAGGGGGTTGAATTCTGCTGCGTGATAACTTCTCCGGGCCACGTAGTGTGAGCGCAAGTAGAGTGGCCCTACATCTCCTCCCAGTTTCCTGTGTAAGTTGTAGAAGGCGAACTCCCTGCTTGAATCCCTGGGTCGGTTACGTACCCTCCAGAGAAAGATGGATGCTTGGGACCCTGCTCTGGGAGCTAGGTTAATGTTCTGTGCATCCACTTCGCAGCTCTTCTCTCTAAGCGGGTCCCAAAGGCTTTTTGGAGGCGTTTCCTGAGAGGGTCGGAAACAGGAAAGTAGCCAACAGGCCACGGGGATGCCAGTTTTCTCTAGCAACAAGGCTACCAGCCTCAGACACTAGCGTTCTCTTTGGGACATGAAAGAACACTGTGCTTGGAAGCTCTTCCATCCAGTTTGCGAGTCGCGCTTCCACTGGGTCCTAGGATTCCAAGTGTTGCCATGCCGTTACAATGTCCAATTCTGAGGCCTAGGACGGCAGAGTGTCTGGCAGCTCTCAGAGAGACCTTAGCAGTGCAGGCTTTTTGGCTCCTTCCACCGAGAAACCAGCTCCTCCAGATCCTCTGTCGTTAGGTATTTCATGTCAGAATATCTCAGCGGGCCCTCAACCTCCTCCACGAAGTAAGGCACAAACGGCCTTGCCCTAAAGGGAAGAAGCCTTCTGAGTCCGGCAGAGAGGCAGTCTCTGCCACTCTGCATTCCCACACGGCTGAGCCCTGGGTATGGGACCGAGAGAGGGAGAAAGAGAGCCGTAACCCCGAGCTTTTCCACAATGCGGTACAGGCCTCACCCTTCAAGCCCAAGTCGATTTCATAGAGAAAACACCAGGCCTCGGTGTGCTTTCCTGTGGCAAGGAAACTTAGCTTTCATTCCTTAGGTGGCACATTGGCTCAGGACTGCCCTACCCCAAGGACTCAGGCTGTGCAGCCCGACTGGTTGAGATCAGCCCTTCTGGCTCTCTCACGGATGAAACCAACTAGGAAAAGAGCCTCTCCGAAGCTGGGGAACGTGGTGGCTTTTCCTAGTCTACACAGGAACAGCACTCTGAGGGAGAGGAGCTGCTGACGTGTGGTAGCAAAATCTCCTCTGCTGAAGAGAAACATTTCATTGTAAGCGAGTTCCATCAGCCTTGCCACCTTTTCTCAGCTGGCTATACTGGAGGGCAGGCTGTTGGCAGACTCCCCGGAGGCCCTGCTTCCCAGGCTGTGATACACACACGCCGCCTGCTTCAGCCCAAAGGGACAGTTTATGGTAAGGTAAAAACCCTGTGCTGGCAAGTTCCTGCGTAACCCTCGCACAAGCACAAGCATATTGGCCATTGGTCAAGGCTTTCCCCACAAGCTTAACACGTTTGGTCCCATCTAGCCTCCGAAGGCCGAGTTGACCTAGCTAGGAATCAAAGTTCAGGAAAGGTACTCAGGGTGCTGGTGACTGCAGGTTGTTTCACCAGGCAGCCCAAATCGAGTCCACCTCCTTACATTTTCCATGGGCAGAGCAAATGGTGTCAACTTACACGCCTCCGGCCAGGGAGGGGCGATGTACACTTTCTTCAGGGGAAACAAGCCATGCCTTCCGTGTGAAAGGCCTCTAGTCCTCTTTGCTTCCGCATCCCCGGGATAGCTTCAGCTCTGAAATGCTTCCGAAGGAGCAGAGTCAGAGAACCTTCGAACCACAGAGCAGGTGAAGCCCAGAACAAGGACTGCTCTTGGCCTGAGAACACCCACTGCCCAGCGCTTCTTTGGGGTACGCACGTGTCGAGGAAGGGGGTTGAATTCTGCTGCGTGATAACTTCTCCGGGCCACGTAGTGTGAGCGCAAGTAGAGTGGCCCTACATCTCCTCCCAGTTTCCTGTGTAAGTTGTAGAAGGCGAACTCCCTGCTTGAATCCCTGGGTCGGTTACGTACCCTCCAGAGAAAGATGGATGCTTGGGACCCTGCTCTGGGAGCTAGGTTAATGTTCTGTGCATCCACTTCGCAGCTCTTCTCTCTAAGCGGGTCCCAAAGGCTTTTTGGAGGCGTTTCCTGAGAGGGTCGGAAACAGGAAAGTAGCCAACAGGCCACGGGGATGCCAGTTTTCTCTAGCAACAAGGCTACCAGCCTCAGACACTAGCGTTCTCTTTGGGACATGAAAGAACACTGTGCTTGGAAGCTCTTCCATCCAGTTTGCGAGTCGCGCTTCCACTGGGTCCTAGGATTCCAAGTGTTGCCATGCCGTTACAATGTCCAATTCTGAGGCCTAGGACGGCAGAGTGTCTGGCAGCTCTCAGAGAGACCTTAGCAGTGCAGGCTTTTTGGCTCCTTCCACCGAGAAACCAGCTCCTCCAGATCCTCTGTCGTTAGGTATTTCATGTCAGAATATCTCAGCGGGCCCTCAACCTCCTCCACGAAGTAAGGCACAAACGGCCTTGCCCTAAAGGGAAGAAGCCTTCTGAGTCCGGCAGAGAGGCAGTCTCTGCCACTCTGCATTCCCACACGGCTGAGCCCTGGGTATGGGACCGAGAGAGGGAGAAAGAGAGCCGTAACCCCGAGCTTTTCCACAATGCGGTACAGGCCTCACCCTTCAAGCCCAAGTCGATTTCATAGAGAAAACACCAGGCACCAGAACTCGGTGTGCTTTCCTGTGGCAAGGAAACTTAGCTTTCATTCCTTAGGTGGCACATTGGCTCAGGACTGCCCTACCCCAAGGACTCAGGCTGTGCAGCCCGACTGGTTGAGATCAGCCCTTCTGGCTCTCTCACGGATGAAACCAACTAGGAAAAGAGCCTCTCCGAAGCTGGGGAACGTGGTGGCTTTTCCTAGTCTACACAGGAACAGCACTCTGAGGGAGAGGAGCTGCTGACGTGTGGTAGCAAAATCTCCTCTGCTGAAGAGAAACATTTCATTGTAAGCGGGTTCCATCAGCCTTGCCACCTTTTCTCAGCTGGCTATACTGGAGGGCAGTCTGTTGGCAGACTCCCCGGAGGCCCTGCTTCCCAGGCTGTGATACACACACGCCGCCTGCTTCAGCCCAAAGGGACAGCTTATGGTAAGGTAAAAACCCTGTGCTGGCAAGTTCCTGCGTAACCCTCGCACAAGCACAAGCATATTGGCCATTGGTCAAGGCTTTCCCCACAAGCTTAACACGTTTGGTCCCATCTAGCCTCCGAAGGCCGAGTTGACCTAGCTAGGAATCAAAGTTCAGGAAAGGTACTCAGGGTGCTGGTGACTGCAGGTTGTTTCACCAGGCAGCCCAAATCGAGTCCACCTCCTTACATTTTCCATGGGCAGAGCAAATGGTGTCAACTTACACGCCTCCGGCCAGGGAGGGGCGACGTACACTTTCTTCAGGGGAAACAAGCCATGCCTTCCGTGTGAAAGGCCTCTAGGCCTCTTTGCTTCGGCAGCCCCGGGATAGCTTCAGCTCTGAAATGCTTCCGAAGGAGCAGAGTCAGAGAACCTTCGAACCACAGAGCAGGTGAAGCCCAGAACAAGGACTGCTCTTGGCCTGAGAACACCCACTGCCCAGCGCTTCTTTGGGGTACGCACGTGTCGAGGAAGGGGGTTGAATTCTGCTGCGTGATAACTCCTCCGGGCCACGTAGTGTGAGCGCAAGTAGAGTGGCCCTACATCTCCTCCCAGTTTCCTGTGTAAGTTGTAGAAGGCGAACTCCCTGCTTGAATCCCTGGGTGGGGTACGTACCGTCCAGAGAAAGATGGAAGCTTGGGACCCTGGGCTGGGAGCTAGGTTAATGTTCTGTGCATCCACTTCGCAGCTCTTCTCTCTAAGCGGGTCCCAAAGGCTTTTTGGAGGCGTTTCCTGAGAGGGTCGGAAACAGGAAAGTAGCCAACAGGCCACGGGGATGCCAGTTTTCTCTAGCAACAAGGCTACCAGCCTCAGACACTAGCGTTCTCTTTGGGACATGAAAGAACACTGTGCTTGGAAGCTCTTCCATCCAGTTTGCGAGTCGCGCTTCCACTGGGTCCTAGGATTCCAAGTGTTGCCATGCCGTTACAATGTCCAATTCTGAGGCCTAGGACGGCAGAGTGTCTGGCAGCTCTCAGAGAGACCTTAGCAGTGCAGGCTTTTTGGCTCCTTCCACCGAGAAACCAGCTCCTCCAGATCCTCTGTCGTTAGGTATTTCATGTCAGAATATCTCAGCGGGCCCTCAACCTCCTCCACGAAGTAAGGCACAAACGGCCTTGCCCTAAAGGGAAGAAGCCTTCTGAGTCCGGCAGAGAGGCAGTCTCTGCCACTCTGCATTCCCACACGGCTGAGCCCTGGGTATGGGACCGAGAGAGGGAGAAAGAGAGCCGTAACCCCGAGCTTTTCCACAATGCGGTACAGGCCTCACCCTTCAAGCCCAAGTCGATTTCATAGAGAAAACACCAGGCACCAGAACTCGGTGTGCTTTCCTGTGGCAAGGAAACTTAGCTTTCATTCCTTAGGTGGCACATTGGCTCAGGACTGCCCTACCCCAAGGACTCAGGCTGTGCAGCCCGACTGGTTGAGATCAGCCCTTCTGGCTCTCTCACGGATGAAACCAACTAGGAAAAGAGCCTCTCCGAAGCTGGGGAACGTGGTGGCTTTTCCTAGTCTACACAGGAACAGCACTCTGAGGGAGAGGAGCTGCTGACGTGTGGTAGCAAAATCTCCTCTGCTGAAGAGAAACATTTCATTGTAAGCGGGTTCCATCAGCCTTGCCACCTTTTCTCAGCTGGCTATACTGGAGGGCAGTCTGTTGGCAGACTCCCCGGAGGCCCTGCTTCCCAGGCTGTGATACACACACGCCGCCTGCTTCAGCCCAAAGGGACAGCTTATGGTAAGGTAAAAACCCTGTGCTGGCAAGTTCCTGCGTAACCCTCGCACAAGCACAAGCATATTGGCCATTGGTCAAGGCTTTCCCCACAAGCTTCACACGTTTGGTCCCATCTAGCCTCCGAAGGCCGAGTTGACCTAGCTAGGAATCAAAGTTCAGGAAAGGTACTCAGGGTGCTGGTGACTGCAGGTTGTTTCACCAGGCAGCCCAAATCGAGTCCACCTCCTTACATTTTCCATGGGCAGAGCAAATGGTGTCAACTTACACGCCTCCGGCCAGGGAGGGGCGACGTACACTTTCTTCAGGGGAAACAAGCCATGCCTTCCGTGTGAAAGGCCTCTAGGCCTCTTTGCTTCGGCAGCCCCGGGATAGCTTCAGCTCTGAAATGCTTCCGAAGGAGCAGAGTCAGAGAACCTTCGAACCACAGAGCAGGTGAAGCCCAGAACAAGGACTGCTCTTGGCCTGAGAACACCCACTGCCCAGCGCTTCTTTGGGGTACGCACGTGTCGAGGAAGGGGGTTGAATTCTGCTGCGTGATAACTCCTCCGGGCCACGTAGTGTGAGCGCAAGTAGAGTGGCCCTACATCTCCTCCCAGTTTCCTGTGTAAGTTGTAGAAGGCGAACTCCCTGCTTGAATCCCTGGGTGGGGTACGTACCGTCCAGAGAAAGATGGAAGCTTGGGACCCTGGGCTGGGAGCTAGGTTAATGTTCTGTGCATCCACTTCGCAGCTCTTCTCTCTAAGCGGGTCCCAAAGGCTTTTTGGAGGCGTTTCCTGAGAGGGTCGGAAACAGGAAAGTAGCCAACAGGCCACGGGGATGCCAGTTTTCTCTAGCAACAAGGCTACCAGCCTCAGACACTAGCGTTCTCTTTGGGACATGAAAGAACACTGTGCTTGGAAGCTCTTCCATCCAGTTTGCGAGTCGCGCTTCCACTGGGTCCTAGGATTCCAAGTGTTGCCATGCCGTTACAATGTCCAATTCTGAGGCCTAGGACGGCAGAGTGTCTGGCAGCTCTCAGAGAGACCTTAGCAGTGCAGGCTTTTTGGCTCCTTCCACCGAGAAACCAGCTCCTCCAGATCCTCTGTCGTTAGGTATTTCATGTCAGAATATCTCAGCGGGCCCTCAACCTCCTCCACGAAGTAAGGCACAAACGGCCTTGCCCTAAAGGGAAGAAGCCTTCTGAGTCCGGCAGAGAGGCAGTCTCTGCCACTCTGCATTCCCACACGGCTGAGCCCTGGGTATGGGACCGAGAGAGGGAGAAAGAGAGCCGTAACCCCGAGCTTTTCCACAATGCGGTACAGGCCTCACCCTTCAAGCCCAAGTCGATTTCATAGAGAAAACACCAGGCACCAGAACTCGGTGTGCTTTCCTGTGGCAAGGAAACTTAGCTTTCATTCCTTAGGTGGCACATTGGCTCAGGACTGCCCTACCCCAAGGACTCAGGCTGTGCAGCCCGACTGGTTGAGATCAGCCCTTCTGGCTCTCTCACGGATGAAACCAACTAGGAAAAGAGCCTCTCCGAAGCTGGGGAACGTGGTGGCTTTTCCTAGTCTACACAGGAACAGCACTCTGAGGGAGAGGAGCTGCTGACGTGTGGTAGCAAAATCTCCTCTGCTGAAGAGAAACATTTCATTGTAAGCGAGTTCCATCAGCCTTGCCACCTTTTCTCAGCTGGCTATACTGGAGGGCAGTCTGTTGGCAGACTCCCCGGAGGCCCTGCTTCCCAGGCTGTGATACACACACGCCGCCTGCTTCAGCCCAAAGGGACAGTTTATGGTAAGGTAAAAACCCTGTGCTGGCAAGTTCCTGCGTAACCCTCGCACAAGCACAAGCATATTGGCCATTGGTCAAGGCTTTCCCCACAAGCTTCACACGTTTGGTCCCATCTAGCCTCCGAAGGCCGAGTTGACCTAGCTAGGAATCAAAGTTCAGGAAAGGTACTCAGGGTGCTGGTGACTGCAGGTTGTTTCACCAGGCAGCCCAAATCGAGTCCACCTCCTTACATTTTCCATGGGCAGAGCAAATGGTGTCAACTTACACGCCTCCGGCCAGGGAGGGGCGACGTACACTTTCTTCAGGGGAAACAAGCCATGCCTTCCGTGTGAAAGGCCTCTAGGCCTCTTTGCTTCGGCAGCCCCGGGATAGCTTCAGCTCTGAAATGCTTCCGAAGGAGCAGAGTCAGAGAACCTTCGAACCACAGAGCAGGTGAAGCCCAGAACAAGGACTGCTCTTGGCCTGAGAACACCCACTGCCCAGCGCTTCTTTGGGGTACGCACGTGTCGAGGAAGGGGGTTGAATTCTGCTGCGTGATAACTCCTCCGGGCCACGTAGTGTGAGCGCAAGTAGAGTGGCCCTACATCTCCTCCCAGTTTCCTGTGTAAGTTGTAGAAGGCGAACTCCCTGCTTGAATCCCTGGGTGGGGTACGTACCGTCCAGAGAAAGATGGAAGCTTGGGACCCTGGGCTGGGAGCTAGGTTAATGTTCTGTGCATCCACTTCGCAGCTCTTCTCTCTAAGCGGGTCCCAAAGGCTTTTTGGAGGCGTTTCCTGAGAGGGTCGGAAACAGGAAAGTAGCCAACAGGCCACGGGGATGCCAGTTTTCTCTAGCAACAAGGCTACCAGCCTCAGACACTAGCGTTCTCTTTGGGACATGAAAGAACACTGTGCTTGGAAGCTCTTCCATCCAGTTTGCGAGTCGCGCTTCCACTGGGTCCTAGGATTCCAAGTGTTGCCATGCCGTTACAATGTCCAATTCTGAGGCCTAGGACGGCAGAGTGTCTGGCAGCTCTCAGAGAGACCTTAGCAGTGCAGGCTTTTTGGCTCCTTCCACCGAGAAACCAGCTCCTCCAGATCCTCTGTCGTTAGGTATTTCATGTCAGAATATCTCAGCGGGCCCTCAACCTCCTCCACGAAGTAAGGCACAAACGGCCTTGCCCTAAAGGGAAGAAGCCTTCTGAGTCCGGCAGAGAGGCAGTCTCTGCCACTCTGCATTCCCACACGGCTGAGCCCTGGGTATGGGACCGAGAGAGGGAGAAAGAGAGCCGTAACCCCGAGCTTTTCCACAATGCGGTACAGGCCTCACCCTTCAAGCCCAAGTCGATTTCATAGAGAAAACACCAGGCCTCGGTGTGCTTTCCTGTGGCAAGGAAACTTAGCTTTCATTCCTTAGGTGGCACATTGGCTCAGGACTGCCCTACCCCAAGGACTCAGGCTGTGCAGCCCGACTGGTTGAGATCAGCCCTTCTGGCTCTCTCACGGATGAAACCAACTAGGAAAAGAGCCTCTCCGAAGCTGGGGAACGTGGTGGCTTTTCCTAGTCTACACAGGAACAGCACTCTGAGGGAGAGGAGCTGCTGACGTGTGGTAGCAAAATCTCCTCTGCTGAAGAGAAACATTTCATTGTAAGCGAGTTCCATCAGCCTTGCCACCTTTTCTCAGCTGGCTATACTGGAGGGCAGGCTGTTGGCAGACTCCCCGGAGGCCCTGCTTCCCAGGCTGTGATACACACACGCCGCCTGCTTCAGCCCAAAGGGACAGTTTATGGTAAGGTAAAAACCCTGTGCTGGCAAGTTCCTGCGTAACCCTCGCACAAGCACAAGCATATTGGCCATTGGTCAAGGCTTTCCCCACAAGCTTAACACGTTTGGTCCCATCTAGCCTCCGAAGGCCGAGTTGACCTAGCTAGGAATCAAAGTTCAGGAAAGGTACTCAGGGTGCTGGTGACTGCAGGTTGTTTCACCAGGCAGCCCAAATCGAGTCCACCTCCTTACATTTTCCATGGGCAGAGCAAATGGTGTCAACTTACACGCCTCCGGCCAGGGAGGGGCGATGTACACTTTCTTCAGGGGAAACAAGCCATGCCTTCCGTGTGAAAGGCCTCTAGTCCTCTTTGCTTCCGCATCCCCGGGATAGCTTCAGCTCTGAAATGCTTCCGAAGGAGCAGAGTCAGAGAACCTTCGAACCACAGAGCAGGTGAAGCCCAGAACAAGGACTGCTCTTGGCCTGAGAACACCCACTGCCCAGCGCTTCTTTGGGGTACGCACGTGTCGAGGAAGGGGGTTGAATTCTGCTGCGTGATAACTTCTCCGGGCCACGTAGTGTGAGCGCAAGTAGAGTGGCCCTACATCTCCTCCCAGTTTCCTGTGTAAGTTGTAGAAGGCGAACTCCCTGCTTGAATCCCTGGGTCGGTTACGTACCCTCCAGAGAAAGATGGATGCTTGGGACCCTGCTCTGGGAGCTAGGTTAATGTTCTGTGCATCCACTTCGCAGCTCTTCTCTCTAAGCGGGTCCCAAAGGCTTTTTGGAGGCGTTTCCTGAGAGGGTCGGAAACAGGAAAGTAGCCAACAGGCCACGGGGATGCCAGTTTTCTCTAGCAACAAGGCTACCAGCCTCAGACACTAGCGTTCTCTTTGGGACATGAAAGAACACTGTGCTTGGAAGCTCTTCCATCCAGTTTGCGAGTCGCGCTTCCACTGGGTCCTAGGATTCCAAGTGTTGCCATGCCGTTACAATGTCCAATTCTGAGGCCTAGGACGGCAGAGTGTCTGGCAGCTCTCAGAGAGACCTTAGCAGTGCAGGCTTTTTGGCTCCTTCCACCGAGAAACCAGCTCCTCCAGATCCTCTGTCGTTAGGTATTTCATGTCAGAATATCTCAGCGGGCCCTCAACCTCCTCCACGAAGTAAGGCACAAACGGCCTTGCCCTAAAGGGAAGAAGCCTTCTGAGTCCGGCAGAGAGGCAGTCTCTGCCACTCTGCATTCCCACACGGCTGAGCCCTGGGTATGGGACCGAGAGAGGGAGAAAGAGAGCCGTAACCCCGAGCTTTTCCACAATGCGGTACAGGCCTCACCCTTCAAGCCCAAGTCGATTTCATAGAGAAAACACCAGGCACCAGAACTCGGTGTGCTTTCCTGTGGCAAGGAAACTTAGCTTTCATTCCTTAGGTGGCACATTGGCTCAGGACTGCCCTACCCCAAGGACTCAGGCTGTGCAGCCCGACTGGTTGAGATCAGCCCTTCTGGCTCTCTCACGGATGAAACCAACTAGGAAAAGAGCCTCTCCGAAGCTGGGGAACGTGGTGGCTTTTCCTAGTCTACACAGGAACAGCACTCTGAGGGAGAGGAGCTGCTGACGTGTGGTAGCAAAATCTCCTCTGCTGAAGAGAAACATTTCATTGTAAGCGAGTTCCATCAGCCTTGCCACCTTTTCTCAGCTGGCTATACTGGAGGGCAGTCTGTTGGCAGACTCCCCGGAGGCCCTGCTTCCCAGGCTGTGATACACACACGCCGCCTGCTTCAGCCCAAAGGGACAGTTTATGGTAAGGTAAAAACCCTGTGCTGGCAAGTTCCTGCGTAACCCTCGCACAAGCACAAGCATATTGGCCATTGGTCAAGGCTTTCCCCACAAGCTTCACACGTTTGGTCCCATCTAGCCTCCGAAGGCCGAGTTGACCTAGCTAGGAATCAAAGTTCAGGAAAGGTACTCAGGGTGCTGGTGACTGCAGGTTGTTTCACCAGGCAGCCCAAATCGAGTCCACCTCCTTACATTTTCCATGGGCAGAGCAAATGGTGTCAACTTACACGCCTCCGGCCAGGGAGGGGCGACGTACACTTTCTTCAGGGGAAACAAGCCATGCCTTCCGTGTGAAAGGCCTCTAGGCCTCTTTGCTTCGGCAGCCCCGGGATAGCTTCAGCTCTGAAATGCTTCCGAAGGAGCAGAGTCAGAGAACCTTCGAACCACAGAGCAGGTGAAGCCCAGAACAAGGACTGCTCTTGGCCTGAGAACACCCACTGCCCAGCGCTTCTTTGGGGTACGCACGTGTCGAGGAAGGGGGTTGAATTCTGCTGCGTGATAACTCCTCCGGGCCACGTAGTGTGAGCGCAAGTAGAGTGGCCCTACATCTCCTCCCAGTTTCCTGTGTAAGTTGTAGAAGGCGAACTCCCTGCTTGAATCCCTGGGTGGGGTACGTACCGTCCAGAGAAAGATGGAAGCTTGGGACCCTGGGCTGGGAGCTAGGTTAATGTTCTGTGCATCCACTTCGCAGCTCTTCTCTCTAAGCGGGTCCCAAAGGCTTTTTGGAGGCGTTTCCTGAGAGGGTCGGAAACAGGAAAGTAGCCAACAGGCCACGGGGATGCCAGTTTTCTCTAGCAACAAGGCTACCAGCCTCAGACACTAGCGTTCTCTTTGGGACATGAAAGAACACTGTGCTTGGAAGCTCTTCCATCCAGTTTGCGAGTCGCGCTTCCACTGGGTCCTAGGATTCCAAGTGTTGCCATGCCGTTACAATGTCCAATTCTGAGGCCTAGGACGGCAGAGTGTCTGGCAGCTCTCAGAGAGACCTTAGCAGTGCAGGCTTTTTGGCTCCTTCCACCGAGAAACCAGCTCCTCCAGATCCTCTGTCGTTAGGTATTTCATGTCAGAATATCTCAGCGGGCCCTCAACCTCCTCCACGAAGTAAGGCACAAACGGCCTTGCCCTAAAGGGAAGAAGCCTTCTGAGTCCGGCAGAGAGGCAGTCTCTGCCACTCTGCATTCCCACACGGCTGAGCCCTGGGTATGGGACCGAGAGAGGGAGAAAGAGAGCCGTAACCCCGAGCTTTTCCACAATGCGGTACAGGCCTCACCCTTCAAGCCCAAGTCGATTTCATAGAGAAAACACCAGGCACCAGAACTCGGTGTGCTTTCCTGTGGCAAGGAAACTTAGCTTTCATTCCTTAGGTGGCACATTGGCTCAGGACTGCCCTACCCCAAGGACTCAGGCTGTGCAGCCCGACTGGTTGAGATCAGCCCTTCTGGCTCTCTCACGGATGAAACCAACTAGGAAAAGAGCCTCTCCGAAGCTGGGGAACGTGGTGGCTTTTCCTAGTCTACACAGGAACAGCACTCTGAGGGAGAGGAGCTGCTGACGTGTGGTAGCAAAATCTCCTCTGCTGAAGAGAAACATTTCATTGTAAGCGAGTTCCATCAGCCTTGCCACCTTTTCTCAGCTGGCTATACTGGAGGGCAGTCTGTTGGCAGACTCCCCGGAGGCCCTGCTTCCCAGGCTGTGATACACACACGCCGCCTGCTTCAGCCCAAAGGGACAGTTTATGGTAAGGTAAAAACCCTGTGCTGGCAAGTTCCTGCGTAACCCTCGCACAAGCACAAGCATATTGGCCATTGGTCAAGGCTTTCCCCACAAGCTTCACACGTTTGGTCCCATCTAGCCTCCGAAGGCCGAGTTGACCTAGCTAGGAATCAAAGTTCAGGAAAGGTACTCAGGGTGCTGGTGACTGCAGGTTGTTTCACCAGGCAGCCCAAATCGAGTCCACCTCCTTACATTTTCCATGGGCAGAGCAAATGGTGTCAACTTACACGCCTCCGGCCAGGGAGGGGCGACGTACACTTTCTTCAGGGGAAACAAGCCATGCCTTCCGTGTGAAAGGCCTCTAGGCCTCTTTGCTTCGGCAGCCCCGGGATAGCTTCAGCTCTGAAATGCTTCCGAAGGAGCAGAGTCAGAGAACCTTCGAACCACAGAGCAGGTGAAGCCCAGAACAAGGACTGCTCTTGGCCTGAGAACACCCACTGCCCAGCGCTTCTTTGGGGTACGCACGTGTCGAGGAAGGGGGTTGAATTCTGCTGCGTGATAACTCCTCCGGGCCACGTAGTGTGAGCGCAAGTAGAGTGGCCCTACATCTCCTCCCAGTTTCCTGTGTAAGTTGTAGAAGGCGAACTCCCTGCTTGAATCCCTGGGTGGGGTACGTACCGTCCAGAGAAAGATGGAAGCTTGGGACCCTGGGCTGGGAGCTAGGTTAATGTTCTGTGCATCCACTTCGCAGCTCTTCTCTCTAAGCGGGTCCCAAAGGCTTTTTGGAGGCGTTTCCTGAGAGGGTCGGAAACAGGAAAGTAGCCAACAGGCCACGGGGATGCCAGTTTTCTCTAGCAACAAGGCTACCAGCCTCAGACACTAGCGTTCTCTTTGGGACATGAAAGAACACTGTGCTTGGAAGCTCTTCCATCCAGTTTGCGAGTCGCGCTTCCACTGGGTCCTAGGATTCCAAGTGTTGCCATGCCGTTACAATGTCCAATTCTGAGGCCTAGGACGGCAGAGTGTCTGGCAGCTCTCAGAGAGACCTTAGCAGTGCAGGCTTTTTGGCTCCTTCCACCGAGAAACCAGCTCCTCCAGATCCTCTGTCGTTAGGTATTTCATGTCAGAATATCTCAGCGGGCCCTCAACCTCCTCCACGAAGTAAGGCACAAACGGCCTTGCCCTAAAGGGAAGAAGCCTTCTGAGTCCGGCAGAGAGGCAGTCTCTGCCACTCTGCATTCCCACACGGCTGAGCCCTGGGTATGGGACCGAGAGAGGGAGAAAGAGAGCCGTAACCCCGAGCTTTTCCACAATGCGGTACAGGCCTCACCCTTCAAGCCCAAGTCGATTTCATAGAGAAAACACCAGGCACCAGAACTCGGTGTGCTTTCCTGTGGCAAGGAAACTTAGCTTTCATTCCTTAGGTGGCACATTGGCTCAGGACTGCCCTACCCCAAGGACTCAGGCTGTGCAGCCCGACTGGTTGAGATCAGCCCTTCTGGCTCTCTCACGGATGAAACCAACTAGGAAAAGAGCCTCTCCGAAGCTGGGGAACGTGGTGGCTTTTCCTAGTCTACACAGGAACAGCACTCTGAGGGAGAGGAGCTGCTGACGTGTGGTAGCAAAATCTCCTCTGCTGAAGAGAAACATTTCATTGTAAGCGGGTTCCATCAGCCTTGCCACCTTTTCTCAGCTGGCTATACTGGAGGGCAGTCTGTTGGCAGACTCCCCGGAGGCCCTGCTTCCCAGGCTGTGATACACACACGCCGCCTGCTTCAGCCCAAAGGGACAGTTTATGGTAAGGTAAAAACCCTGTGCTGGCAAGTTCCTGCGTAACCCTCGCACAAGCACAAGCATATTGGCCATTGGTCAAGGCTTTCCCCACAAGCTTCACACGTTTGGTCCCATCTAGCCTCCGAAGGCCGAGTTGACCTAGCTAGGAATCAAAGTTCAGGAAAGGTACTCAGGGTGCTGGTGACTGCAGGTTGTTTCACCAGGCAGCCCAAATGGAGTCCACCTCCTTACATTTTCCATGGGCAGAGCAAATGGTGTCAACTTACACGCCTCCGGCCAGGGAGGGGCGACGTACACTTTCTTCAGGGGAAACAAGCCATGCCTTCCGTGTGAAAGGCCTCTAGGCCTCTTTGCTTCGGCAGCCCCGGGATAGCTTCAGCTCTGAAATGCTTCCGAAGGAGCAGAGTCAGAGAACCTTCGAACCACAGAGCAGGTGAAGCCCAGAACAAGGACTGCTCTTGGCCTGAGAACACCCACTGCCCAGCGCTTCTTTGGGGTACGCACGTGTCGAGGAAGGGGGTTGAATTCTGCTGCGTGATAACTCCTCCGGGCCACGTAGTGTGAGCGCAAGTAGAGTGGCCCTACATCTCCTCCCAGTTTCCTGTGTAAGTTGTAGAAGGCGAACTCCCTGCTTGAATCCCTGGGTGGGGTACGTACCGTCCAGAGAAAGATGGAAGCTTGGGACCCTGGGCTGGGAGCTAGGTTAATGTTCTGTGCATCCACTTCGCAGCTCTTCTCTCTAAGCGGGTCCCAAAGGCTTTTTGGAGGCGTTTCCTGAGAGGGTCGGAAACAGGAAAGTAGCCAACAGGCCACGGGGATGCCAGTTTTCTCTAGCAACAAGGCTACCAGCCTCAGACACTAGCGTTCTCTTTGGGACATGAAAGAACACTGTGCTTGGAAGCTCTTCCATCCAGTTTGCGAGTCGCGCTTCCACTGGGTCCTAGGATTCCAAGTGTTGCCATGCCGTTACAATGTCCAATTCTGAGGCCTAGGACGGCAGAGTGTCTGGCAGCTCTCAGAGAGACCTTAGCAGTGCAGGCTTTTTGGCTCCTTCCACCGAGAAACCAGCTCCTCCAGATCCTCTGTCGTTAGGTATTTCATGTCAGAATATCTCAGCGGGCCCTCAACCTCCTCCACGAAGTAAGGCACAAACGGCCTTGCCCTAAAGGGAAGAAGCCTTCTGAGTCCGGCAGAGAGGCAGTCTCTGCCACTCTGCATTCCCACACGGCTGAGCCCTGGGTATGGGACCGAGAGAGGGAGAAAGAGAGCCGTAACCCCGAGCTTTTCCACAATGCGGTACAGGCCTCACCCTTCAAGCCCAAGTCGATTTCATAGAGAAAACACCAGGCACCAGAACTCGGTGTGCTTTCCTGTGGCAAGGAAACTTAGCTTTCATTCCTTAGGTGGCACATTGGCTCAGGACTGCCCTACCCCAAGGACTCAGGCTGTGCAGCCCGACTGGTTGAGATCAGCCCTTCTGGCTCTCTCACGGATGAAACCAACTAGGAAAAGAGCCTCTCCGAAGCTGGGGAACGTGGTGGCTTTTCCTAGTCTACACAGGAACAGCACTCTGAGGGAGAGGAGCTGCTGACGTGTGGTAGCAAAATCTCCTCTGCTGAAGAGAAACATTTCATTGTAAGCGAGTTCCATCAGCCTTGCCACCTTTTCTCAGCTGGCTATACTGGAGGGCAGTCTGTTGGCAGACTCCCCGGAGGCCCTGCTTCCCAGGCTGTGATACACACACGCCGCCTGCTTCAGCCCAAAGGGACAGTTTATGGTAAGGTAAAAACCCTGTGCTGGCAAGTTCCTGCGTAACCCTCGCACAAGCACAAGCATATTGGCCATTGGTCAAGGCTTTCCCCACAAGCTTCACACGTTTGGTCCCATCTAGCCTCCGAAGGCCGAGTTGACCTAGCTAGGAATCAAAGTTCAGGAAAGGTACTCAGGGTGCTGGTGACTGCAGGTTGTTTCACCAGGCAGCCCAAATCGAGTCCACCTCCTTACATTTTCCATGGGCAGAGCAAATGGTGTCAACTTACACGCCTCCGGCCAGGGAGGGGCGACGTACACTTTCTTCAGGGGAAACAAGCCATGCCTTCCGTGTGAAAGGCCTCTAGGCCTCTTTGCTTCGGCAGCCCCGGGATAGCTTCAGCTCTGAAATGCTTCCGAAGGAGCAGAGTCAGAGAACCTTCGAACCACAGAGCAGGTGAAGCCCAGAACAAGGACTGCTCTTGGCCTGAGAACACCCACTGCCCAGCGCTTCTTTGGGGTACGCACGTGTCGAGGAAGGGGGTTGAATTCTGCTGCGTGATAACTCCTCCGGGCCACGTAGTGTGAGCGCAAGTAGAGTGGCCCTACATCTCCTCCCAGTTTCCTGTGTAAGTTGTAGAAGGCGAACTCCCTGCTTGAATCCCTGGGTGGGGTACGTACCGTCCAGAGAAAGATGGAAGCTTGGGACCCTGGGCTGGGAGCTAGGTTAATGTTCTGTGCATCCACTTCGCAGCTCTTCTCTCTAAGCGGGTCCCAAAGGCTTTTTGGAGGCGTTTCCTGAGAGGGTCGGAAACAGGAAAGTAGCCAACAGGCCACGGGGATGCCAGTTTTCTCTAGCAACAAGGCTACCAGCCTCAGACACTAGCGTTCTCTTTGGGACATGAAAGAACACTGTGCTTGGAAGCTCTTCCATCCAGTTTGCGAGTCGCGCTTCCACTGGGTCCTAGGATTCCAAGTGTTGCCATGCCGTTACAATGTCCAATTCTGAGGCCTAGGACGGCAGAGTGTCTGGCAGCTCTCAGAGAGACCTTAGCAGTGCAGGCTTTTTGGCTCCTTCCACCGAGAAACCAGCTCCTCCAGATCCTCTGTCGTTAGGTATTTCATGTCAGAATATCTCAGCGGGCCCTCAACCTCCTCCACGAAGTAAGGCACAAACGGCCTTGCCCTAAAGGGAAGAAGCCTTCTGAGTCCGGCAGAGAGGCAGTCTCTGCCACTCTGCATTCCCACACGGCTGAGCCCTGGGTATGGGACCGAGAGAGGGAGAAAGAGAGCCGTAACCCCGAGCTTTTCCACAATGCGGTACAGGCCTCACCCTTCAAGCCCAAGTCGATTTCATAGAGAAAACACCAGGCACCAGAACTCGGTGTGCTTTCCTGTGGCAAGGAAACTTAGCTTTCATTCCTTAGGTGGCACATTGGCTCAGGACTGCCCTACCCCAAGGACTCAGGCTGTGCAGCCCGACTGGTTGAGATCAGCCCTTCTGGCTCTCTCACGGATGAAACCAACTAGGAAAAGAGCCTCTCCGAAGCTGGGGAACGTGGTGGCTTTTCCTAGTCTACACAGGAACAGCACTCTGAGGGAGAGGAGCTGCTGACGTGTGGTAGCAAAATCTCCTCTGCTGAAGAGAAACATTTCATTGTAAGCGGGTTCCATCAGCCTTGCCACCTTTTCTCAGCTGGCTATACTGGAGGGCAGTCTGTTGGCAGACTCCCCGGAGGCCCTGCTTCCCAGGCTGTGATACACACACGCCGCCTGCTTCAGCCCAAAGGGACAGTTTATGGTAAGGTAAAAACCCTGTGCTGGCAAGTTCCTGCGTAACCCTCGCACAAGCACAAGCATATTGGCCATTGGTCAAGGCTTTCCCCACAAGCTTCACACGTTTGGTCCCATCTAGCCTCCGAAGGCCGAGTTGACCTAGCTAGGAATCAAAGTTCAGGAAAGGTACTCAGGGTGCTGGTGACTGCAGGTTGTTTCACCAGGCAGCCCAAATCGAGTCCACCTCCTTACATTTTCCATGGGCAGAGCAAATGGTGTCAACTTACACGCCTCCGGCCAGGGAGGGGCGACGTACACTTTCTTCAGGGGAAACAAGCCATGCCTTCCGTGTGAAAGGCCTCTAGGCCTCTTTGCTTCGGCAGCCCCGGGATAGCTTCAGCTCTGAAATGCTTCCGAAGGAGCAGAGTCAGAGAACCTTCGAACCACAGAGCAGGTGAAGCCCAGAACAAGGACTGCTCTTGGCCTGAGAACACCCACTGCCCAGCGCTTCTTTGGGGTACGCACGTGTCGAGGAAGGGGGTTGAATTCTGCTGCGTGATAACTCCTCCAGGCCACGTAGTGTGAGCGCAAGTAGAGTGGCCCTACATCTCCTCCCAGTTTCCTGTGTAAGTTGTAGAAGGCGAACTCCCTGCTTGAATCCCTGGGTGGGGTACGTACCGTCCAGAGAAAGATGGAAGCTTGGGACCCTGGGCTGGGAGCTAGGTTAATGTTCTGTGCATCCACTTCGCAGCTCTTCTCTCTAAGCGGGTCCCAAAGGCTTTTTGGAGGCGTTTCCTGAGAGGGTCGGAAACAGGAAAGTAGCCAACAGGCCACGGGGATGCCAGTTTTCTCTAGCAACAAGGCTACCAGCCTCAGACACTAGCGTTCTCTTTGGGACATGAAAGAACACTGTGCTTGGAAGCTCTTCCATCCAGTTTGCGAGTCGCGCTTCCACTGGGTCCTAGGATTCCAAGTGTTGCCATGCCGTTACAATGTCCAATTCTGAGGCCTAGGACGGCAGAGTGTCTGGCAGCTCTCAGAGAGACCTTAGCAGTGCAGGCTTTTTGGCTCCTTCCACCGAGAAACCAGCTCCTCCAGATCCTCTGTCGTTAGGTATTTCATGTCAGAATATCTCAGCGGGCCCTCAACCTCCTCCACGAAGTAAGGCACAAACGGCCTTGCCCTAAAGGGAAGAAGCCTTCTGAGTCCGGCAGAGAGGCAGTCTCTGCCACTCTGCATTCCCACACGGCTGAGCCCTGGGTATGGGACCGAGAGAGGGAGAAAGAGAGCCGTAACCCCGAGCTTTTCCACAATGCGGTACAGGCCTCACCCTTCAAGCCCAAGTCGATTTCATAGAGAAAACACCAGGCACCAGAACTCGGTGTGCTTTCCTGTGGCAAGGAAACTTAGCTTTCATTCCTTAGGTGGCACATTGGCTCAGGACTGCCCTACCCCAAGGACTCAGGCTGTGCAGCCCGACTGGTTGAGATCAGCCCTTCTGGCTCTCTCACGGATGAAACCAACTAGGAAAAGAGCCTCTCCGAAGCTGGGGAACGTGGTGGCTTTTCCTAGTCTACACAGGAACAGCACTCTGAGGGAGAGGAGCTGCTGACGTGTGGTAGCAAAATCTCCTCTGCTGAAGAGAAACATTTCATTGTAAGCGAGTTCCATCAGCCTTGCCACCTTTTCTCAGCTGGCTATACTGGAGGGCAGTCTGTTGGCAGACTCCCCGGAGGCCCTGCTTCCCAGGCTGTGATACACACACGCCGCCTGCTTCAGCCCAAAGGGACAGTTTATGGTAAGGTAAAAACCCTGTGCTGGCAAGTTCCTGCGTAACCCTCGCACAAGCACAAGCATATTGGCCATTGGTCAAGGCTTTCCCCACAAGCTTCACACGTTTGGTCCCATCTAGCCTCCGAAGGCCGAGTTGACCTAGCTAGGAATCAAAGTTCAGGAAAGGTACTCAGGGTGCTGGTGACTGCAGGTTGTTTCACCAGGCAGCCCAAATCGAGTCCACCTCCTTACATTTTCCATGGGCAGAGCAAATGGTGTCAACTTACACGCCTCCGGCCAGGGAGGGGCGACGTACACTTTCTTCAGGGGAAACAAGCCATGCCTTCCGTGTGAAAGGCCTCTAGGCCTCTTTGCTTCGGCAGCCCCGGGATAGCTTCAGCTCTGAAATGCTTCCGAAGGAGCAGAGTCAGAGAACCTTCGAACCACAGAGCAGGTGAAGCCCAGAACAAGGACTGCTCTTGGCCTGAGAACACCCACTGCCCAGCGCTTCTTTGGGGTACGCACGTGTCGAGGAAGGGGGTTGAATTCTGCTGCGTGATAACTCCTCCGGGCCACGTAGTGTGAGCGCAAGTAGAGTGGCCCTACATCTCCTCCCAGTTTCCTGTGTAAGTTGTAGAAGGCGAACTCCCTGCTTGAATCCCTGGGTGGGGTACGTACCGTCCAGAGAAAGATGGAAGCTTGGGACCCTGGGCTGGGAGCTAGGTTAATGTTCTGTGCATCCACTTCGCAGCTCTTCTCTCTAAGCGGGTCCCAAAGGCTTTTTGGAGGCGTTTCCTGAGAGGGTCGGAAACAGGAAAGTAGCCAACAGGCCACGGGGATGCCAGTTTTCTCTAGCAACAAGGCTACCAGCCTCAGACACTAGCGTTCTCTTTGGGACATGAAAGAACACTGTGCTTGGAAGCTCTTCCATCCAGTTTGCGAGTCGCGCTTCCACTGGGTCCTAGGATTCCAAGTGTTGCCATGCCGTTACAATGTCCAATTCTGAGGCCTAGGACGGCAGAGTGTCTGGCAGCTCTCAGAGAGACCTTAGCAGTGCAGGCTTTTTGGCTCCTTCCACCGAGAAACCAGCTCCTCCAGATCCTCTGTCGTTAGGTATTTCATGTCAGAATATCTCAGCGGGCCCTCAACCTCCTCCACGAAGTAAGGCACAAACGGCCTTGCCCTAAAGGGAAGAAGCCTTCTGAGTCCGGCAGAGAGGCAGTCTCTGCCACTCTGCATTCCCACACGGCTGAGCCCTGGGTATGGGACCGAGAGAGGGAGAAAGAGAGCCGTAACCCCGAGCTTTTCCACAATGCGGTACAGGCCTCACCCTTCAAGCCCAAGTCGATTTCATAGAGAAAACACCAGGCACCAGAACTCGGTGTGCTTTCCTGTGGCAAGGAAACTTAGCTTTCATTCCTTAGGTGGCACATTGGCTCAGGACTGCCCTACCCCAAGGACTCAGGCTGTGCAGCCCGACTGGTTGAGATCAGCCCTTCTGGCTCTCTCACGGATGAAACCAACTAGGAAAAGAGCCTCTCCGAAGCTGGGGAACGTGGTGGCTTTTCCTAGTCTACACAGGAACAGCACTCTGAGGGAGAGGAGCTGCTGACGTGTGGTAGCAAAATCTCCTCTGCTGAAGAGAAACATTTCATTGTAAGCGGGTTCCATCAGCCTTGCCACCTTTTCTCAGCTGGCTATACTGGAGGGCAGTCTGTTGGCAGACTCCCCGGAGGCCCTGCTTCCCAGGCTGTGATACACACACGCCGCCTGCTTCAGCCCAAAGGGACAGTTTATGGTAAGGTAAAAACCCTGTGCTGGCAAGTTCCTGCGTAACCCTCGCACAAGCACAAGCATATTGGCCATTGGTCAAGGCTTTCCCCACAAGCTTCACACGTTTGGTCCCATCTAGCCTCCGAAGGCCGAGTTGACCTAGCTAGGAATCAAAGTTCAGGAAAGGTACTCAGGGTGCTGGTGACTGCAGGTTGTTTCACCAGGCAGCCCAAATCGAGTCCACCTCCTTACATTTTCCATGGGCAGAGCAAATGGTGTCAACTTACACGCCTCCGGCCAGGGAGGGGCGACGTACACTTTCTTCAGGGGAAACAAGCCATGCCTTCCGTGTGAAAGGCCTCTAGGCCTCTTTGCTTCGGCAGCCCCGGGATAGCTTCAGCTCTGAAATGCTTCCGAAGGAGCAGAGTCAGAGAACCTTCGAACCACAGAGCAGGTGAAGCCCAGAACAAGGACTGCTCTTGGCCTGAGAACACCCACTGCCCAGCGCTTCTTTGGGGTACGCACGTGTCGAGGAAGGGGGTTGAATTCTGCTGCGTGATAACTCCTCCGGGCCACGTAGTGTGAGCGCAAGTAGAGTGGCCCTACATCTCCTCCCAGTTTCATGTGTAAGTTGTAGAAGGCGAACTCCCTGCTTGAATCCCTGGGTCGGTTACGTACCCTCCAGAGAAAGATGGATGCTTGGGGCCCTGGGCTGGGAGCTAGGTTAATGTTCTGTGCATCCACTTCGCAGCTCTTCTCTCTAAGCGGGTCCCAAAGGCTTTTTGGAGGCGTTTCCTGAGAGGGTCGGAAACAGGAAAGTAGCCAACAGGCCACGGGGATGCCAGTTTTCTCTAGCAACAAGGCTACCAGCCTCAGACACTAGCGTTCTCTTTGGGACATGAAAGAACACTGTGCTTGGAAGCTCTTCCATCCAGTTTGCGAGTCGCGCTTCCACTGGGTCCTAGGATTCCAAGTGTTGCCATGCCGTTACAATGTCCAATTCTGAGGCCTAGGACGGCAGAGTGTCTGGCAGCTCTCAGAGAGACCTTAGCAGTGCAGGCTTTTTGGCTCCTTCCACCGAGAAACCAGCTCCTCCAGATCCTCTGTCGTTAGGTATTTCATGTCAGAATATCTCAGCGGGCCCTCAACCTCCTCCACGAAGTAAGGCACAAACGGCCTTGCCCTAAAGGGAAGAAGCCTTCTGAGTCCGGCAGAGAGGCAGTCTCTGCCACTCTACATTCCCACACGGCTGAGCCCTGGGTATGGGACCGAGAGAGGGAGAAAGAGAGCCGTAACCCCGAGCTTTTCCACAATGCGGTACAGGCCTCACCCTTCAAGCCCAAGTCGATTTCATAGAGAAAACACCAGGCCTCGGTGTGCTTTCCTGTGGCAAGGAAACTTAGCTTTCATTCCTTAGGTGGCACATTGGCTCAGGACTGCCCTACCCCAAGGACTCAGGCTGTGCAGCCCGACTGGTTGAGATCAGCCCTTCTGGCTCTCTCACGGATGAAACCAACTAGGAAAAGAGCCTCTCCGAAGCTGGGGAACGTGGTGGCTTTTCCTAGTCTACACAGGAACAGCACTCTGAGGGAGAGGAGCTGCTGACGTGTGGTAGCAAAATCTCCTCTGCTGAAGAGAAACATTTCATTGTAAGCGGGTTCCATCAGCCTTGCCACCTTTTCTCAGCTGGCTATACTGGAGGGCAGTCTGTTGGCAGACTCCCCGGAGGCCCTGCTTCCCAGGCTGTGATACACACACGCCGCCTGCTTCAGCCCAAAGGGACAGTTTATGGTAAGGTAAAAACCCTGTGCTGGCAAGTTCCTGCGTAACCCTCGCACAAGCACAAGCATATTGGCCATTGGTCAAGGCTTTCCCCACAAGCTTCACACGTTTGGTCCCATCTAGCCTCCGAAGGCCGAGTTGACCTAGCTAGGAATCAAAGTTCAGGAAAGGTACTCAGGGTGCTGGTGACTGCAGGTTGTTTCACCAGGCAGCCCAAATGGAGTCCACCTCCTTACATTTTCCATGGACAGAGCAAATGGTGTCAACTTACACGCCTCCGGCCAGGGAGGGGCGACGTACACTTTCTTCAGGGGAAACAAGCCATGCCTTCCGTGTGAAAGGCCTCTAGTCCTCTTTGCTTCCGCATCCCCGGGATAGCTTCAGCTCTGAAATGCTTCCGAAGGAGCAGAGTCAGAGAACCTTCGAACCACAGAGCAGGTGAAGCCCAGAACAAGGACTGCTCTTGGCCTGAGAACACCCACTGCCCAGCGCTTCTTTGGGGTACGCACGTGTCGAGGAAGGGGGTTGAATTCTGCTGCGTGATAACTCCTCCGGGCCACGTAGTGTGAGCGCAAGTAGAGTGGCCCTACATCTCCTCCCAGTTTCCTGTGTAAGTTGTAGAAGGCGAACTCCCTGCTTGAATCCCTGGGTGGGGTACGTACCGTCCAGAGAAAGATGGAAGCTTGGGACCCTGGGCTGGGAGCTAGGTTAATGTTCTGTGCATCCACTTCGCAGCTCTTCTCTCTAAGCGGGTCCCAAAGGCTTTTTGGAGGCGTTTCCTGAGAGGGTCGGAAACAGGAAAGTAGCCAACAGGCCACGGGGATGCCAGTTTTCTCTAGCAACAAGGCTACCAGCCTCAGACACTAGCGTTCTCTTTGGGACATGAAAGAACACTGTGCTTGGAAGCTCTTCCATCCAGTTTGCGAGTCGCGCTTCCACTGGGTCCTAGGATTCCAAGTGTTGCCATGCCGTTACAATGTCCAATTCTGAGGCCTAGGACGGCAGAGTGTCTGGCAGCTCTCAGAGAGACCTTAGCAGTGCAGGCTTTTTGGCTCCTTCCACCGAGAAACCAGCTCCTCCAGATCCTCTGTCGTTAGGTATTTCATGTCAGAATATCTCAGCGGGCCCTCAACCTCCTCCACGAAGTAAGGCACAAACGGCCTTGCCCTAAAGGGAAGAAGCCTTCTGAGTCCGGCAGAGAGGCAGTCTCTGCCACTCTGCATTCCCACACGGCTGAGCCCTGGGTATGGGACCGAGAGAGGGAGAAAGAGAGCCGTAACCCCGAGCTTTTCCACAATGCGGTACAGGCCTCACCCTTCAAGCCCAAGTCGATTTCATAGAGAAAACACCAGGCACCAGAACTCGGTGTGCTTTCCTGTGGCAAGGAAACTTAGCTTTCATTCCTTAGGTGGCACATTGGCTCAGGACTGCCCTACCCCAAGGACTCAGGCTGTGCAGCCCGACTGGTTGAGATCAGCCCTTCTGGCTCTCTCACGGATGAAACCAACTAGGAAAAGAGCCTCTCCGAAGCTGGGGAACGTGGTGGCTTTTCCTAGTCTACACAGGAACAGCACTCTGAGGGAGAGGAGCTGCTGACGTGTGGTAGCAAAATCTCCTCTGCTGAAGAGAAACATTTCATTGTAAGCGAGTTCCATCAGCCTTGCCACCTTTTCTCAGCTGGCTATACTGGAGGGCAGTCTGTTGGCAGACTCCCCGGAGGCCCTGCTTCCCAGGCTGTGATACACACACGCCGCCTGCTTCAGCCCAAAGGGACAGTTTATGGTAAGGTAAAAACCCTGTGCTGGCAAGTTCCTGCGTAACCCTCGCACAAGCACAAGCATATTGGCCATTGGTCAAGGCTTTCCCCACAAGCTTAACACGTTTGGTCCCATCTAGCCTCCGAAGGCCGAGTTGACCTAGCTAGGAATCAAAGTTCAGGAAAGGTACTCAGGGTGCTGGTGACTGCAGGTTGTTTCACCAGGCAGCCCAAATCGAGTCCACCTCCTTACATTTTCCATGGGCAGAGCAAATGGTGTCAACTTACACGCCTCCGGCCAGGGAGGGGCGACGTACACTTTCTTCAGGGGAAACAAGCCATGCCTTCCGTGTGAAAGGCCTCTAGGCCTCTTTGCTTCGGCAGCCCCGGGATAGCTTCAGCTCTGAAATGCTTCCGAAGGAGCAGAGTCAGAGAACCTTCGAACCACAGAGCAGGTGAAGCCCAGAACAAGGACTGCTCTTGGCCTGAGAACACCCACTGCCCAGCTCTTCTTTGGGGTACGCACGTGTCGAGGAAGGGGGTTGAATTCTGCTGCGTGATAACTCCTCCGGGCCACGTAGTGTGAGCGCAAGTAGAGTGGCCCTACATCTCCTCCCAGTTTCCTGTGTAAGTTGTAGAAGGCGAACTCCCTGCTTGAATCCCTGGGTCGGTTACGTACCCTCCAGAGAAAGATGGATGCTTGGGACCCTGGGCTGGGAGCTAGGTTAATGTTCTGTGCATCCACTTCGCAGCTCTTCTCTCTAAGCGGGTCCCAAAGGCTTTTTGGAGGCGTTTCCTGAGAGGGTCGGAAACAGGAAAGTAGCCAACAGGCCACGGGGATGCCAGTTTTCTCTAGCAACAAGGCTACCAGCCTCAGACACTAGCGTTCTCTTTGGGACATGAAAGAACACTGTGCTTGGAAGCTCTTCCATCCAGTTTGCGAGTCGCGCTTCCACTGGGTCCTAGGATTCCAAGTGTTGCCATGCCGTTACAATGTCCAATTCTGAGGCCTAGGACGGCAGAGTGTCTGGCAGCTCTCAGAGAGACCTTAGCAGTGCAGGCTTTTTGGCTCCTTCCACCGAGAAACCAGCTCCTCCAGATCCTCTGTCGTTAGGTATTTCATGTCAGAATATCTCAGCGGGCCCTCAACCTCCTCCACGAAGTAAGGCACAAACGGCCTTGCCCTAAAGGGAAGAAGCCTTCTGAGTCCGGCAGAGAGGCAGTCTCTGCCACTCTACATTCCCACACGGCTGAGCCCTGGGTATGGGACCGAGAGAGGGAGAAAGAGAGCCGTAACGCCGAGCTTTTCCACAATGCGGTACAGGCCTCACCCTTCAAGCCCAAGTCGATTTCATAGAGAAAACACCAGGCCTCGGTGTGCTTTCCTGTGGCAAGGAAACTTAGCTTTCATTCCTTAGGTGGCACATTGGCTCAGGACTGCCCTACCCCAAGGACTCAGGCTGTGCAGCCCGACTGGTTGAGATCAGCCCTTCTGGCTCTCTCACGGATGAAACCAACTAGGAAAAGAGCCTCTCCGAAGCTGGGGAACGTGGTGGCTTTTCCTAGTCTACACAGGAACAGCACTCTGAGGGAGAGGAGCTGCTGACGTGTGGTAGCAAAATCTCCTCTGCTGAAGAGAAACATTTCATTGTAAGCGGGTTCCATCAGCCTTGCCACCTTTTCTCAGCTGGCTATACTGGAGGGCAGTCTGTTGGCAGACTCCCCGGAGGCCCTGCTTCCCAGGCTGTGATACACACACGCCGCCTGCTTCAGCCCAAAGGGACAGTTTATGGTAAGGTAAAAACCCTGTGCTGGCAAGTTCCTGCGTAACCCTCGCACAAGCACAAGCATATTGGCCATTGGTCAAGGCTTTCCCCACAAGCTTCACACGTTTGGTCCCATCTAGCCTCCGAAGGCCGAGTTGACCTAGCTAGGAATCAAAGTTCAGTAAAGGTACTCAGGGTGCTGGTGACTGCAGGTTGTTTCACCAGGCAGCCCAAATGGAGTCCACCTCCTTACATTTTCCATGGACAGAGCAAATGGTGTCAACTTACACGCCTCCGGCCAGGGAGGGGCGACGTACACTTTCTTCAGGGGAAACAAGCCATGCCTTCCGTGTGAAAGGCCTCTAGGCCTCTTTGCTTCCGCATCCCCGGGATAGCTTCAGCTCTGAAATGCTTCCGAAGGAGCAGAGTCAGAGAACCTTCGAACCACAGAGCAGGTGAAGCCCATAACAAGGACTGCTCTTGGCCTGAGAACACCCACTGCCCAGCGCTTCTTTGGGGTACGCACGTGTCGAGGAAGGGGGTTGAATTCTGCTGCGTGATAACTCCTCCGGGCCACGTAGTGTGAGCGCAAGTAGAGTGGCCCTACATCTCCTCCCAGTTTCCTGTGTAAGTTGTAGAAGGCGAACTCCCTGCTTGAATCCCTGGGTGGGGTACGTACCGTCCAGAGAAAGATGGAAGCTTGGGACCCTGGGCTGGGAGCTAGGTTAATGTTCTGTGCATCCACTTCGCAGCTCTTCTCTCTAAGCGGGTCCCAAAGGCTTTTTGGAGGCGTTTCCTGAGAGGGTCGGAAACAGGAAAGTAGCCAACAGGCCACGGGGATGCCAGTTTTCTCTAGCAACAAGGCTACCAGCCTCAGACACTAGCGTTCTCTTTGGGACATGAAAGAACACTGTGCTTGGAAGCTCTTCCATCCAGTTTGCGAGTCGCGCTTCCACTGGGTCCTAGGATTCCAAGTGTTGCCATGCCGTTACAATGTCCAATTCTGAGGCCTAGGACGGCAGAGTGTCTGGCAGCTCTCAGAGAGACCTTAGCAGTGCAGGCTTTTTGGCTCCTTCCACCGAGAAACCAGCTCCTCCAGATCCTCTGTCGTTAGGTATTTCATGTCAGAATATCTCAGCGGGCCCTCAACCTCCTCCACGAAGTAAGGCACAAACGGCCTTGCCCTAAAGGGAAGAAGCCTTCTGAGTCCGGCAGAGAGGCAGTCTCTGCCACTCTGCATTCCCACACGGCTGAGCCCTGGGTATGGGACCGAGAGAGGGAGAAAGAGAGCCGTAACCCCGAGCTTTTCCACAATGCGGTACAGGCCTCACCCTTCAAGCCCAAGTCGATTTCATAGAGAAAACACCAGGCACCAGAACTCGGTGTGCTTTCCTGTGGCAAGGAAACTTAGCTTTCATTCCTTAGGTGGCACATTGGCTCAGGACTGCCCTACCCCAAGGACTCAGGCTGTGCAGCCCGACTGGTTGAGATCAGCCCTTCTGGCTCTCTCACGGATGAAACCAACTAGGAAAAGAGCCTCTCCGAAGCTGGGGAACGTGGTGGCTTTTCCTAGTCTACACAGGAACAGCACTCTGAGGGAGAGGAGCTGCTGACGTGTGGTAGCAAAATCTCCTCTGCTGAAGAGAAACATTTCATTGTAAGCGAGTTCCATCAGCCTTGCCACCTTTTCTCAGCTGGCTATACTGGAGGGCAGTCTGTTGGCAGACTCCCCGGAGGCCCTGCTTCCCAGGCTGTGATACACACACGCCGCCTGCTTCAGCCCAAAGGGACAGCTTATGGTAAGGTAAAAACCCTGTGCTGGCAAGTTCCTGCGTAACCCTCGCACAAGCACAAGCATATTGGCCATTGGTCAAGGCTTTCCCCACAAGCTTAACACGTTTGGTCCCATCTAGCCTCCGAAGGCCGAGTTGACCTAGCTAGGAATCAAAGTTCAGGAAAGGTACTCAGGGTGCTGGTGACTGCAGGTTGTTTCACCAGGCAGCCCAAATGGAGTCCACCTCCTTACATTTTCCATGGGCAGAGCAAATGGTGTCAACTTACACGCCTCCGGCCAGGGAGGGGCGACGTACACTTTCTTCAGGGGAAACAAGCCATGCCTTCCGTGTGAAAGGCCTCTAGGCCTCTTTGCTTCGGCAGCCCCGGGATAGCTTCAGCTCTGAAATGCTTCCGAAGGAGCAGAGTCAGAGAACCTTCGAACCACAGAGCAGGTGAAGCCCAGAACAAGGACTGCTCTTGGCCTGAGAACACCCACTGCCCAGCGCTTCTTTGGGGTACGCACGTGTCGAGGAAGGGGGTTGAATTCTGCTGCGTGATAACTCCTCCGGGCCACGTAGTGTGAGCGCAAGTAGAGTGGCCCTACATCTCCTCCCAGTTTCCTGTGTAAGTTGTAGAAGGCGAACTCCCTGCTTGAATCCCTGGGTGGGGTACGTACCGTCCAGAGAAAGATGGAAGCTTGGGACCCTGGGCTGGGAGCTAGGTTAATGTTCTGTGCATCCACTTCGCAGCTCTTCTCTCTAAGCGGGTCCCAAAGGCTTTTTGGAGGCGTTTCCTGAGAGGGTCGGAAACAGGAAAGTAGCCAACAGGCCACGGGGATGCCAGTTTTCTCTAGCAACAAGGCTACCAGCCTCAGACACTAGCGTTCTCTTTGGGACATGAAAGAACACTGTGCTTGGAAGCTCTTCCATCCAGTTTGCGAGTCGCGCTTCCACTGGGTCCTAGGATTCCAAGTGTTGCCATGCCGTTACAATGTCCAATTCTGAGGCCTAGGACGGCAGAGTGTCTGGCAGCTCTCAGAGAGACCTTAGCAGTGCAGGCTTTTTGGCTCCTTCCACCGAGAAACCAGCTCCTCCAGATCCTCTGTCGTTAGGTATTTCATGTCAGAATATCTCAGCGGGCCCTCAACCTCCTCCACGAAGTAAGGCACAAACGGCCTTGCCCTAAAGGGAAGAAGCCTTCTGAGTCCGGCAGAGAGGCAGTCTCTGCCACTCTGCATTCCCACACGGCTGAGCCCTGGGTATGGGACCGAGAGAGGGAGAAAGAGAGCCGTAACCCCGAGCTTTTCCACAATGCGGTACAGGCCTCACCCTTCAAGCCCAAGTCGATTTCATAGAGAAAACACCAGGCACCAGAACTCGGTGTGCTTTCCTGTGGCAAGGAAACTTAGCTTTCATTCCTTAGGTGGCACATTGGCTCAGGACTGCCCTACCCCAAGGACTCAGGCTGTGCAGCCCGACTGGTTGAGATCAGCCCTTCTGGCTCTCTCACGGATGAAACCAACTAGGAAAAGAGCCTCTCCGAAGCTGGGGAACGTGGTGGCTTTTCCTAGTCTACACAGGAACAGCACTCTGAGGGAGAGGAGCTGCTGACGTGTGGTAGCAAAATCTCCTCTGCTGAAGAGAAACATTTCATTGTAAGCGGGTTCCATCAGCCTTGCCACCTTTTCTCAGCTGGCTATACTGGAGGGCAGTCTGTTGGCAGACTCCCCGGAGGCCCTGCTTCCCAGGCTGTGATACACACACGCCGCCTGCTTCAGCCCAAAGGGACAGTTTATGGTAAGGTAAAAACCCTGTGCTGGCAAGTTCCTGCGTAACCCTCGCACAAGCACAAGCATATTGGCCATTGGTCAAAGGCTTTCGCCACAAGCTTCACACGTTTGGTCCCATCTAGCCTCCGAAGGCCGAGTTGACCTAGCTAGGAATCAAAGTTCAGGAAAGGTACTCAGGGTGCTGGTGACTGCAGGTTGTTTCACCAGGCAGCCCAAATCGAGTCCACCTCCTTACATTTTCCATGGGCAGAGCAAATGGTGTCAACTTACACGCCTCCGGCCAGGGAGGGGCGACGTACACTTTCTTCAGGGGAAACAAGGCATGCCTTCCGTGTGAAAGGCCTCTAGGCCTCTTTGCTTCGGCAGCCCCGGGATAGCTTCAGCTCTGAAATGCTTCCGAAGGAGCAGAGTCAGAGAACCTTCGAACCACAGAGCAGGTGAAGCCCAGAACAAGGACTGCTCTTGGCCTGAGAACACCCACTGCCCAGCGCTTCTTTGGGGTACGCACGTGTCGAGGAAGGGGGTTGAATTCTGCTGCGTGATAACTCCTCCGGGCCACGTAGTGTGAGCGCAAGTAGAGTGGCCCTACATCTCCTCCCAGTTTCCTGTGTAAGTTGTAGAAGGCGAACTCCCTGCTTGAATCCCTGGGTCGGTTACGTACCGTCCAGAGAAAGATGGATGCTTGGGACCCTGGGCTGGGAGCTAGGTTAATGTTCTGTGCATCCACTTCGCAGCTCTTCTCTCTAAGCGGGTCCCAAAGGCTTTTTGGAGGCGTTTCCTGAGAGGGTCGGAAACAGGAAAGTAGCCAACAGGCCACGGGGATGCCAGTTTTCTCTAGCAACAAGGCTACCAGCCTCAGACACTAGCGTTCTCTTTGGGACATGAAAGAACACTGTGCTTGGAAGCTCTTCCATCCAGTTTGCGAGTCGCGCTTCCACTGGGTCCTAGGATTCCAAGTGTTGCCATGCCGTTACAATGTCCAATTCTGAGGCCTAGGACGGCAGAGTGTCTGGCAGCTCTCAGAGAGACCTTAGCAGTGCAGGCTTTTTGGCTCCTTCCACCGAGAAACCAGCTCCTCCAGATCCTCTGTCGTTAGGTATTTCATGTCAGAATATCTCAGCGGGCCCTCAACCTCCTCCACGAAGTAAGGCACAAACGGCCTTGCCCTAAAGGGAAGAAGCCTTCTGAGTCCGGCAGAGAGGCAGTCTCTGCCACTCTACATTCCCACACGGCTGAGCCCTGGGTATGGGACCGAGAGAGGGAGAAAGAGAGCCGTAACCCCGAGCTTTTCCACAATGCGGTACAGGCCTCACCCTTCAAGCCCAAGTCGATTTCATAGAGAAAACACCAGGCCTCGGTGTGCTTTCCTGTGGCAAGGAAACTTAGCTTTCATTCCTTAGGTGGCACATTGGCTCAGGACTGCCCTACCCCAAGGACTCAGGCTGTGCAGCCCGACTGGTTGAGATCAGCCCTTCTGGCTCTCTCACGGATGAAACCAACTAGGAAAAGAGCCTCTCCGAAGCTGGGGAACGTGGTGGCTTTTCCTAGTCTACACAGGAACAGCACTCTGAGGGAGAGGAGCTGCTGACGTGTGGTAGCAAAATCTCCTCTGCTGAAGAGAAACATTTCATTGTAAGCGAGTTCCATCAGCCTTGCCACCTTTTCTCAGCTGGCTATACTGGAGGGCAGGCTGTTGGCAGACTCCCCGGAGGCCCTGCTTCCCAGGCTGTGATACACACACGCCGCCTGCTTCAGCCCAAAGGGACAGCTTATGGTAAGGTAAAAACCCTGTGCTGGCAAGTTCCTGCGTAACCCTCGCACAAGCACAAGCATATTGGCCATTGGTCAAGGCTTTCCCCACAAGCTTAACACGTTTGGTCCCATGTAGCCTCCGAAGGCCGAGTTGACCTAGCTAGGAATCAAAGTTCAGGAAAGGTACTCAGGGTGCTGGTGACTGCAGGTTGTTTCACCAGGCAGCCCAAATGGAGTCCACCTCCTTACATTTTCCATGGACAGAGCAAATGGTGTCAACTTACACGCCTCCGGCCAGGGAGGGGCGACGTACACTTTCTTCAGGGGAAACAAGCCATGCCTTCCGTGTGAAAGGCCTCTAGTCCTCTTTGCTTCCGCATCCCCGGGATAGCTTCAGCTCTGAAATGCTTCCGAAGGAGCAGAGTCAGAGAACCTTCGAACCACAGAGCAGGTGAAGCCCAGAACAAGGACTGCTCTTGGCCTGAGAACACCCACTGCCCAGCGCTTCTTTGGGGTACGCACGTGTCGAGGAAGGGGGTTGAATTCTGCTGCGTGATAACTCCTCCGGGCCACGTAGTGTGAGCGCAAGTAGAGTGGCCCTACATCTCCTCCCAGTTTCCTGTGTAAGTTGTAGAAGGCGAACTCCCTGCTTGAATCCCTGGGTCGGTTACGTACCCTCCAGAGAAAGATGGATGCTTGGGGCCCTGGGCTGGGAGCTAGGTTAATGTTCTGTGCATCCACTTCGCAGCTCTTCTCTCTAAGCGGGTCCCAAAGGCTTTTTGGAGGCGTTTCCTGAGAGGGTCGGAAACAGGAAAGTAGCCAACAGGCCACGGGGATGCCAGTTTTCTCTAGCAACAAGGCTACCAGCCTCAGACACTAGCGTTCTCTTTGGGACATGAAAGAACACTGTGCTTGGAAGCTCTTCCATCCAGTTTGCGAGTCGCGCTTCCACTGGGTCCTAGGATTCCAAGTGTTGCCATGCCGTTACAATGTCCAATTCTGAGGCCTAGGACGGCAGAGTGTCTGGCAGCTCTCAGAGAGACCTTAGCAGTGCAGGCTTTTTGGCTCCTTCCACCGAGAAACCAGCTCCTCCAGATCCTCTGTCGTTAGGTATTTCATGTCAGAATATCTCAGCGGGCCCTCATTCCTCCTCCACGAAGTAAGGCACAAACGGCCTTGCCCTAAAGGGAAGAAGCCTTCTGAGTCCGGCAGAGAGGCAGTCTCTGCCACTCTACATTCCCACACGGCTGAGCCCTGGGTATGGGACCGAGAGAGGGAGAAAGAGAGCCGTAACCCCGAGCTTTTCCACAATGCGGTACAGGCCTCACCCTTCAAGCCCAAGTCGATTTCATAGAGAAAACACCAGGCCTCGGTGTGCTTTCCTGTGGCAAGGAAACTTAGCTTTCATTCCTTAGGTGGCACATTGGCTCAGGACTGCCCTACCCCAAGGACTCAGGCTGTGCAGCCCGACTGGTTGAGATCAGCCCTTCTGGCTCTCTCACGGATGAAACCAACTAGGAAAAGAGCCTCTCTGAAGCTGGGGAACGTGGTGGCTTTTCCTAGTCTACACAGGAACAGCACTCTGAGGGAGAGGAGCTGCTGACGTGTGGTAGCAAAATCTCCTCTGCTGAAGAGAAACATTTCATTGTAAGCGAGTTCCATCAGCCTTGCCACCTTTTCTCAGCTGGCTATACTGGAGGGCAGGCTGTTGGCAGACTCCCCGGAGGCCCTGCTTCCCAGGCTGTGATACACACACGCCGCCTGCTTCAGCCCAAAGGGACAGTTTATGGTAAGGTAAAAACCCTGTGCTGGCAAGTTCCTGCGTAACCCTCGCACAAGCACAAGCATATTGGCCATTGGTCAAGGCTTTCCCCACAAGCTTAACACGTTTGGTCCCATCTAGCCTCCGAAGGCCGAGTTGACCTAGCTAGGAATCAAAGTTCAGGAAAGGTACTCAGGGTGCTGGTGACTGCAGGTTGTTTCACCAGGCAGCCCAAATCGAGTCCACCTCCTTACATTTTCCATGGGCAGAGCAAATGGTGTCAACTTACACGCCTCCGGCCAGGGAGGGGCGACGTACACTTTCTTCAGGGGAAACAAGCCATGCCTTCCGTGTGAAAGGCCTCTAGGCCTCTTTGCTTCGGCAGCCCCGGGATAGCTTCAGCTCTGAAATGCTTCCGAAGGAGCAGAGTCAGAGAACCTTCGAACCACAGAGCAGGTGAAGCCCAGAACAAGGACTGCTCTTGGCCTGAGAACACCCACTGCCCAGCGCTTCTTTGGGGTACGCACGTGTCGAGGAAGGGGGTTGAATTCTGCTGCGTGATAACTCCTCCAGGCCACGTAGTGTGAGCGCAAGTAGAGTGGCCCTACATCTCCTCCCAGTTTCCTGTGTAAGTTGTAGAAGGCGAACTCCCTGCTTGAATCCCTGGGTCGGTTACGTACCCTCCAGAGAAAGATGGATGCTTGGGACCCTGGGCTGGGAGCTAGGTTAATGTTCTGTGCATCCACTTCGCAGCTCTTCTCTCTAAGTGGGTCCCAAAGGCTTTTTGGAGGCGTTTCCTGAGAGGGTCGGAAACAGGAAAGTAGCCAACAGGCCCACGGGGATGCCAGTTCTCTCTAGCAACAAGGCTACCAGCCTCAGACACTAGCGTTCTCTTTGGGATATGAAAGAACACTGTGCTTGGAAGCTCTTCCATCCAGTTTGCGAGTCGCGCTTCCACTGGGTCCTAGGATTCCAAGTGTTGCCATGCCGTTACAATGTCCAATTCTGAGGCCTAGGACGGCAGAGTGTCTGGCAGCTCTCAGAGAGACCTTAGCAGTGCAGGCTTTTTGGCTCCTTCCACCGAGAAACCAGCTCCTCCAGATCCTCTGTCGTTAGGTATTTCATGTCAGAATATCTCAGCGGGCCCTCATTCCTCCTCCACGAAGTAAGGCACAAACGGCCTTGCCCTAAAGGGAAGAAGCCTTCTGAGTCCGGCAGAGAGGCAGTCTCTGCCACTCTACATTCCCACACGGCTGAGCCCTGGGTATGGGACCGAGAGAGGGAGAAAGAGAGCCGTAACCCCGAGCTTTTCCACAATGCGGTACAGGCCTCACCCTTCAAGCCCAAGTCGATTTCATAGAGAAAACACCAGGCCTCGGTGTGCTTTCCTGTGGCAAGGAAACTTAGCTTTCATTCCTTAGGTGGCACATTGGCTCAGGACTGCCCTACCCCAAGGACTCAGGCTGTGCAGCCCGACTGGTTGAGATCAGCCCTTCTGGCTCTCTCACGGATGAAACCAACTAGGAAAAGAGCCTCTCCGAAGCTGGGGAACGTGGTGGCTTTTCCTAGTCTACACAGGAACAGCACTCTGAGGGAGAGGAGCTGCTGACGTGTGGTAGCAAAATCTCCTCTGCTGAAGAGAAACATTTCATTGTAAGCGAGTTCCATCAGCCTTGCCACCTTTTCTCAGCTGGCTATACTGGAGGGCAGGCTGTTGGCAGACTCCCCGGAGGCCCTGCTTCCCAGGCTGTGATACACACACGCCGCCTGCTTCAGCCCAAAGGGACAGTTTATGGTAAGGTAAAAACCCTGTGCTGGCAAGTTCCTGCGTAACCCTCGCACAAGCACAAGCATATTGGCCATTGGTCAAAGGCTTTCGCCACAAGCTTCACACGTTTGGTCCCATCTAGCCTCCGAAGGCCGAGTTGACCTAGCTAGGAATCAAAGTTCAGGAAAGGTACTCAGGGTGCTGGTGACTGCAGGTTGTTTCACCAGGCAGCCCAAATCGAGTCCACCTCCTTACATTTTCCATGGGCAGAGCAAATGGTGTCAACTTACACGCCTCCGGCCAGGGAGGGGCGACGTACACTTTCTTCAGGGGAAACAAGCCATGCCTTCCGTGTGAAAGGCCTCTAGGCCTCTTTGCTTCGGCAGCCCCGGGATAGCGTCAGCTCTGAAATGCTTCCGAAGGAGCAGAGTCAGAGAACCTTCGAACCACAGAGCAGGTGAAGCCCAGAACAAGGACTGCTCTTGGCCTGAGAACACCCACTGCCCAGCGCTTCTTTGGGGTACGCACGTGTCGAGGAAGGGGGTTGAATTCTGCTGCGTGATAACTCCTCCAGGCCACGTAGTGTGAGCGCAAGTAGAGTGGCCCTACATCTCCTCCCAGTTTCCTGTGTAAGTTGTAGAAGGCGAACTCCCTGCTTGAATCCCTGGGTCGGTTACGTACCCTCCAGAGAAAGATGGATGCTTGGGGCCCTGGGCTGGGAGCTAGGTTAATGTTCTGTGCATCCACTTCGCAGCTCTTCTCTCTAAGCGGGTCCCAAAGGCTTTTTGGAGGCGTTTCCTGAGAGGGTCGGAAACAGGAAAGTAGCCAACAGGCCCACGGGGATGCCAGTTCTCTCTAGCAACAAGGCTACCAGCCTCAGACACTAGCGTTCTCTTTGGGACATGAAAGAACACTGTGCTTGGAAGCTCTTCCATCCAGTTTGCGAGTCGCGCTTCCACTGGGTCCTAGGATTCCAAGTGTTGCCATGCCGTTACAATGTCCAATTCTGAGGCCTAGGACGGCAGAGTGTCTGGCAGCTCTCAGAGAGACCTTAGCAGTGCAGGCTTTTTGGCTCCTTCCACCGAGAAACCAGCTCCTCCAGATCCTCTGTCGTTAGGTATTTCATGTCAGAATATCTCAGCGGGCCCTCAACCTCCTCCACGAAGTAAGGCACAAACGGCCTTGCCCTAAAGGGAAGAAGCCTTCTGAGTCCGGCAGAGAGGCAGTCTCTGCCACTCTGCATTCCCACACGGCTGAGCCCTGGGTATGGGACCGAGAGAGGGAGAAAGAGAGCCGTAACCCCGAGCTTTTCCACAATGCGGTACAGGCCTCACCCTTCAAGCCCAAGTCGATTTCATAGAGAAAACACCAGGCACCAGAACTCGGTGTGCTTTCCTGTGGCAAGGAAACTTAGCTTTCATTCCTTAGGTGGCACATTGGCTCAGGACTGCCCTACCCCAAGGACTCAGGCTGTGCAGCCCGACTGGTTGAGATCAGCCCTTCTGGCTCTCTCACGGATGAAACCAACTAGGAAAAGAGCCTCTCCGAAGCTGGGGAACGTGGTGGCTTTTCCTAGTCTACACAGGAACAGCACTCTGAGGGAGAGGAGCTGCTGACGTGTGGTAGCAAAATCTCCTCTGCTGAAGAGAAACATTTCATTGTAAGCGAGTTCCATCAGCCTTGCCACCTTTTCTCAGCTGGCTATACTGGAGGGCAGTCTGTTGGCAGACTCCCCGGAGGCCCTGCTTCCCAGGCTGTGATACACACACGCCGCCTGCTTCAGCCCAAAGGGACAGTTTATGGTAAGGTAAAAACCCTGTGCTGGCAAGTTCCTGCGTAACCCTCGCACAAGCACAAGCATATTGGCCATTGGTCAAGGCTTTCCCCACAAGCTTAACACGTTTGGTCCCATCTAGCCTCCGAAGGCCGAGTTGACCTAGCTAGGAATCAAAGTTCAGGAAAGGTACTCAGGGTGCTGGTGACTGCAGGTTGTTTCACCAGGCAGCCCAAATCGAGTCCACCTCCTTACATTTTCCATGGGCAGAGCAAATGGTGTCAACTTACACGCCTCCGGCCAGGGAGGGGCGACGTACACTTTCTTCAGGGGAAACAAGCCATGCCTTCCGTGTGAAAGGCCTCTAGGCCTCTTTGCTTCGGCAGCCCCGGGATAGCTTCAGCTCTGAAATGCTTCCGAAGGAGCAGAGTCAGAGAACCTTCGAACCACAGAGCAGGTGAAGCCCAGAACAAGGACTGCTCTTGGCCTGAGAACACCCACTGCCCAGCGCTTCTTTGGGGTACGCACGTGTCGAGGATGGGGGTTGAATTCTGCTGCGTGATAACTTCTCCGGGCCACGTAGTGTGAGCGCAAGTAGAGTGGCCCTACATCTCCTCCCAGTTTCCTGTGTAAGTTGTAGAAGGCGAACTCCCTGCTTGAATCCCTGGGTGGGGTACGTACCGTCCAGAGAAAGATGGAAGCTTGGGACCCTGGGCTGGGAGCTAGGTTAATGTTCTGTGCATCCACTTCGCAGCTCTTCTCTCTAAGCGGGTCCCAAAGGCTTTTTGGAGGCGTTTCCTGAGAGGGTCGGAAACAGGAAAGTAGCCAACAGGCCACGGGGATGCCAGTTTTCTCTAGCAACAAGGCTACCAGCCTCAGACACTAGCGTTCTCTTTGGGACATGAAAGAACACTGTGCTTGGAAGCTCTTCCATCCAGTTTGCGAGTCGCGCTTCCACTGGGTCCTAGGATTCCAAGTGTTGCCATGCCGTTACAATGTCCAATTCTGAGGCCTAGGACGGCAGAGTGTCTGGCAGCTCTCAGAGAGACCTTAGCAGTGCAGGCTTTTTGGCTCCTTCCACCGAGAAACCAGCTCCTCCAGATCCTCTGTCGTTAGGTATTTCATGTCAGAATATCTCAGCGGGCCCTCATTCCTCCTCCACGAAGTAAGGCACAAACGGCCTTGCCCTAAAGGGAAGAAGCCTTCTGAGTCCGGCAGAGAGGCAGTCTCTGCCACTCTACATTCCCACACGGCTGAGCCCTGGGTATGGGACCGAGAGAGGGAGAAAGAGAGCCGTAACCCCGAGCTTTTCCACAATGCGGTACAGGCCTCACCCTTCAAGCCCAAGTCGATTTCATAGAGAAAACACCAGGCCTCGGTGTGCTTTCCTGTGGCAAGGAAACTTAGCTTTCATTCCTTAGGTGGCACATTGGCTCAGGACTGCCCTACCCCAAGGACTCAGGCTGTGCAGCCCGACTGGTTGAGATCAGCCCTTCTGGCTCTCTCACGGATGAAACCAACTAGGAAAAGAGCCTCTCCGAAGCTGGGGAACGTGGTGGCTTTTCCTAGTCTACACAGGAACAGCACTCTGAGGGAGAGGAGCTGCTGACGTGTGGTAGCAAAATCTCCTCTGCTGAAGAGAAACATTTCATTGTAAGCGAGTTCCATCAGCCTTGCCACCTTTTCTCAGCTGGCTATACTGGAGGGCAGGCTGTTGGCAGACTCCCCGGAGGCCCTGCTTCCCAGGCTGTGATACACACACGCCGCCTGCTTCAGCCCAAAGGGACAGTTTATGGTAAGGTAAAAACCCTGTGCTGGCAAGTTCCTGCGTAACCCTCGCACAAGCACAAGCATATTGGCCATTGGTCAAAGGCTTTCGCCACAAGCTTCACACGTTTGGTCCCATCTAGCCTCCGAAGGCCGAGTTGACCTAGCTAGGAATCAAAGTTCAGGAAAGGTACTCAGGGTGCTGGTGACTGCAGGTTGTTTCACCAGGCAGCCCAAATCGAGTCCACCTCCTTACATTTTCCATGGGCAGAGCAAATGGTGTCAACTTACACGCCTCCGGCCAGGGAGGGGCGACGTACACTTTCTTCAGGGGAAACAAGCCATGCCTTCCGTGTGAAAGGCCTCTAGGCCTCTTTGCTTCGGCAGCCCCGGGATAGCGTCAGCTCTGAAATGCTTCCGAAGGAGCAGAGTCAGAGAACCTTCGAACCACAGAGCAGGTGAAGCCCAGAACAAGGACTGCTCTTGGCCTGAGAACACCCACTGCCCAGCGCTTCTTTGGGGTACGCACGTGTCGAGGAAGGGGGTTGAATTCTGCTGCGTGATAACTCCTCCAGGCCACGTAGTGTGAGCGCAAGTAGAGTGGCCCTACATCTCCTCCCAGTTTCCTGTGTAAGTTGTAGAAGGCGAACTCCCTGCTTGAATCCCTGGGTCGGTTACGTACCCTCCAGAGAAAGATGGATGCTTGGGGCCCTGGGCTGGGAGCTAGGTTAATGTTCTGTGCATCCACTTCGCAGCTCTTCTCTCTAAGCGGGTCCCAAAGGCTTTTTGGAGGCGTTTCCTGAGAGGGTCGGAAACAGGAAAGTAGCCAACAGGCCCACGGGGATGCCAGTTCTCTCTAGCAACAAGGCTACCAGCCTCAGACACTAGCGTTCTCTTTGGGACATGAAAGAACACTGTGCTTGGAAGCTCTTCCATCCAGTTTGCGAGTCGCGCTTCCACTGGGTCCTAGGATTCCAAGTGTTGCCATGCCGTTACAATGTCCAATTCTGAGGCCTAGGACGGCAGAGTGTCTGGCAGCTCTCAGAGAGACCTTAGCAGTGCAGGCTTTTTGGCTCCTTCCACCGAGAAACCAGCTCCTCCAGATCCTCTGTCGTTAGGTATTTCATGTCAGAATATCTCAGCGGGCCCTCAACCTCCTCCACGAAGTAAGGCACAAACGGCCTTGCCCTAAAGGGAAGAAGCCTTCTGAGTCCGGCAGAGAGGCAGTCTCTGCCACTCTGCATTCCCACACGGCTGAGCCCTGGGTATGGGACCGAGAGAGGGAGAAAGAGAGCCGTAACCCCGAGCTTTTCCACAATGCGGTACAGGCCTCACCCTTCAAGCCCAAGTCGATTTCATAGAGAAAACACCAGGCACCAGAACTCGGTGTGCTTTCCTGTGGCAAGGAAACTTAGCTTTCATTCCTTAGGTGGCACATTGGCTCAGGACTGCCCTACCCCAAGGACTCAGGCTGTGCAGCCCGACTGGTTGAGATCAGCCCTTCTGGCTCTCTCACGGATGAAACCAACTAGGAAAAGAGCCTCTCCGAAGCTGGGGAACGTGGTGGCTTTTCCTAGTCTACACAGGAACAGCACTCTGAGGGAGAGGAGCTGCTGACGTGTGGTAGCAAAATCTCCTCTGCTGAAGAGAAACATTTCATTGTAAGCGAGTTCCATCAGCCTTGCCACCTTTTCTCAGCTGGCTATACTGGAGGGCAGTCTGTTGGCAGACTCCCCGGAGGCCCTGCTTCCCAGGCTGTGATACACACACGCCGCCTGCTTCAGCCCAAAGGGACAGTTTATGGTAAGGTAAAAACCCTGTGCTGGCAAGTTCCTGCGTAACCCTCGCACAAGCACAAGCATATTGGCCATTGGTCAAGGCTTTCCCCACAAGCTTAACACGTTTGGTCCCATCTAGCCTCCGAAGGCCGAGTTGACCTAGCTAGGAATCAAAGTTCAGGAAAGGTACTCAGGGTGCTGGTGACTGCAGGTTGTTTCACCAGGCAGCCCAAATCGAGTCCACCTCCTTACATTTTCCATGGGCAGAGCAAATGGTGTCAACTTACACGCCTCCGGCCAGGGAGGGGCGACGTACACTTTCTTCAGGGGAAACAAGCCATGCCTTCCGTGTGAAAGGCCTCTAGGCCTCTTTGCTTCGGCAGCCCCGGGATAGCTTCAGCTCTGAAATGCTTCCGAAGGAGCAGAGTCAGAGAACCTTCGAACCACAGAGCAGGTGAAGCCCAGAACAAGGACTGCTCTTGGCCTGAGAACACCCACTGCCCAGCGCTTCTTTGGGGTACGCACGTGTCGAGGATGGGGGTTGAATTCTGCTGCGTGATAACTTCTCCGGGCCACGTAGTGTGAGCGCAAGTAGAGTGGCCCTACATCTCCTCCCAGTTTCCTGTGTAAGTTGTAGAAGGCGAACTCCCTGCTTGAATCCCTGGGTGGGGTACGTACCGTCCAGAGAAAGATGGAAGCTTGGGACCCTGGGCTGGGAGCTAGGTTAATGTTCTGTGCATCCACTTCGCAGCTCTTCTCTCTAAGCGGGTCCCAAAGGCTTTTTGGAGGCGTTTCCTGAGAGGGTCGGAAACAGGAAAGTAGCCAACAGGCCACGGGGATGCCAGTTTTCTCTAGCAACAAGGCTACCAGCCTCAGACACTAGCGTTCTCTTTGGGACATGAAAGAACACTGTGCTTGGAAGCTCTTCCATCCAGTTTGCGAGTCGCGCTTCCACTGGGTCCTAGGATTCCAAGTGTTGCCATGCCGTTACAATGTCCAATTCTGAGGCCTAGGACGGCAGAGTGTCTGGCAGCTCTCAGAGAGACCTTAGCAGTGCAGGCTTTTTGGCTCCTTCCACCGAGAAACCAGCTCCTCCAGATCCTCTGTCGTTAGGTATTTCATGTCAGAATATCTCAGCGGGCCCTCATTCCTCCTCCACGAAGTAAGGCACAAACGGCCTTGCCCTAAAGGGAAGAAGCCTTCTGAGTCCGGCAGAGAGGCAGTCTCTGCCACTCTACATTCCCACACGGCTGAGCCCTGGGTATGGGACCGAGAGAGGGAGAAAGAGAGCCGTAACCCCGAGCTTTTCCACAATGCGGTACAGGCCTCACCCTTCAAGCCCAAGTCGATTTCATAGAGAAAACACCAGGCCTCGGTGTGCTTTCCTGTGGCAAGGAAACTTAGCTTTCATTCCTTAGGTGGCACATTGGCTCAGGACTGCCCTACCCCAACGACTCAGGCTGTGCAGCCCGACTGGTTGAGATCAGCCCTTCTGGCTCTCTCACGGATGAAACCAACTAGGAAAAGAGCCTCTCCGAAGCTGGGGAACGTGGTGGCTTTTCCTAGTCTACACAGGAACAGCACTCTGAGGGAGAGGAGCTGCTGACGTGTGGTAGCAAAATCTCCTCTGCTGAAGAGAAACATTTCATTGTAAGCGAGTTCCATCAGCCTTGCCACCTTTTCTCAGCTGGCTATACTGGAGGGCAGGCTGTTGGCAGACTCCCCGGAGGCCCTGCTTCCCAGGCTGTGATACACACACGCCGCCTGCTTCAGCCCAAAGGGACAGTTTATGGTAAGGTAAAAACCCTGTGCTGGCAAGTTCCTGCGTAACCCTCGCACAAGCACAAGCATATTGGCCATTGGTCAAAGGCTTTCGCCACAAGCTTCACACGTTTGGGCCCATCTAGCCTCCGAAGGCCGAGTTGACCTAGCTAGGAATCAAAGTTCAGGAAAGGTACTCAGGGTGCTGGTGACTGCAGGTTGTTTCACCAGGCAGCCCAAATCGAGTCCACCTCCTTACATTTTCCATGGGCAGAGCAAATGGTGTCAACTTACACGCCTCCGGCCAGGGAGGGGCGACGTACACTTTCTTCAGGGGAAACAAGCCATGCCTTCCGTGTGAAAGGCCTCTAGGCCTCTTTGCTTCGGCCGCCCCGGGATAGCGTCAGCTCTGAAATGCTTCCGAAGGAGCAGAGTCAGAGAACCTTCGAACCACAGAGCAGGTGAAGCCCAGAACAAGGACTGCTCTTGGCCTGAGAACACCCACTGCCCAGCGCTTCTTTGGGGTACGCACGTGTCGAGGAAGGGGGTTGAATTCTGCTGCGTGATAACTCCTCCAGGCCACGTAGTGTGAGCGCAAGTAGAGTGGCCCTACATCTCCTCCCAGTTTCCTGTGTAAGTTGTAGAAGGCGAACTCCCTGCTTGAATCCCTGGGTCGGTTACGTACCCTCCAGAGAAAGATGGATGCTTGGGACCCTGGGCTGGGAGCTAGGTTAATGTTCTGTGCATCCACTTCGCAGCTCTTCTCTCTAAGCGGGTCCCAAAGGCTTTTTGGAGGCGTTTCCTGAGAGGGTCGGAAACAGGAAAGTAGCCAACAGGCCCACGGGGATGCCAGTTCTCTCTAGCAACAAGGCTACCAGCCTCAGACACTAGCGTTCTCTTTGGGACATGAAAGAACACTGTGCTTGGAAGCTCTTCCATCCAGTTTGCGAGTCGCGCTTCCACTGGGTCCTAGGATTCCAAGTGTTGCCATGCCGTTACAATGTCCAATTCTGAGGCCTAGGACGGCAGAGTGTCTGGCAGCTCTCAGAGAGACCTTAGCAGTGCAGGCTTTTTGGCTCCTTCCACCGAGAAACCAGCTCCTCCAGATCCTCTGTCGTTAGGTATTTCATGTCAGAATATCTCAGTGGGCCCTCATTCCTCCTCCACGAAGTAAGGCACAAACGGCCTTGCCCTAAAGGGAAGAAGCCTTCTGAGTCCGGCAGAGAGGCAGTCTCTGCCATTCTACATTCCCACACGGCTGAGCCCTGGGTATGGGACCGAGAGAGGGAGAAAGAGAGCCGTAACCCCGAGCTTTTCCACAATGCGGTACAGGCCTCACCCTTCAAGCCCAAGTCGATTTCATAGAGAAAACACCAGGCCTCGGTGTGCTTTCCTGTGGCAAGGAAACTTAGCTTTCATTCCTTAGGTGGCACATTGGCTCAGGACTGCCCTACCCCAAGGACTCAGGCTGTGCAGCCCGACTGGTTGAGATCAGCCCTTCTGGCTCTCTCACGGATGAAACCAACTAGGAAAAGAGCCTCTCCGAAGCTGGGGAACGTGGTGGCTTTTCCTAGTCTACACAGGAACAGCACTCTGAGGGAGAGGAGCTGCTGACGTGTGGTAGCAAAATCTCCTCTGCTGAAGAGAAACATTTCATTGTAAGCGAGTTCCATCAGCCTTGCCACCTTTTCTCAGCTGGCTATACTGGAGGGCAGTCTGTTGGCAGACTCCCCGGAGGCCCTGCTTCCCAGGCTGTGATACACACACGCCGCCTGCTTCAGCCCAAAGGGACAGTTTATGGTAAGGTAAAAACCCTGTGCTGGCAAGTTCCTGCGTAACCCTCGCACAAGCACAAGCATATTGGCCATTGGTCAAAGGCTTTCGCCACAAGCTTCACACGTTTGGGCCCATCTAGCCTCCGAAGGCCGAGTTGACCTAGCTAGGAATCAAAGTTCAGGAAAGGTACTCAGGGTGCTGGTGACTGCAGGTTGTTTCACCAGGCAGCCCAAATCGAGTCCACCTCCTTACATTTTCCATGGGCAGAGCAAATGGTGTCAACTTACACGCCTCCGGCCAGGGAGGGGCGACGTACACTTTCTTCAGGGGAAACAAGCCATGCCTTCCGTGTGAAAGGCCTCTAGGCCTCTTTGCTTCGGCAGCCCCGGGATAGCGTCAGCTCTGAAATGCTTCCGAAGGAGCAGAGTCAGAGAACCTTCGAACCACAGAGCAGGTGAAGCCCAGAACAAGGACTGCTCTTGGCCTGAGAACACCCACTGCCCAGCGCTTCTTTGGGGTACGCACGTGTCGAGGAAGGGGGTTGAATTCTGCTGCGTGATAACTCCTCCAGGCCACGTAGTGTGAGCGCAAGTAGAGTGGCCCTACATCTCCTCCCAGTTTCCTGTGTAAGTTGTAGAAGGCGAACTCCCTGCTTGAATCCCTGGGTCGGTTACGTACCCTCCAGAGAAAGATGGATGCTTGGGACCCTGGGCTGGGAGCTAGGTTAATGTTCTGTGCATCCACTTCGCAGCTCTTCTCTCTAAGCGGGTCCCAAAGGCTTTTTGGAGGCGTTTCCTGAGAGGGTCGGAAACAGGAAAGTAGCCAACAGGCCCACGGGGATGCCAGTTCTCTCTAGCAACAAGGCTACCAGCCTCAGACACTAGCGTTCTCTTTGGGACATGAAAGAACACTGTGCTTGGAAGCTCTTCCATCCAGTTTGCGAGTCGCGCTTCCACTGGGTCCTAGGATTCCAAGTGTTGCCATGCCGTTACAATGTCCAATTCTGAGGCCTAGGACGGCAGAGTGTCTGGCAGCTCTCAGAGAGACCTTAGCAGTGCAGGCTTTTTGGCTCCTTCCACCGAGAAACCAGCTCCTCCAGATCCTCTGTCGTTAGGTATTTCATGTCAGAATATCTCAGCGGGCCCTCATTCCTCCTCCACGAAGTAAGGCACAAACGGCCATGCCCTAAAGGGAAGAAGCCTTCTGAGTCCGGCAGAGAGGCAGTCTCTGCCACTCTACATTCCCACACGGCTGAGCCCTGGGTATGGGACCGAGAGAGGGAGAAAGAGAGCCGTAACCCCGAGCTTTTCCACAATGCGGTACAGGCCTCACCCTTCAAGCCCAAGTCGATTTCATAGAGAAAACACCAGGCCTCGGTGTGCTTTCCTGTGGCAAGGAAACTTAGCTTTCATTCCTTAGGTGGCACATTGGCTCAGGACTGCCCTACCCCAAGGACTCAGGCTGTGCAGCCCGACTGGTTGAGATCAGCCCTTCTGGCTCTCTCACGGATGAAACCAACTAGGAAAAGAGCCTCTCCGAAGCTGGGGAACGTGGTGGCTTTTCCTAGTCTACACAGGAACAGCACTCTGAGGGAGAGGAGCTGCTGACGTGTGGTAGCAAAATCTCCTCTGCTGAAGAGAAACATTTCATTGTAAGCGAGTTCCATCAGCCTTGCCACCTTTTCTCAGCTGGCTATACTGGAGGGCAGGCTGTTGGCAGACTCCCCGGAGGCCCTGCTTCCCAGGCTGTGATACACACACGCCGCCTGCTTCAGCCCAAAGGGACAGTTTATGGTAAGGTAAAAACCCTGTGCTGGCAAGTTCCTGCGTAACCCTCGCACAAGCACAAGCATATTGGCCATTGGTCAAGGCTTTCCCCACAAGCTTAACACGTTTGGTCCCATCTAGCCTCCGAAGGCCGAGTTGACCTAGCTAGGAATCAAAGTTCAGGAAAGGTACTCAGGGTGCTGGTGACTGCAGGTTGTTTCACCAGGCAGCCCAAATCGAGTCCACCTCCTTACATTTTCCATGGGCAGAGCAAATGGTGTCAACTTACACGCCTCCGGCCAGGGAGGGGCGACGTACACTTTCTTCAGGGGAAACAAGCCATGCCTTCCGTGTGAAAGGCCTCTAGGCCTCTTTGCTTCGGCAGCCCCGGGATAGCGTCAGCTCTGAAATGCTTCCGAAGGAGCAGAGTCAGAGAACCTTCGAACCACAGAGCAGGTGAAGCCCAGAACAAGGACTGCTCTTGGCCTGAGAACACCCACTGCCCAGCGCTTCTTTGGGGTACGCACGTGTCGAGGAAGGGGGTTGAATTCTGCTGCGTGATAACTCCTCCAGGCCACGTAGTGTGAGCGCAAGTAGAGTGGCCCTACATCTCCTCCCAGTTTCCTGTGTAAGTTGTAGAAGGCGAACTCCCTGCTTGAATCCCTGGGTCGGTTACGTACCCTCCAGAGAAAGATGGATGCTTGGGACCCTGGGCTGGGAGCTAGGTTAATGTTCTGTGCATCCACTTCGCAGCTCTTCTCTCTAAGCGGGTCCCAAAGGCTTTTTGGAGGCGTTTCCTGAGAGGGTCGGAAACAGGAAAGTAGCCAACAGGCCCACGGGGATGCCAGTTCTCTCTAGCAACAAGGCTACCAGCCTCAGACACTAGCGTTCTCTTTGGGACATGAAAGAACACTGTGCTTGGAAGCTCTTCCATCCAGTTTGCGAGTCGCGCTTCCACTGGGTCCTAGGATTCCAAGTGTTGCCATGCCGTTACAATGTCCAATTCTGAGGCCTAGGACGGCAGAGTGTCTGGCAGCTCTCAGAGAGACCTTAGCAGTGCAGGCTTTTTGGCTCCTTCCACCGAGAAACCAGCTCCTCCAGATCCTCTGTCGTTAGGTATTTCATGTCAGAATATCTCAGCGGGCCCTCATTCCTCCTCCACGAAGTAAGGCACAAACGGCCTTGCCCTAAAGGGAAGAAGCCTTCTGAGTCCGGCAGAGAGGCAGTCTCTGCCACTCTACATTCCCACACGGCTGAGCCCTGGGTATGGGACCGAGAGAGGGAGAAAGAGAGCCGTAACGCCGAGCTTTTCCACAATGCGGTACAGGCCTCACCCTTCAAGCCCAAGTCGATTTCATAGAGAAAACACCAGGCCTCGGTGTGCTTTCCTGTGGCAAGGAAACTTAGCTTTCATTCCTTAGGTGGCACATTGGCTCAGGACTCCCCTACCCCAAGGACTCAGGCTGTGCAGCCCGACTGGTTGAGATCAGCCCTTCTGGCTCTCTCACGGATGAAACCAACTAGGAAAAGAGCCTCTCCGAAGCTGGGGAACGTGGTGGCTTTTCCTAGTCTACACAGGAACAGCACTCTGAGGGAGAGGAGCTGCTGACGTGTGGTAGCAAAATCTCCTCTGCTGAAGAGAAACATTTCATTGTAAGCGAGTTCCATCAGCCTTGCCACCTTTTCTCAGCTGGCTATACTGGAGGGCAGTCTGTTGGCAGACTCCCCGGAGGCCCTGCTTCCCAGGCTGTGATACACACACGCCGCCTGCTTCAGCCCAAAGGGACAGTTTATGGTAAGGTAAAAACCCTGTGCTGGCAAGTTCCTGCGTAACCCTCGCACAAGCACAAGCATATTGGCCACTGGTCAAGGCTTTCCCCACAAGCTTCACACGTTTGGTCCCATCTAGCCTCCGAAGGCCGAGTTGACCTAGCTAGGAATCAAAGTTCAGGAAAGGTACTCAGGGTGCTGGTGACTGCAGGTTGTTTCACCAGGCAGCCCAAATCCAGTCCACCTCCTTACATTTTCCATGGGCAGAGCAAATGGTGTCAACTTACACGCCTCCGGCCAGGGAGGGGCGACGTACACTTTCTTCAGGGGAAACAAGCCATGCCTTCCGTGTGAAAGGCCTCTAGGCCTCTTTCCTTCGGCAGCCCCGGGATAGCTTCAGCTCTGAAATGCTTCCGAAGGAGCAGAGTCAGAGAACCTTCGAACCACAGAGCAGGTGAAGCCCAGAACAAGGACTGCTCTTGGCCTGAGAACACCCACTGCCCAGCGCTTCTTTGGGGTACGCACGTGTCGAGGATGGGGGTTGAATTCTGCTGCGTGATAACTCCTCCGGGCCACGTAGTGTGAGCGCAAGTAGAGTGGCCCTACATCTCCTCCCAGTTTCCTGTGTAAGTTGTAGAAGGCGAACTCCCTGCTTGAATCCCTGGGTGGGGTACGTACCGTCCAGAGAAAGATGGAAGCTTGGGACCCTGGGCTGGGAGCTAGGTTAATGTTCTGTGCATCCACTTCGCAGCTCTTCTCTCTAAGCGGGTCCCAAAGGCTTTTTGGAGGCGTTTCCTGAGAGGGTCGGAAACAGGAAAGTAGCCAACAGGCCACGGGGATGCCAGTTTTCTCTAGCAACAAGGCTACCAGCCTCAGACACTAGCGTTCTCTTTGGGACATGAAAGAACACTGTGCTTGGAAGCTCTTCCATCCAGTTTGCGAGTCGCGCTTCCACTGGGTCCTAGGATTCCAAGTGTTGCCATGCCGTTACAATGTCCAATTCTGAGGCCTAGGACGGCAGAGTGTCTGGCAGCTCTCAGAGAGACCTTAGCAGTGCAGGCTTTTTGGCTCCTTCCACCGAGAAACCAGCTCCTCCAGATCCTCTGTCGTTAGGTATTTCATGTCAGAATATCTCAGCGGGCCCTCATTCCTCCTCCACGAAGTAAGGCACAAACGGCCTTGCCCTAAAGGGAAGAAGCCTTCTGAGTCCGGCAGAGAGGCAGTCTCTGCCACTCTACATTCCCACACGGCTGAGCCCTGGGTATGGGACCGAGAGAGGGAGAAAGAGAGCCGTAACCCCGAGCTTTTCCACAATGCGGTACAGGCCTCACCCTTCAAGCCCAAGTCGATTTCATAGAGAAAACACCAGGCCTCGGTGTGCTTTCCTGTGGCAAGGAAACTTAGCTTTCATTCCTTAGGTGGCACATTGGCTCAGGACTGCCCTACCCCAAGGACTCAGGCTGTGCAGCCCGACTGGTTGAGATCAGCCCTTCTGGCTCTCTCACGGATGAAACCAACTAGGAAAAGAGCCTCTCCGAAGCTGGGGAACGTGGTGGCTTTTCCTAGTCTACACAGGAACAGCACTCTGAGGGAGAGGAGCTGCTGACGTGTGGTAGCAAAATCTCCTCTGCTGAAGAGAAACATTTCATTGTAAGCGAGTTCCATCAGCCTTGCCACCTTTTCTCAGCTGGCTATACTGGAGGGCAGGCTGTTGGCAGACTCCCCGGAGGCCCTGCTTCCCAGGCTGTGATACACACACGCCGCCTGCTTCAGCCCAAAGGGACAGTTTATGGTAAGGTAAAAACCCTGTGCTGGCAAGTTCCTGCGTAACCCTCGCACAAGCACAAGCATATTGGCCATTGGTCAAAGGCTTTCGCCACAAGCTTCACACGTTTGGGCCCATCTAGCCTCCGAAGGCCGAGTTGACCTAGCTAGGAATCAAAGTTCAGGAAAGGTACTCAGGGTGCTGGTGACTGCAGGTTGTTTCACCAGGCAGCCCAAATCGAGTCCACCTCCTTACATTTTCCATGGGCAGAGCAAATGGTGTCAACTTACACGCCTCCGGCCAGGGAGGGGCGACGTACACTTTCTTCAGGGGAAACAAGCCATGCCTTCCGTGTGAAAGGCCTCTAGGCCTCTTTGCTTCGGCAGCCCCGGGATAGCGTCAGCTCTGAAATGCTTCCGAAGGAGCAGAGTCAGAGAACCTTCGAACCACAGAGCAGGTGAAGCCCAGAACAAGGACTGCTCTTGGCCTGAGAACACCCACTGCCCAGCGCTTCTTTGGGGTACGCACGTGTCGAGGAAGGGGGTTGAATTCTGCTGCGTGATAACTCCTCCAGGCCACGTAGTGTGAGCGCAAGTAGAGTGGCCCTACATCTCCTCCCAGTTTCCTGTGTAAGTTGTAGAAGGCGAACTCCCTGCTTGAATCCCTGGGTCGGTTACGTACCCTCCAGAGAAAGATGGATGCTTGGGACCCTGGGCTGGGAGCTAGGTTAATGTTCTGTGCATCCACTTCGCAGCTCTTCTCTCTAAGCGGGTCCCAAAGGCTTTTTGGAGGCGTTTCCTGAGAGGGTCGGAAACAGGAAAGTAGCCAACAGGCCCACGGGGATGCCAGTTCTCTCTAGCAACAAGGCTACCAGCCTCAGACACTAGCGTTCTCTTTGGGACATGAAAGAACACTGTGCTTGGAAGCTCTTCCATCCAGTTTGCGAGTCGCGCTTCCACTGGGTCCTAGGATTCCAAGTGTTGCCATGCCGTTACAATGTCCAATTCTGAGGCCTAGGACGGCAGAGTGTCTGGCAGCTCTCAGAGAGACCTTAGCAGTGCAGGCTTTTTGGCTCCTTCCACCGAGAAACCACCTCCTCCAGATCCTCTGTCGTTAGGTATTTCATGTCAGAATATCTCAGCGGGCCCTCATTCCTCCTCCACGAAGTAAGGCACAAACGGCCATGCCCTAAAGGGAAGAAGCCTTCTGAGTCCGGCAGAGAGGCAGTCTCTGCCACTCTACATTCCCACACGGCTGAGCCCTGGGTATGGGACCGAGAGAGGGAGAAAGAGAGCCGTAACCCCGAGCTTTTCCACAATGCGGTACAGGCCTCACCCTTCAAGCCCAAGTCGATTTCATAGAGAAAACACCAGGCCTCGGTGTGCTTTCCTGTGGCAAGGAAACTTAGCTTTCATTCCTTAGGTGGCACATTGGCTCAGGACTGCCCTACCCCAAGGACTCAGGCTGTGCAGCCCGACTGGTTGAGATCAGCCCTTCTGGCTCTCTCACGGATGAAACCAACTAGGAAAAGAGCCTCTCCGAAGCTGGGGAACGTGGTGGCTTTTCCTAGTCTACACAGGAACAGCACTCTGAGGGAGAGGAGCTGCTGACGTGTGGTAGCAAAATCTCCTCTGCTGAAGAGAAACATTTCATTGTAAGCGAGTTCCATCAGCCTTGCCACCTTTTCTCAGCTGGCTATACTGGAGGGCAGGCTGTTGGCAGACTCCCCGGAGGCCCTGCTTCCCAGGCTGTGATACACACACGCCGCCTGCTTCAGCCCAAAGGGACAGTTTATGGTAAGGTAAAAACCCTGTGCTGGCAAGTTCCTGCGTAACCCTCGCACAAGCACAAGCATATTGGCCATTGGTCAAAGGCTTTCGCCACAAGCTTCACACGTTTGGGCCCATCTAGCCTCCGAAGGCCGAGTTGACCTAGCTAGGAATCAAAGTTCAGGAAAGGTACTCAGGGTGCTGGTGACTGCAGGTTGTTTCACCAGGCAGCCCAAATCGAGTCCACCTCCTTACATTTTCCATGGGCAGAGCAAATGGTGTCAACTTACACGCCTCCGGCCAGGGAGGGGCGACGTACACTTTCTTCAGGGGAAACAAGCCATGCCTTCCGTGTGAAAGGCCTCTAGGCCTCTTTGCTTCGGCAGCCCCGGGATAGCGTCAGCTCTGAAATGCTTCCGAAGGAGCAGAGTCAGAGAACCTTCGAACCACAGAGCAGGTGAAGCCCAGAACAAGGACTGCTCTTGGCCTGAGAACACCCACTGCCCAGCGCTTCTTTGGGGTACGCACGTGTCGAGGAAGGGGGTTGAATTCTGCTGCGTGATAACTCCTCCAGGCCACGTAGTGTGAGCGCAAGTAGAGTGGCCCTACATCTCCTCCCAGTTTCCTGTGTAAGTTGTAGAAGGCGAACTCCCTGCTTGAATCCCTGGGTCGGTTACGTACCCTCCAGAGAAAGATGGATGCTTGGGACCCTGGGCTGGGAGCTAGGTTAATGTTCTGTGCATCCACTTCGCAGCTCTTCTCTCTAAGCGGGTCCCAAAGGCTTTTTGGAGGCGTTTCCTGAGAGGGTCGGAAACAGGAAAGTAGCCAACAGGCCCACGGGGATGCCAGTTCTCTCTAGCAACAAGGCTACCAGCCTCAGACACTAGCGTTCTCTTTGGGACATGAAAAAACACTGTGCTTGGAAGCTCTTCCATCCAGTTTGCGAGTCGCGCTTCCACTGGGTCCTAGGATTCCAAGTGTTGCCATGCCGTTACAATGTCCAATTCTGAGGCCTAGGACGGCAGAGTGTCTGGCAGCTCTCAGAGAGACCTTAGCAGTGCAGGCTTTTTGGCTCCTTCCACCGAGAAACCAGCTCCTCCAGATCCTCTGTCGTTAGGTATTTCATGTCAGAATATCTCAGCGGGCCCTCATTCCTCCTCCACGAAGTAAGGCACAAACGGCCATGCCCTAAAGGGAAGAAGCCTTCTGAGTCCGGCAGAGAGGCAGTCTCTGCCACTCTACATTCCCACACGGCTGAGCCCTGGGTATGGGACCGAGAGAGGGAGAAAGAGAGCCGTAACCCCGAGCTTTTCCACAATGCGGTACAGGCCTCACCCTTCAAGCCCAAGTCGATTTCATAGAGAAAACACCAGGCCTCGGTGTGCTTTCCTGTGGCAAGGAAACTTAGCTTTCATTCCTTAGGTGGCACATTGGCTCAGGACTGCCCTACCCCAAGGACTCAGGCTGTGCAGCCCGACTGGTTGAGATCAGCCCTTCTGGCTCTCTCACGGATGAAACCAACTAGGAAAAGAGCCTCTCCGAAGCTGGGGAACGTGGTGGCTTTTCCTAGTCTACACAGGAACAGCACTCTGAGGGAGAGGAGCTGCTGACGTGTGGTAGCAAAATCTCCTCTGCTGAAGAGAAACATTTCATTGTAAGCGAGTTCCATCAGCCTTGCCACCTTTTCTCAGCTGGCTATACTGGAGGGCAGTCTGTTGGCAGACTCCCCGGAGGCCCTGCTTCCCAGGCTGTGATACACACACGCCGCCTGCTTCAGCCCAAAGGGACAGTTTATGGTAAGGTAAAAACCCTGTGCTGGCAAGTTCCTGCGTAACCCTCGCACAAGCACAAGCATATTGGCCATTGGTCAAAGGCTTTCGCCACAAGCTTCACACGTTTGGTCCCATCTAGCCTCCGAAGGCCGAGTTGACCTAGCTAGGAATCAAAGTTCAGGAAAGGTACTCAGGGTGCTGGTGACTGCAGGTTGTTTCACCAGGCAGCCCAAATCGAGTCCACCTCCTTACATTTTCCATGGGCAGAGCAAATGGTGTCAACTTACACGCCTCCGGCCAGGGAGGGGCGACGTACACTTTCTTCAGGGGAAACAAGCCATGCCTTCCGTGTGAAAGGCCTCTAGGCCTCTTTGCTTCGGCAGCCCCGGGATAGCGTCAGCTCTGAAATGCTTCCGAAGGAGCAGAGTCAGAGAACCTTCGAACCACAGAGCAGGTGAAGCCCAGAACAAGGACTGCTCTTGGCCTGAGAACACCCACTGCCCAGCGCTTCTTTGGGGTACGCACGTGTCGAGGAAGGGGGTTGAATTCTGCTGCGTGATAACTCCTCCAGGCCACGTAGTGTGAGCGCAAGTAGAGTGGCCCTACATCTCCTCCCAGTTTCCTGTGTAAGTTGTAGAAGGCGAACTCCCTGCTTGAATCCCTGGGTCGGTTACGTACCCTCCAGAGAAAGATGGATGCTTGGGACCCTGGGCTGGGAGCTAGGTTAATGTTCTGTGCATCCACTTCGCAGCTCTTCTCTCTAAGCGGGTCCCAAAGGCTTTTTGGAGGCGTTTCCTGAGAGGGTCGGAAACAGGAAAGTAGCCAACAGGCCCACGGGGATGCCAGTTCTCTCTAGCAACAAGGCTACCAGCCTCAGACACTAGCGTTCTCTTTGGGACATGAAAGAACACTGTGCTTGGAAGCTCTTCCATCCAGTTTGCGAGTCGCGCTTCCACTGGGTCCTAGGATTCCAAGTGTTGCCATGCCGTTACAATGTCCAATTCTGAGGCCTAGGACGGCAGAGTGTCTGGCAGCTCTCAGAGAGACCTTAGCAGTGCAGGCTTTTTGGCTCCTTCCACCGAGAAACCAGCTCCTCCAGATCCTCTGTCGTTAGGTATTTCATGTCAGAATATCTCAGCGGGCCCTCATTCCTCCTCCACGAAGTAAGGCACAAACGGCCATGCCCTAAAGGGAAGAAGCCTTCTGAGTCCGGCAGAGAGGCAGTCTCTGCCACTCTACATTCCCACACGGCTGAGCCCTGGGTATGGGACCGAGAGAGGGAGAAAGAGAGCCGTAACCCCGAGCTTTTCCACAATGCGGTACAGGCCTCACCCTTCAAGCCCAAGTCGATTTCATAGAGAAAACACCAGGCCTCGGTGTGCTTTCCTGTGGCAAGGAAACTTAGCTTTCATTCCTTAGGTGGCACATTGGCTCAGGACTGCCCTACCCCAAGGACTCAGGCTGTGCAGCCCGACTGGTTGAGATCAGCCCTTCTGGCTCTCTCACGGATGAAACCAACTAGGAAAAGAGCCTCTCCGAAGCTGGGGAACGTGGTGGCTTTTCCTAGTCTACACAGGAACAGCACTCTGAGGGAGAGGAGCTGCTGACGTGTGGTAGCAAAATCTCCTCTGCTGAAGAGAAACATTTCATTGTAAGCGAGTTCCATCAGCCTTGCCACCTTTTCTCAGCTGGCTATACTGGAGGGCAGGCTGTTGGCAGACTCCCCGGAGGCCCTGCTTCCCAGGCTGTGATACACACACGCCGCCTGCTTCAGCCCAAAGGGACAGTTTATGGTAAGGTAAAAACCCTGTGCTGGCAAGTTCCTGCGTAACCCTCGCACAAGCACAAGCATATTGGCCATTGGTCAAAGGCTTTCGCCACAAGCTTCACACGTTTGGGCCCATCTAGCCTCCGAAGGCCGAGTTGACCTAGCTAGGAATCAAAGTTCAGGAAAGGTACTCAGGGTGCTGGTGACTGCAGGTTGTTTCACCAGGCAGCCCAAATCGAGTCCACCTCCTTACATTTTCCATGGGCAGAGCAAATGGTGTCAACTTACACGCCTCCGGCCAGGGAGGGGCGACGTACACTTTCTTCAGGGGAAACAAGCCATGCCTTCCGTGTGAAAGGCCTCTAGGCCTCTTTGCTTCGGCAGCCCCGGGATAGCGTCAGCTCTGAAATGCTTCCGAAGGAGCAGAGTCAGAGAACCTTCGAACCACAGAGCAGGTGAAGCCCAGAACAAGGACTGCTCTTGGCCTGAGAACACCCACTGCCCAGCGCTTCTTTGGGGTACGCACGTGTCGAGGAAGGGGGTTGAATTCTGCTGCGTGATAACTCCTCCGGGCCACGTAGTGTGAGCGCAAGTAGAGTGGCCCTACATCTCCTCCCAGTTTCCTGTGTAAGTTGTAGAAGGCGAACTCCCTGCTTGAATCCCTGGGTCGGTTACGTACCCTCCAGAGAAAGATGGATGCTTGGGACCCTGGGCTGGGAGCTAGGTTAATGTTCTGTGCATCCACTTCGCAGCTCTTCTCTCTAAGCGGGTCCCAAAGGCTTTTTGGAGGCGTTTCCTGAGAGGGTCGGAAACAGGAAAGTAGCCAACAGGCCCACGGGGATGCCAGTTCTCTCTAGCAACAAGGCTACCAGCCTCAGACACTAGCGTTCTCTTTGGGACATGAAAGAACACTGTGCTTGGAAGCTCTTCCATCCAGTTTGCGAGTCGCGCTTCCACTGGGTCCTAGGATTCCAAGTGTTGCCATGCCGTTACAATGTCCAATTCTGAGGCCTAGGACGGCAGAGTGTCTGGCAGCTCTCAGAGAGACCTTAGCAGTGCAGGCTTTTTGGCTCCTTCCACCGAGAAACCAGCTCCTCCAGATCCTCTGTCGTTAGGTATTTCATGTCAGAATATCTCAGCGGGCCCTCATTCCTCCTCCACGAAGTAAGGCACAAACGGCCATGCCCTAAAGGGAAGAAGCCTTCTGAGTCCGGCAGAGAGGCAGTCTCTGCCACTCTACATTCCCACACGGCTGAGCCCTGGGTATGGGACCGAGAGAGGGAGAAAGAGAGCCGTAACCCCGAGCTTTTCCACAATGCGGTACAGGCCTCACCCTTCAAGCCCAAGTCGATTTCATAGAGAAAACACCAGGCCTCGGTGTGCTTTCCTGTGGCAAGGAAACTTAGCTTTCATTCCTTAGGTGGCACATTGGCTCAGGACTGCCCTACCCCAAGGACTCAGGCTGTGCAGCCCGACTGGTTGAGATCAGCCCTTCTGGCTCTCTCACGGATGAAACCAACTAGGAAAAGAGCCTCTCCGAAGCTGGGGAACGTGGTGGCTTTTCCTAGTCTACACAGGAACAGCACTCTGAGGGAGAGGAGCTGCTGACGTGTGGTAGCAAAATCTCCTCTGCTGAAGAGAAACATTTCATTGTAAGCGAGTTCCATCAGCCTTGCCACCTTTTCTCAGCTGGCTATACTGGAGGGCAGGCTGTTGGCAGACTCCCCGGAGGCCCTGCTTCCCAGGCTGTGATACACACACGCCGCCTGCTTCAGCCCAAAGGGACAGTTTATGGTAAGGTAAAAACCCTGTGCTGGCAAGTTCCTGCGTAACCCTCGCACAAGCACAAGCATATTGGCCATTGGTCAAAGGCTTTCGCCACAAGCTTCACACGTTTGGGCCCATCTAGCCTCCGAAGGCCGAGTTGACCTAGCTAGGAATCAAAGTTCAGGAAAGGTACTCAGGGTGCTGGTGACTGCAGGTTGTTTCACCAGGCAGCCCAAATCGAGTCCACCTCCTTACATTTTCCATGGGCAGAGCAAATGGTGTCAACTTACACGCCTCCGGCCAGGGAGGGGCGACGTACACTTTCTTCAGGGGAAACAAGCCATGCCTTCCGTGTGAAAGGCCTCTAGGCCTCTTTGCTTCGGCAGCCCCGGGATAGCTTCAGCTCTGAAATGCTTCCGAAGGAGCAGAGTCAGAGAACCTTCGAACCACAGAGCAGGTGAAGCCCAGAACAAGGACTGCTCTTGGCCTGAGAACACCCACTGCCCAGCGCTTCTTTGGGGTACGCACGTGTCGAGGAAGGGGGTTGAATTCTGCTGCGTGATAACTCCTCCAGGCCACGTAGTGTGAGCGCAAGTAGAGTGGCCCTACATCTCCTCCCAGTTTCCTGTGTAAGTTGTAGAAGGCGAACTCCCTGCTTGAATCCCTGGGTCGGTTACGTACCCTCCAGAGAAAGATGGATGCTTGGGACCCTGGGCTGGGAGCTAGGTTAATGTTCTGTGCATCCACTTCGCAGCTCTTCTCTCTAAGCGGGTCCCAAAGGCTTTTTGGAGGCGTTTCCTGAGAGGGTCGGAAACAGGAAAGTAGCCAACAGGCCCACGGGGATGCCAGTTCTCTCTAGCAACAAGGCTACCAGCCTCAGACACTAGCGTTCTCTTTGGGACATGAAAGAACACTGTGCTTGGAAGCTCTTCCATCCAGTTTGCGAGTCGCGCTTCCACTGGGTCCTAGGATTCCAAGTGTTGCCATGCCGTTACAATGTCCAATTCTGAGGCCTAGGACGGCAGAGTGTCTGGCAGCTCTCAGAGAGACCTTAGCAGTGCAGGCTTTTTGGCTCCTTCCACCGAGAAACCAGCTCCTCCAGATCCTCTGTCGTTAGGTATTTCATGTCAGAATATCTCAGCGGGCCCTCATTCCTCCTCCACGAAGTAAGGCACAAACGGCCATGCCCTAAAGGGAAGAAGCCTTCTGAGTCCGGCAGAGAGGCAGTCTCTGCCACTCTACATTCCCACACGGCTGAGCCCTGGGTATGGGACCGAGAGAGGGAGAAAGAGAGCCGTAACCCCGAGCTTTTCCACAATGCGGTACAGGCCTCACCCTTCAAGCCCAAGTCGATTTCATAGAGAAAACACCAGGCCTCGGTGTGCTTTCCTGTGGCAAGGAAACTTAGCTTTCATTCCTTAGGTGGCACATTGGCTCAGGACTGCCCTACCCCAAGGACTCAGGCTGTGCAGCCCGACTGGTTGAGATCAGCCCTTCTGGCTCTCTCACGGATGAAACCAACTAGGAAAAGAGCCTCTCCGAAGCTGGGGAACGTGGTGGCTTTTCCTAGTCTACACAGGAACAGCACTCTGAGGGAGAGGAGCTGCTGACGTGTGGTAGCAAAATCTCCTCTGCTGAAGAGAAACATTTCATTGTAAGCGAGTTCCATCAGCCTTGCCACCTTTTCTCAGCTGGCTATACTGGAGGGCAGGCTGTTGGCAGACTCCCCGGAGGCCCTGCTTCCCAGGCTGTGATACACACACGCCGCCTGCTTCAGCCCAAAGGGACAGTTTATGGTAAGGTAAAAACCCTGTGCTGGCAAGTTCCTGCGTAACCCTCGCACAAGCACAAGCATATTGGCCATTGGTCAAAGGCTTTCGCCACAAGCTTCACACGTTTGGGCCCATCTAGCCTCCGAAGGCCGAGTTGACCTAGCTAGGAATCAAAGTTCAGGAAAGGTACTCAGGGTGCTGGTGACTGCAGGTTGTTTCACCAGGCAGCCCAAATCGAGTCCACCTCCTTACATTTTCCATGGGCAGAGCAAATGGTGTCAACTTACACGCCTCCGGCCAGGGAGGGGCGACGTACACTTTCTTCAGGGGAAACAAGCCATGCCTTCCGTGTGAAAGGCCTCTAGGCCTCTTTGCTTCGGCAGCCCCGGGATAGCGTCAGCTCTGAAATGCTTCCGAAGGAGCAGAGTCAGAGAACCTTCGAACCACAGAGCAGGTGAAGCCCAGAACAAGGACTGCTCTTGGCCTGAGAACACCCACTGCCCAGCGCTTCTTTGGGGTACGCACGTGTCGAGGAAGGGGGTTGAATTCTGCTGCGTGATAACTCCTCCGGGCCACGTAGTGTGAGCGCAAGTAGAGTGGCCCTACATCTCCTCCCAGTTTCCTGTGTAAGTTGTAGAAGGCGAACTCCCTGCTTGAATCCCTGGGTCGGTTACGTACCCTCCAGAGAAAGATGGATGCTTGGGACCCTGGGCTGGGAGCTAGGTTAATGTTCTGTGCATCCACTTCGCAGCTCTTCTCTCTAAGCGGGTCCCAAAGGCTTTTTGGAGGCGTTTCCTGAGAGGGTCGGAAACAGGAAAGTAGCCAACAGGCCCACGGGGATGCCAGTTCTCTCTAGCAACAAGGCTACCAGCCTCAGACACTAGCGTTCTCTTTGGGACATGAAAGAACACTGTGCTTGGAAGCTCTTCCATCCAGTTTGCGAGTCGCGCTTCCACTGGGTCCTAGGATTCCAAGTGTTGCCATGCCGTTACAATGTCCAATTCTGAGGCCTAGGACGGCAGAGTGTCTGGCAGCTCTCAGAGAGACCTTAGCAGTGCAGGCTTTTTGGCTCCTTCCACCGAGAAACCAGCTCCTCCAGATCCTCTGTCGTTAGGTATTTCATGTCAGAATATCTCAGCGGGCCCTCATTCCTCCTCCACGAAGTAAGGCACAAACGGCCATGCCCTAAAGGGAAGAAGCCTTCTGAGTCCGGCAGAGAGGCAGTCTCTGCCACTCTACATTCCCACACGGCTGAGCCCTGGGTATGGGACCGAGAGAGGGAGAAAGAGAGCCGTAACCCCGAGCTTTTCCACAATGCGGTACAGGCCTCACCCTTCAAGCCCAAGTCGATTTCATAGAGAAAACACCAGGCCTCGGTGTGCTTTCCTGTGGCAAGGAAACTTAGCTTTCATTCCTTAGGTGGCACATTGGCTCAGGACTGCCCTACCCCAAGGACTCAGGCTGTGCAGCCCGACTGGTTGAGATCAGCCCTTCTGGCTCTCTCACGGATGAAACCAACTAGGAAAAGAGCCTCTCCGAAGCTGGGGAACGTGGTGGCTTTTCCTAGTCTACACAGGAACAGCACTCTGAGGGAGAGGAGCTGCTGACGTGTGGTAGCAAAATCTCCTCTGCTGAAGAGAAACATTTCATTGTAAGCGAGTTCCATCAGCCTTGCCACCTTTTCTCAGCTGGCTATACTGGAGGGCAGGCTGTTGGCAGACTCCCCGGAGGCCCTGCTTCCCAGGCTGTGATACACACACGCCGCCTGCTTCAGCCCAAAGGGACAGTTTATGGTAAGGTAAAAACCCTGTGCTGGCAAGTTCCTGCGTAACCCTCGCACAAGCACAAGCATATTGGCCATTGGTCAAAGGCTTTCGCCACAAGCTTCACACGTTTGGGCCCATCTAGCCTCCGAAGGCCGAGTTGACCTAGCTAGGAATCAAAGTTCAGGAAAGGTACTCAGGGTGCTGGTGACTGCAGGTTGTTTCACCAGGCAGCCCAAATCGAGTCCACCTCCTTACATTTTCCATGGGCAGAGCAAATGGTGTCAACTTACACGCCTCCGGCCAGGGAGGGGCGACGTACACTTTCTTCAGGGGAAACAAGCCATGCCTTCCGTGTGAAAGGCCTCTAGGCCTCTTTGCTTCGGCAGCCCCGGGATAGCGTCAGCTCTGAAATGCTTCCGAAGGAGCAGAGTCAGAGAACCTTCGAACCACAGAGCAGGTGAAGCCCAGAACAAGGACTGCTCTTGGCCTGAGAACACCCACTGCCCAGCGCTTCTTTGGGGTACGCACGTGTCGAGGAAGGGGGTTGAATTCTGCTGCGTGATAACTCCTCCAGGCCACGTAGTGTGAGCGCAAGTAGAGTGGCCCTACATCTCCTCCCAGTTTCCTGTGTAAGTTGTAGAAGGCGAACTCCCTGCTTGAATCCCTGGGTCGGTTACGTACCCTCCAGAGAAAGATGGATGCTTGGGACCCTGGGCTGGGAGCTAGGTTAATGTTCTGTGCATCCACTTCGCAGCTCTTCTCTCTAAGCGGGTCCCAAAGGCTTTTTGGAGGCGTTTCCTGAGAGGGTCGGAAACAGGAAAGTAGCCAACAGGCCCACGGGGATGCCAGTTCTCTCTAGCAACAAGGCTACCAGCCTCAGACACTAGCGTTCTCTTTGGGACATGAAAGAACACTGTGCTTGGAAGCTCTTCCATCCAGTTTGCGAGTCGCGCTTCCACTGGGTCCTAGGATTCCAAGTGTTGCCATGCCGTTACAATGTCCAATTCTGAGGCCTAGGACGGCAGAGTGTCTGGCAGCTCTCAGAGAGACCTTAGCAGTGCAGGCTTTTTGGCTCCTTCCACCGAGAAACCAGCTCCTCCAGATCCTCTGTCGTTAGGTATTTCATGTCAGAATATCTCAGCGGGCCCTCATTCCTCCTCCACGAAGTAAGGCACAAACGGCCATGCCCTAAAGGGAAGAAGCCTTCTGAGTCCGGCAGAGAGGCAGTCTCTGCCACTCTACATTCCCACACGGCTGAGCCCTGGGTATGGGACCGAGAGAGGGAGAAAGAGAGCCGTAACCCCGAGCTTTTCCACAATGCGGTACAGGCCTCACCCTTCAAGCCCAAGTCGATTTCATAGAGAAAACACCAGGCCTCGGTGTGCTTTCCTGTGGCAAGGAAACTTAGCTTTCATTCCTTAGGTGGCACATTGGCTCAGGACTGCCCTACCCCAAGGACTCAGGCTGTGCAGCCCGACTGGTTGAGATCAGCCCTTCTGGCTCTCTCACGGATGAAACCAACTAGGAAAAGAGCCTCTCCGAAGCTGGGGAACGTGGTGGCTTTTCCTAGTCTACACAGGAACAGCACTCTGAGGGAGAGGAGCTGCTGACGTGTGGTAGCAAAATCTCCTCTGCTGAAGAGAAACATTTCATTGTAAGCGAGTTCCATCAGCCTTGCCACCTTTTCGCAGCTGGCTATACTGGAGGGCAGTCTGTTGGCAGACTCCCCGGAGGCCCTGCTTCCCAGGCTGTGATACACACACGCCGCCTGCTTCAGCCCAAAGGGACAGTTTATGGTAAGGTAAAAACCCTGTGCTGGCAAGTTCCTGCGTAACCCTCGCACAAGCACAAGCATATTGGCCATTGGTCAAAGGCTTTCGCCACAAGCTTCACACGTTTGGGCCCATCTAGCCTCCGAAGGCCGAGTTGACCTAGCTAGGAATCAAAGTTCAGGAAAGGTACTCAGGGTGCTGGTGACTGCAGGTTGTTTCACCAGGCAGCCCAAATCGAGTCCACCTCCTTACATTTTCCATGGGCAGAGCAAATGGTGTCAACTTACACGCCTCCGGCCAGGGAGGGGCGACGTACACTTTCTTCAGGGGAAACAAGCCATGCCTTCCGTGTGAAAGGCCTCTAGGCCTCTTTGCTTCGGCAGCCCCGGGATAGCTTCAGCTCTGAAATGCTTCCGAAGGCGCAGAGTCAGAGAACCTTCGAACCACAGAGCAGGTGAAGCCCAGAACAAGGACTGCTCTTGGCCTGAGAACACCCACTGCCCAGCGCTTCTTTGGGGTACGCACGTGTCGAGGAAGGGGGTTGAATTCTGCTGCGTGATAACTCCTCCGGGCCACGTAGTGTGAGCGCAAGTAGAGTGGCCCTACATCTCCTCCCAGTTTCCTGTGTAAGTTGTAGAAGGCGAACTCCCTGCTTGAATCCCTGGGTCGGTTACGTACCCTCCAGAGAAAGATGGATGCTTGGGACCCTGGGCTGGGAGCTAGGTTAATGTTCTGTGCATCCACTTCGCAGCTCTTCTCTCTAAGCGGGTCCCAAAGGCTTTTTGGAGGCGTTTCCTGAGAGGGTCGGAAACAGGAAAGTAGCCAACAGGCCCACGGGGATGCCAGTTCTCTCTAGCAACAAGGCTACCAGCCTCAGACACTAGCGTTCTCTTTGGGACATGAAAGAACACTGTGCTTGGAAGCTCTTCCATCCAGTTTGCGAGTCGCGCTTCCACTGGGTCCTAGGATTCCAAGTGTTGCCATGCCGTTACAATGTCCAATTCTGAGGCCTAGGACGGCAGAGTGTCTGGCAGCTCTCAGAGAGACCTTAGCAGTGCAGGCTTTTTGGCTCCTTCCACCGAGAAACCAGCTCCTCCAGATCCTCTGTCGTTAGGTATTTCATGTCAGAATATCTCAGCGGGCCCTCAACCTCCTCCACGAAGTAAGGCACAAACGGCCTTGCCCTAAAGGGAAGAAGCCTTCTGAGTCCGGCAGAGAGGCAGTCTCTGCCACTCTGCATTCCCACACGGCTGAGCCCTGGGTATGGGACCGAGAGAGGGAGAAAGAGAGCCGTAACCCCGAGCTTTTCCACAATGCGGTACAGGCCTCACCCTTCAAGCCCAAGTCGATTTCATAGAGAAAACACCAGGCACCAGAACTCGGTGTGCTTTCCTGTGGCAAGGAAACTTAGCTTTCATTCCTTAGGTGGCACATTGGCTCAGGACTGCCCTACCCCAAGGACTCAGGCTGTGCAGCCCGACTGGTTGAGATCAGCCCTTCTGGCTCTCTCACGGATGAAACCAACTAGGAAAAGAGCCTCTCCGAAGCTGGGGAACGTGGTGGCTTTTCCTAGTCTACACAGGAACAGCACTCTGAGGGAGAGGAGCTGCTGACGTGTGGTAGCAAAATCTCCTCTGCTGAAGAGAAACATTTCATTGTAAGCGGGTTCCATCAGCCTTGCCACCTTTTCTCAGCTGGCTATACTGGAGGGCAGTCTGTTGGCAGACTCCCCGGAGGCCCTGCTTCCCAGGCTGTGATACACACACGCCGCCTGCTTCAGCCCAAAGGGACAGCTTATGGTAAGGTAAAAACCCTGTGCTGGCAAGTTCCTGCGTAACCCTCGCACAAGCACAAGCATATTGGCCATTGGTCAAGGCTTTCCCCACAAGCTTAACACGTTTGGTCCCATCTAGCCTCCGAAGGCCGAGTTGACCTAGCTAGGAATCAAAGTTCAGGAAAGGTACTCAGGGTGCTGGTGACTGCAGGTTGTTTCACCAGGCAGCCCAAATCGAGTCCACCTCCTTACATTTTCCATGGGCAGAGCAAATGGTGTCAACTTACACGCCTCCGGCCAGGGAGGGGCGACGTACACTTTCTTCAGGGGAAACAAGCCATGCCTTCCGTGTGAAAGGCCTCTAGGCCTCTTTGCTTCGGCAGCCCCGGGATAGCTTCAGCTCTGAAATGCTTCCGAAGGAGCAGAGTCAGAGAACCTTCGAACCACAGAGCAGGTGAAGCCCAGAACAAGGACTGCTCTTGGCCTGAGAACACCCACTGCCCAGCGCTTCTTTGGGGTACGCACGTGTCGAGGATGGGGGTTGAATTCTGCTGCGTGATAACTTCTCCGGGCCACGTAGTGTGAGCGCAAGTAGAGTGGCCCTACATCTCCTCCCAGTTTCCTGTGTAAGTTGTAGAAGGCGAACTCCCTGCTTGAATCCCTGGGTGGGGTACGTACCGTCCAGAGAAAGATGGAAGCTTGGGACCCTGGGCTGGGAGCTAGGTTAATGTTCTGTGCATCCACTTCGCAGCTCTTCTCTCTAAGCGGGTCCCAAAGGCTTTTTGGAGGCGTTTCCTGAGAGGGTCGGAAACAGGAAAGTAGCCAACAGGCCACGGGGATGCCAGTTTTCTCTAGCAACAAGGCTACCAGCCTCAGACACTAGCGTTCTCTTTGGGACATGAAAGAACACTGTGCTTGGAAGCTCTTCCATCCAGTTTGCGAGTCGCGCTTCCACTGGGTCCTAGGATTCCAAGTGTTGCCATGCCGTTACAATGTCCAATTCTGAGGCCTAGGACGGCAGAGTGTCTGGCAGCTCTCAGAGAGACCTTAGCAGTGCAGGCTTTTTGGCTCCTTCCACCGAGAAACCAGCTCCTCCAGATCCTCTGTCGTTAGGTATTTCATGTCAGAATATCTCAGCGGGCCCTCATTCCTCCTCCACGAAGTAAGGCACAAACGGCCTTGCCCTAAAGGGAAGAAGCCTTCTGAGTCCGGCAGAGAGGCAGTCTCTGCCACTCTACATTCCCACACGGCTGAGCCCTGGGTATGGGACCGAGAGAGGGAGAAAGAGAGCCGTAACCCCGAGCTTTTCCACAATGCGGTACAGGCCTCACCCTTCAAGCCCAAGTCGATTTCATAGAGAAAACACCAGGCCTCGGTGTGCTTTCCTGTGGCAAGGAAACTTAGCTTTCATTCCTTAGGTGGCACATTGGCTCAGGACTGCCCTACCCCAAGGACTCAGGCTGTGCAGCCCGACTGGTTGAGATCAGCCCTTCTGGCTCTCTCACGGATGAAACCAACTAGGAAAAGAGCCTCTCCGAAGCTGGGGAACGTGGTGGCTTTTCCTAGTCTACACAGGAACAGCACTCTGAGGGAGAGGAGCTGCTGACGTGTGGTAGCAAAATCTCCTCTGCTGAAGAGAAACATTTCATTGTAAGCGAGTTCCATCAGCCTTGCCACCTTTTCTCAGCTGGCTATACTGGAGGGCAGTCTGTTGGCAGACTCCCCGGAGGCCCTGCTTCCCAGGCTGTGATACACACACGCCGCCTGCTTCAGCCCAAAGGGACAGTTTATGGTAAGGTAAAAACCCTGTGCTGGCAAGTTCCTGCGTAACCCTCGCACAAGCACAAGCATATTGGCCATTGGTCAAAGGCTTTCGCCACAAGCTTCACACGTTTGGTCCCATCTAGCCTCCGAAGGCCGAGTTGACCTAGCTAGGAATCAAAGTTCAGGAAAGGTACTCAGGGTGCTGGTGACTGCAGGTTGTTTCACCAGGCAGCCCAAATCGAGTCCACCTCCTTACATTTTCCATGGGCAGAGCAAATGGTGTCAACTTACACGCCTCCGGCCAGGGAGGGGCGACGTACACTTTCTTCAGGGGAAACAAGCCATGCCTTCCGTGTGAAAGGCCTCTAGGCCTCTTTGCTTCGGCCGCCCCGGGATAGCTTCAGCTCTGAAATGCTTCCGAAGGAGCAGAGTCAGAGAACCTTCGAACCACAGAGCAGGTGAAGCCCAGAACAAGGACTGCTCTTGGCCTGAGAACACCCACTGCCCAGCTCTTCTTTGGGGTACGCACGTGTCGAGGAAGGGGGTTGAATTCTGCTGCGTGATAACTCCTCCGGGCCACGTAGTGTGAGCGCAAGTAGAGTGGCCCTACATCTCCTCCCAGTTTCCTGTGTAAGTTGTAGAAGGCGAACTCCCTGCTTGAATCCCTGGGTCGGTTACGTACCCTCCAGAGAAAGATGGATGCTTGGGACCCTGGGCTGGGAGCTAGGTTAATGTTCTGTGCATCCACTTCGCAGCTCTTCTCTCTAAGCGGGTCCCAAAGGCTTTTTGGAGGCGTTTCCTGAGAGGGTCGGAAACAGGAAAGTAGCCAACAGGCCACGGGGATGCCAGTTTTCTCTAGCAACAAGGCTACCAGCCTCAGACACTAGCGTTCTCTTTGGGACATGAAAGAACACTGTGCTTGGAAGCTCTTCCATCCAGTTTGCGAGTCGCGCTTCCACTGGGTCCTAGGATTCCAAGTGTTGCCATGCCGTTACAATGTCCAATTCTGAGGCCTAGGACGGCAGAGTGTCTGGCAGCTCTCAGAGAGACCTTAGCAGTGCAGGCTTTTTGGCTCCTTCCACCGAGAAACCAGCTCCTCCAGATCCTCTGTCGTTAGGTATTTCATGTCAGAATATCTCAGCGGGCCCTCAACCTCCTCCACGAAGTAAGGCACAAACGGCCTTGCCCTAAAGGGAAGAAGCCTTCTGAGTCCGGCAGAGAGGCAGTCTCTGCCACTCTACATTCCCACACGGCTGAGCCCTGGGTATGGGACCGAGAGAGGGAGAAAGAGAGCCGTAACGCCGAGCTTTTCCACAATGCGGTACAGGCCTCACCCTTCAAGCCCAAGTCGATTTCATAGAGAAAACACCAGGCCTCGGTGTGCTTTCCTGTGGCAAGGAAACTTAGCTTTCATTCCTTAGGTGGCACATTGGCTCAGGACTGCCCTACCCCAAGGACTCAGGCTGTGCAGCCCGACTGGTTGAGATCAGCCCTTCTGGCTCTCTCACGGATGAAACCAACTAGGAAAAGAGCCTCTCCGAAGCTGGGGAACGTGGTGGCTTTTCCTAGTCTACACAGGAACAGCACTCTGAGGGAGAGGAGCTGCTGACGTGTGGTAGCAAAATCTCCTCTGCTGAAGAGAAACATTTCATTGTAAGCGAGTTCCATAAGCCTTGCCACCTTTTCTCAGCTGGCTATACTGGAGGGCAGGCTGTTGGCAGACTCCCCGGAGGCCCTGCTTCCCAGGCTGTGATACACACACGCCGCCTGCTTCAGCCCAAAGGGACAGCTTATGGTAAGGTAAAAACCCTGTGCTGGCAAGTTCCTGCGTAACCCTCGCACAAGCACAAGCATATTGGCCATTGGTCAAGGCTTTCCCCACAAGCTTAACACGTTTGGTCCCATCTAGCCTCCGAAGGCCGAGTTGACCTAGCTAGGAATCAAAGTTCAGGAAAGGTACTCAGGGTGCTGGTGACTGCAGGTTGTTTCACCAGGCAGCCCAAATCGAGTCCACCTCCTTACATTTTCCATGGGCAGAGCAAATGGTGTCAACTTACACGCCTCCGGCCAGGGAGGGGCGATGTACACTTTCTTCAGGGGAAACAAGCCATGCCTTCCGTGTGAAAGGCCTCTAGTCCGCTTTGCTTCCGCATCCCCGGGATAGCTTAAGCTCTGAAATGCTTCCGAAGGAGCAGAGTCAGAGAACCTTCGAACCACAGAGCAGGTGAAGCCCAGAACAAGGACTGCTCTTGGCCTGAGAACACCCACTGCCCAGCGCTTCTTTGGGGTACGCACGTGTCGAGGAAGGGGGTTGAATTCTGCTGCGTGATAACTCCTCCGGGCCACGTAGTGTGAGCGCAAGTAGAGTGGCCCTACATCTCCTCCCAGTTTCCTGTGTAAGTTGTAGAAGGCGAACTCCCTGCTTGAATCCCTGGGTGGGGTACGTACCGTCCAGAGAAAGATGGAAGCTTGGGACCCTGGGCTGGGAGCTAGGTTAATGTTCTGTGCATCCACTTCGCAGCTCTTCTCTCTAAGCGGGTCCCAAAGGCTTTTTGGAGGCGTTTCCTGAGAGGGTCGGAAACAGGAAAGTAGCCAACAGGCCACGGGGATGCCAGTTTTCTCTAGCAACAAGGCTACCAGCCTCAGACACTAGCGTTCTCTTTGGGACATGAAAGAACACTGTGCTTGGAAGCTCTTCCATCCAGTTTGCGAGTCGCGCTTCCACTGGGTCCTAGGATTCCAAGTGTTGCCATGCCGTTACAATGTCCAATTCTGAGGCCTAGGACGGCAGAGTGTCTGGCAGCTCTCAGAGAGACCTTAGCAGTGCAGGCTTTTTGGCTCCTTCCACCGAGAAACCAGCTCCTCCAGATCCTCTGTCGTTAGGTATTTCATGTCAGAATATCTCAGCGGGCCCTCAACCTCCTCCACGAAGTAAGGCACAAACGGCCTTGCCCTAAAGGGAAGAAGCCTTCTGAGTCCGGCAGAGAGGCAGTCTCTGCCACTCTGCATTCCCACACGGCTGAGCCCTGGGTATGGGACCGAGAGAGGGAGAAAGAGAGCCGTAACCCCGAGCTTTTCCACAATGCGGTACAGGCCTCACCCTTCAAGCCCAAGTCGATTTCATAGAGAAAACACCAGGCCTCGGTGTGCTTTCCTGTGGCAAGGAAACTTAGCTTTCATTCCTTAGGTGGCACATTGGCTCAGGACTGCCCTACCCCAAGGACTCAGGCTGTGCAGCCCGACTGGTTGAGATCAGCCCTTCTGGCTCTCTCACGGATGAAACCAACTAGGAAAAGAGCCTCTCCGAAGCTGGGGAACGTGGTGGCTTTTCCTAGTCTACACAGGAACAGCACTCTGAGGGAGAGGAGCTGCTGACGTGTGGTAGCAAAATCTCCTCTGCTGAAGAGAAACATTTCATTGTAAGCGAGTTCCATCAGCCTTGCCACCTTTTCTCAGCTGGCTATACTGGAGGGCAGTCTGTTGGCAGACTCCCCGGAGGCCCTGCTTCCCAGGCTGTGATACACACACGCCGCCTGCTTCAGCCCAAAGGGACAGTTTATGGTAAGGTAAAAACCCTGTGCTGGCAAGTTCCTGCGTAACCCTCGCACAAGCACAAGCATATTGGCCATTGGTCAAAGGCTTTCGCCACAAGCTTCACACGTTTGGTCCCATCTAGCCTCCGAAGGCCGAGTTGACCTAGCTAGGAATCAAAGTTCAGGAAAGGTACTCAGGGTGCTGGTGACTGCAGGTTGTTTCACCAGGCAGCCCAAATCGAGTCCACCTCCTTACATTTTCCATGGGCAGAGCAAATGGTGTCAACTTACACGCCTCCGGCCAGGGAGGGGCGACGTACACTTTCTTCAGGGGAAACAAGGCATGCCTTCCGTGTGAAAGGCCTCTAGGCCTCTTTGCTTCGGCCGCCCCGGGATAGCTTCAGCTCTGAAATGCTTCCGAAGGAGCAGAGTCAGAGAACCTTCGAACCACAGAGCAGGTGAAGCCCAGAACAAGGACTGCTCTTGGCCTGAGAACACCCACTGCCCAGCTCTTCTTTGGGGTACGCACGTGTCGAGGAAGGGGGTTGAATTCTGCTGCGTGATAACTCCTCCGGGCCACGTAGTGTGAGCGCAAGTAGAGTGGCCCTACATCTCCTCCCAGTTTCCTGTGTAAGTTGTAGAAGGCGAACTCCCTGCTTGAATCCCTGGGTCGGTTACGTACCCTCCAGAGAAAGATGGATGCTTGGGACCCTGGGCTGGGAGCTAGGTTAATGTTCTGTGCATCCACTTCGCAGCTCTTCTCTCTAAGCGGGTCCCAAAGGCTTTTTGGAGGCGTTTCCTGAGAGGGTCGGAAACAGGAAAGTAGCCAACAGGCCACGGGGATGCCAGTTTTCTCTAGCAACAAGGCTACCAGCCTCAGACACTAGCGTTCTCTTTGGGACATGAAAGAACACTGTGCTTGGAAGCTCTTCCATCCAGTTTGCGAGTCGCGCTTCCACTGGGTCCTAGGATTCCAAGTGTTGCCATGCCGTTACAATGTCCAATTCTGAGGCCTAGGACGGCAGAGTGTCTGGCAGCTCTCAGAGAGACCTTAGCAGTGCAGGCTTTTTGGCTCCTTCCACCGAGAAACCAGCTCCTCCAGATCCTCTGTCGTTAGGTATTTCATGTCAGAATATCTCAGCGGGCCCTCAACCTCCTCCACGAAGTAAGGCACAAACGGCCTTGCCCTAAAGGGAAGAAGCCTTCTGAGTCCGGCAGAGAGGCAGTCTCTGCCACTCTACATTCCCACACGGCTGAGCCCTGGGTATGGGACCGAGAGAGGGAGAAAGAGAGCCGTAACGCCGAGCTTTTCCACAATGCGGTACAGGCCTCACCCTTCAAGCCCAAGTCGATTTCATAGAGAAAACACCAGGCCTCGGTGTGCTTTCCTGTGGCAAGGAAACTTAGCTTTCATTCCTTAGGTGGCACATTGGCTCAGGACTGCCCTACCCCAAGGACTCAGGCTGTGCAGCCCGACTGGTTGAGATCAGCCCTTCTGGCTCTCTCACGGATGAAACCAACTAGGAAAAGAGCCTCTCCGAAGCTGGGGAACGTGGTGGCTTTTCCTAGTCTACACAGGAACAGCACTCTGAGGGAGAGGAGCTGCTGACGTGTGGTAGCAAAATCTCCTCTGCTGAAGAGAAACATTTCATTGTAAGCGAGTTCCATCAGCCTTGCCACCTTTTCTCAGCTGGCTATACTGGAGGGCAGGCTGTTGGCAGACTCCCCGGAGGCCCTGCTTCCCAGGCTGTGATACACACACGCCGCCTGCTTCAGCCCAAAGGGACAGCTTATGGTAAGGTAAAAACCCTGTGCTGGCAAGTTCCTGCGTAACCCTCGCACAAGCACAAGCATATTGGCCATTGGTCAAGGCTTTCCCCACAAGCTTAACACGTTTGGTCCCATCTAGCCTCCGAAGGCCGAGTTGACCTAGCTAGGAATCAAAGTTCAGGAAAGGTACTCAGGGTGCTGGTGACTGCAGGTTGTTTCACCAGGCAGCCCAAATCGAGTCCACCTCCTTACATTTTCCATGGGCAGAGCAAATGGTGTCAACTTACACGCCTCCGGCCAGGGAGGGGTGATGTACACTTTCTTCAGGGGAAACAAGCCATGCCTTCCGTGTGAAAGGCCTCTAGTCCTCTTTGCTTCCGCATCCCCGGGATAGCTTCAGCTCTGAAATGCTTCCGAAGGAGCAGAGTCAGAGAACCTTCGAACCACAGAGCAGGTGAAGCCCAGAACAAGGACTGCTCTTGGCCTGAGAACACCCACTGCCCAGCGCTTCTTTGGGGTACGCACGTGTCGAGGAAGGGGGTTGAATTCTGCTGCGTGATAACTCCTCCGGGCCACGTAGTGTGAGCGCAAGTAGAGTGGCCCTACATCTCCTCCCAGTTTCCTGTGTAAGTTGTAGAAGGCGAACTCCCTGCTTGAATCCCTGGGTCGGTTACGTACCCTCCAGAGAAAGATGGATGCTTGGGACCCTGCTCTGGGAGCTAGGTTAATGTTCTGTGCATCCACTTCGCAGCTCTTCTCTCTAAGCGGGTCCCAAAGGCTTTTTGGAGGCGTTTCCTGAGAGGGTCGGAAACAGGAAAGTAGCCAACAGGCCACGGGGATGCCAGTTTTCTCTAGCAACAAGGCTACCAGCCTCAGACACTAGCGTTCTCTTTGGGACATGAAAGAACACTGTGCTTGGAAGCTCTTCCATCCAGTTTGCGAGTCGCGCTTCCACTGGGTCCTAGGATTCCAAGTGTTGCCATGCCGTTACAATGTCCAATTCTGAGGCCTAGGACGGCAGAGTGTCTGGCAGCTCTCAGAGAGACCTTAGCAGTGCAGGCTTTTTGGCTCCTTCCACCGAGAAACCAGCTCCTCCAGATCCTCTGTCGTTAGGTATTTCATGTCAGAATATCTCAGCGGGCCCTCAACCTCCTCCACGAAGTAAGGCACAAACGGCCTTGCCCTAAAGGGAAGAAGCCTTCTGAGTCCGGCAGAGAGGCAGTCTCTGCCACTCTGCATTCCCACACGGCTGAGCCCTGGGTATGGGACCGAGAGAGGGAGAAAGAGAGCCGTAACCCCGAGCTTTTCCACAATGCGGTACAGGCCTCACCCTTCAAGCCCAAGTCGATTTCATAGAGAAAACACCAGGCACCAGAACTCGGTGTGCTTTCCTGTGGCAAGGAAACTTAGCTTTCATTCCTTAGGTGGCACATTGGCTCAGGACTGCCCTACCCCAAGGACTCAGGCTGTGCAGCCCGACTGGTTGAGATCAGCCCTTCTGGCTCTCTCACGGATGAAACCAACTAGGAAAAGAGCCTCTCCGAAGCTGGGGAACGTGGTGGCTTTTCCTAGTCTACACAGGAACAGCACTCTGAGGGAGAGGAGCTGCTGACGTGTGGTAGCAAAATCTCCTCTGCTGAAGAGAAACATTTCATTGTAAGCGGGTTCCATCAGCCTTGCCACCTTTTCTCAGCTGGCTATACTGGAGGGCAGTCTGTTGGCAGACTCCCCGGAGGCCCTGCTTCCCAGGCTGTGATACACACACGCCGCCTGCTTCAGCCCAAAGGGACAGCTTATGGTAAGGTAAAAACCCTGTGCTGGCAAGTTCCTGCGTAACCCTCGCACAAGCACAAGCATATTGGCCATTGGTCAAGGCTTTCCCCACAAGCTTAACACGTTTGGTCCCATCTAGCCTCCGAAGGCCGAGTTGACCTAGCTAGGAATCAAAGTTCAGGAAAGGTACTCAGGGTGCTGGTGACTGCAGGTTGTTTCACCAGGCAGCCCAAATCGAGTCCACCTCCTTACATTTTCCATGGGCAGAGCAAATGGTGTCAACTTACACGCCTCCGGCCAGGGAGGGGCGACGTACACTTTCTTCAGGGGAAACAAGCCATGCCTTCCGTGTGAAAGGCCTCTAGGCCTCTTTGCTTCGGCAGCCCCGGGATAGCTTCAGCTCTGAAATGCTTCCGAAGGAGCAGAGTCAGAGAACCTTCGAACCACAGAGCAGGTGAAGCCCAGAACAAGGACTGCTCTTGGCCTGAGAACACCCACTGCCCAGCGCTTCTTTGGGGTACGCACGTGTCGAGGATGGGGGTTGAATTCTGCTGCGTGATAACTTCTCCGGGCCACGTAGTGTGAGCGCAAGTAGAGTGGCCCTACATCTCCTCCCAGTTTCCTGTGTAAGTTGTAGAAGGCGAACTCCCTGCTTGAATCCCTGGGTGGGGTACGTACCGTCCAGAGAAAGATGGAAGCTTGGGACCCTGGGCTGGGAGCTAGGTTAATGTTCTGTGCATCCACTTCGCAGCTCTTCTCTCTAAGCGGGTCCCAAAGGCTTTTTGGAGGCGTTTCCTGAGAGGGTCGGAAACAGGAAAGTAGCCAACAGGCCACGGGGATGCCAGTTTTCTCTAGCAACAAGGCTACCAGCCTCAGACACTAGCGTTCTCTTTGGGACATGAAAGAACACTGTGCTTGGAAGCTCTTCCATCCAGTTTGCGAGTCGCGCTTCCACTGGGTCCTAGGATTCCAAGTGTTGCCATGCCGTTACAATGTCCAATTCTGAGGCCTAGGACGGCAGAGTGTCTGGCAGCTCTCAGAGAGACCTTAGCAGTGCAGGCTTTTTGGCTCCTTCCACCGAGAAACCAGCTCCTCCAGATCCTCTGTCGTTAGGTATTTCATGTCAGAATATCTCAGCGGGCCCTCAACCTCCTCCACGAAGTAAGGCACAAACGGCCTTGCCCTAAAGGGAAGAAGCCTTCTGAGTCCGGCAGAGAGGCAGTCTCTGCCACTCTGCATTCCCACACGGCTGAGCCCTGGGTATGGGACCGAGAGAGGGAGAAAGAGAGCCGTAACCCCGAGCTTTTCCACAATGCGGTACAGGCCTCACCCTTCAAGCCCAAGTCGATTTCATAGAGAAAACACCAGGCACCAGAACTCGGTGTGCTTTCCTGTGGCAAGGAAACTTAGCTTTCATTCCTTAGGTGGCACATTGGCTCAGGACTGCCCTACCCCAAGGACTCAGGCTGTGCAGCCCGACTGGTTGAGATCAGCCCTTCTGGCTCTCTCACGGATGAAACCAACTAGGAAAAGAGCCTCTCCGAAGCTGGGGAACGTGGTGGCTTTTCCTAGTCTACACAGGAACAGCACTCTGAGGGAGAGGAGCTGCTGACGTGTGGTAGCAAAATCTCCTCTGCTGAAGAGAAACATTTCATTGTAAGCGGGTTCCATCAGCCTTGCCACCTTTTCTCAGCTGGCTATACTGGAGGGCAGTCTGTTGGCAGACTCCCCGGAGGCCCTGCTTCCCAGGCTGTGATACACACACGCCGCCTGCTTCAGCCCAAAGGGACAGCTTATGGTAAGGTAAAAACCCTGTGCTGGCAAGTTCCTGCGTAACCCTCGCACAAGCACAAGCATATTGGCCATTGGTCAAGGCTTTCCCCACAAGCTTAACACGTTTGGTCCCATCTAGCCTCCGAAGGCCGAGTTGACCTAGCTAGGAATCAAAGTTCAGGAAAGGTACTCAGGGTGCTGGTGACTGCAGGTTGTTTCACCAGGCAGCCCAAATCGAGTCCACCTCCTTACATTTTCCATGGGCAGAGCAAATGGTGTCAACTTACACGCCTCCGGCCAGGGAGGGGCGACGTACACTTTCTTCAGGGGAAACAAGCCATGCCTTCCGTGTGAAAGGCCTCTAGGCCTCTTTGCTTCGGCAGCCCCGGGATAGCTTCAGCTCTGAAATGCTTCCGAAGGAGCAGAGTCAGAGAACCTTCGAACCACAGAGCAGGTGAAGCCCAGAACAAGGACTGCTCTTGGCCTGAGAACACCCACTGCCCAGCGCTTCTTTGGGGTACGCACGTGTCGAGGATGGGGGTTGAATTCTGCTGCGTGATAACTTCTCCGGGCCACGTAGTGTGAGCGCAAGTAGAGTGGCCCTACATCTCCTCCCAGTTTCCTGTGTAAGTTGTAGAAGGCGAACTCCCTGCTTGAATCCCTGGGTGGGGTACGTACCGTCCAGAGAAAGATGGAAGCTTGGGACCCTGGGCTGGGAGCTAGGTTAATGTTCTGTGCATCCACTTCGCAGCTCTTCTCTCTAAGCGGGTCCCAAAGGCTTTTTGGAGGCGTTTCCTGAGAGGGTCGGAAACAGGAAAGTAGCCAACAGGCCACGGGGATGCCAGTTTTCTCTAGCAACAAGGCTACCAGCCTCAGACACTAGCGTTCTCTTTGGGACATGAAAGAACACTGTGCTTGGAAGCTCTTCCATCCAGTTTGCGAGTCGCGCTTCCACTGGGTCCTAGGATTCCAAGTGTTGCCATGCCGTTACAATGTCCAATTCTGAGGCCTAGGACGGCAGAGTGTCTGGCAGCTCTCAGAGAGACCTTAGCAGTGCAGGCTTTTTGGCTCCTTCCACCGAGAAACCAGCTCCTCCAGATCCTCTGTCGTTAGGTATTTCATGTCAGAATATCTCAGCGGGCCCTCATTCCTCCTCCACGAAGTAAGGCACAAACGGCCTTGCCCTAAAGGGAAGAAGCCTTCTGAGTCCGGCAGAGAGGCAGTCTCTGCCACTCTACATTCCCACACGGCTGAGCCCTGGGTATGGGACCGAGAGAGGGAGAAAGAGAGCCGTAACCCCGAGCTTTTCCACAATGCGGTACAGGCCTCACCCTTCAAGCCCAAGTCGATTTCATAGAGAAAACACCAGGCCTCGGTGTGCTTTCCTGTGGCAAGGAAACTTAGCTTTCATTCCTTAGGTGGCACATTGGCTCAGGACTGCCCTACCCCAAGGACTCAGGCTGTGCAGCCCGACTGGTTGAGATCAGCCCTTCTGGCTCTCTCACGGATGAAACCAACTAGGAAAAGAGCCTCTCCGAAGCTGGGGAACGTGGTGGCTTTTCCTAGTCTACACAGGAACAGCACTCTGAGGGAGAGGAGCTGCTGACGTGTGGTAGCAAAATCTCCTCTGCTGAAGAGAAACATTTCATTGTAAGCGAGTTCCATCAGCCTTGCCACCTTTTCTCAGCTGGCTATACTGGAGGGCAGTCTGTTGGCAGACTCCCCGGAGGCCCTGCTTCCCAGGCTGTGATACACACACGCCGCCTGCTTCAGCCCAAAGGGACAGTTTATGGTAAGGTAAAAACCCTGTGCTGGCAAGTTCCTGCGTAACCCTCGCACAAGCACAAGCATATTGGCCATTGGTCAAAGGCTTTCGCCACAAGCTTCACACGTTTGGTCCCATCTAGCCTCCGAAGGCCGAGTTGACCTAGCTAGGAATCAAAGTTCAGGAAAGGTACTCAGGGTGCTGGTGACTGCAGGTTGTTTCACCAGGCAGCCCAAATCGAGTCCACCTCCTTACATTTTCCATGGGCAGAGCAAATGGTGTCAACTTACACGCCTCCGGCCAGGGAGGGGCGACGTACACTTTCTTCAGGGGAAACAAGCCATGCCTTCCGTGTGAAAGGCCTCTAGGCCTCTTTGCTTCGGCCGCCCCGGGATAGCTTCAGCTCTGAAATGCTTCCGAAGGAGCAGAGTCAGAGAACCTTCGAACCACAGAGCAGGTGAAGCCCAGAACAAGGACTGCTCTTGGCCTGAGAACACCCACTGCCCAGCTCTTCTTTGGGGTACGCACGTGTCGAGGAAGGGGGTTGAATTCTGCTGCGTGATAACTCCTCCGGGCCACGTAGTGTGAGCGCAAGTAGAGTGGCCCTACATCTCCTCCCAGTTTCCTGTGTAAGTTGTAGAAGGCGAACTCCCTGCTTGAATCCCTGGGTCGGTTACGTACCCTCCAGAGAAAGATGGATGCTTGGGACCCTGGGCTGGGAGCTAGGTTAATGTTCTGTGCATCCACTTCGCAGCTCTTCTCTCTAAGCGGGTCCCAAAGGCTTTTTGGAGGCGTTTCCTGAGAGGGTCGGAAACAGGAAAGTAGCCAACAGGCCACGGGGATGCCAGTTTTCTCTAGCAACAAGGCTACCAGCCTCAGACACTAGCGTTCTCTTTGGGACATGAAAGAACACTGTGCTTGGAAGCTCTTCCATCCAGTTTGCGAGTCGCGCTTCCACTGGGTCCTAGGATTCCAAGTGTTGCCATGCCGTTACAATGTCCAATTCTGAGGCCTAGGACGGCAGAGTGTCTGGCAGCTCTCAGAGAGACCTTAGCAGTGCAGGCTTTTTGGCTCCTTCCACCGAGAAACCAGCTCCTCCAGATCCTCTGTCGTTAGGTATTTCATGTCAGAATATCTCAGCGGGCCCTCAACCTCCTCCACGAAGTAAGGCACAAACGGCCTTGCCCTAAAGGGAAGAAGCCTTCTGAGTCCGGCAGAGAGGCAGTCTCTGCCACTCTACATTCCCACACGGCTGAGCCCTGGGTATGGGACCGAGAGAGGGAGAAAGAGAGCCGTAACGCCGAGCTTTTCCACAATGCGGTACAGGCCTCACCCTTCAAGCCCAAGTCGATTTCATAGAGAAAACACCAGGCCTCGGTGTGCTTTCCTGTGGCAAGGAAACTTAGCTTTCATTCCTTAGGTGGCACATTGGCTCAGGACTGCCCTACCCCAAGGACTCAGGCTGTGCAGCCCGACTGGTTGAGATCAGCCCTTCTGGCTCTCTCACGGATGAAACCAACTAGGAAAAGAGCCTCTCCGAAGCTGGGGAACGTGGTGGCTTTTCCTAGTCTACACAGGAACAGCACTCTGAGGGAGAGGAGCTGCTGACGTGTGGTAGCAAAATCTCCTCTGCTGAAGAGAAACATTTCATTGTAAGCGGGTTCCATCAGCCTTGCCACCTTTTCTCAGCTGGCTATACTGGAGGGCAGTCTGTTGGCAGACTCCCCGGAGGCCCTGCTTCCCAGGCTGTGATACACACACGCCGCCTGCTTCAGCCCAAAGGGACAGCTTATGGTAAGGTAAAAACCCTGTGCTGGCAAGTTCCTGCGTAACCCTCGCACAAGCACAAGCATATTGGCCATTGGTCAAGGCTTTCCCCACAAGCTTAACACGTTTGGTCCCATCTAGCCTCCGAAGGCCGAGTTGACCTAGCTAGGAATCAAAGTTCAGGAAAGGTACTCAGGGTGCTGGTGACTGCAGGTTGTTTCACCAGGCAGCCCAAATCGAGTCCACCTCCTTACATTTTCCATGGGCAGAGCAAATGGTGTCAACTTACACGCCTCCGGCCAGGGAGGGGCGACGTACACTTTCTTCAGGGGAAACAAGCCATGCCTTCCGTGTGAAAGGCCTCTAGGCCTCTTTGCTTCGGCAGCCCCGGGATAGCTTCAGCTCTGAAATGCTTCCGAAGGAGCAGAGTCAGAGAACCTTCGAACCACAGAGCAGGTGAAGCCCAGAACAAGGACTGCTCTTGGCCTGAGAACACCCACTGCCCAGCGCTTCTTTGGGGTACGCACGTGTCGAGGATGGGGGTTGAATTCTGCTGCGTGATAACTTCTCCGGGCCACGTAGTGTGAGCGCAAGTAGAGTGGCCCTACATCTCCTCCCAGTTTCCTGTGTAAGTTGTAGAAGGCGAACTCCCTGCTTGAATCCCTGGGTGGGGTACGTACCGTCCAGAGAAAGATGGAAGCTTGGGACCCTGGGCTGGGAGCTAGGTTAATGTTCTGTGCATCCACTTCGCAGCTCTTCTCTCTAAGCGGGTCCCAAAGGCTTTTTGGAGGCGTTTCCTGAGAGGGTCGGAAACAGGAAAGTAGCCAACAGGCCACGGGGATGCCAGTTTTCTCTAGCAACAAGGCTACCAGCCTCAGACACTAGCGTTCTCTTTGGGACATGAAAGAACACTGTGCTTGGAAGCTCTTCCATCCAGTTTGCGAGTCGCGCTTCCACTGGGTCCTAGGATTCCAAGTGTTGCCATGCCGTTACAATGTCCAATTCTGAGGCCTAGGACGGCAGAGTGTCTGGCAGCTCTCAGAGAGACCTTAGCAGTGCAGGCTTTTTGGCTCCTTCCACCGAGAAACCAGCTCCTCCAGATCCTCTGTCGTTAGGTATTTCATGTCAGAATATCTCAGCGGGCCCTCAACCTCCTCCACGAAGTAAGGCACAAACGGCCTTGCCCTAAAGGGAAGAAGCCTTCTGAGTCCGGCAGAGAGGCAGTCTCTGCCACTCTGCATTCCCACACGGCTGAGCCCTGGGTATGGGACCGAGAGAGGGAGAAAGAGAGCCGTAACCCCGAGCTTTTCCACAATGCGGTACAGGCCTCACCCTTCAAGCCCAAGTCGATTTCATAGAGAAAACACCAGGCACCAGAACTCGGTGTGCTTTCCTGTGGCAAGGAAACTTAGCTTTCATTCCTTAGGTGGCACATTGGCTCAGGACTGCCCTACCCCAAGGACTCAGGCTGTGCAGCCCGACTGGTTGAGATCAGCCCTTCTGGCTCTCTCACGGATGAAACCAACTAGGAAAAGAGCCTCTCCGAAGCTGGGGAACGTGGTGGCTTTTCCTAGTCTACACAGGAACAGCACTCTGAGGGAGAGGAGCTGCTGACGTGTGGTAGCAAAATCTCCTCTGCTGAAGAGAAACATTTCATTGTAAGCGAGTTCCATCAGCCTTGCCACCTTTTCTCAGCTGGCTATACTGGAGGGCAGTCTGTTGGCAGACTCCCCGGAGGCCCTGCTTCCCAGGCTGTGATACACACACGCCGCCTGCTTCAGCCCAAAGGGACAGTTTATGGTAAGGTAAAAACCCTGTGCTGGCAAGTTCCTGCGTAACCCTCGCACAAGCACAAGCATATTGGCCATTGGTCAAAGGCTTTCGCCACAAGCTTCACACGTTTGGTCCCATCTAGCCTCCGAAGGCCGAGTTGACCTAGCTAGGAATCAAAGTTCAGGAAAGGTACTCAGGGTGCTGGTGACTGCAGGTTGTTTCACCAGGCAGCCCAAATCGAGTCCACCTCCTTACATTTTCCATGGGCAGAGCAAATGGTGTCAACTTACACGCCTCCGGCCAGGGAGGGGCGACGTACACTTTCTTCAGGGGAAACAAGCCATGCCTTCCGTGTGAAAGGCCTCTAGGCCTCTTTGCTTCGGCCGCCCCGGGATAGCTTCAGCTCTGAAATGCTTCCGAAGGAGCAGAGTCAGAGAACCTTCGAACCACAGAGCAGGTGAAGCCCAGAACAAGGACTGCTCTTGGCCTGAGAACACCCACTGCCCAGCTCTTCTTTGGGGTACGCACGTGTCGAGGAAGGGGGTTGAATTCTGCTGCGTGATAACTCCTCCGGGCCACGTAGTGTGAGCGCAAGTAGAGTGGCCCTACATCTCCTCCCAGTTTCCTGTGTAAGTTGTAGAAGGCGAACTCCCTGCTTGAATCCCTGGGTCGGTTACGTACCCTCCAGAGAAAGATGGATGCTTGGGACCCTGGGCTGGGAGCTAGGTTAATGTTCTGTGCATCCACTTCGCAGCTCTTCTCTCTAAGCGGGTCCCAAAGGCTTTTTGGAGGCGTTTCCTGAGAGGGTCGGAAACAGGAAAGTAGCCAACAGGCCACGGGGATGCCAGTTTTCTCTAGCAACAAGGCTACCAGCCTCAGACACTAGCGTTCTCTTTGGGACATGAAAGAACACTGTGCTTGGAAGCTCTTCCATCCAGTTTGCGAGTCGCGCTTCCACTGGGTCCTAGGATTCCAAGTGTTGCCATGCCGTTACAATGTCCAATTCTGAGGCCTAGGACGGCAGAGTGTCTGGCAGCTCTCAGAGAGACCTTAGCAGTGCAGGCTTTTTGGCTCCTTCCACCGAGAAACCAGCTCCTCCAGATCCTCTGTCGTTAGGTATTTCATGTCAGAATATCTCAGCGGGCCCTCAACCTCCTCCACGAAGTAAGGCACAAACGGCCTTGCCCTAAAGGGAAGAAGCCTTCTGAGTCCGGCAGAGAGGCAGTCTCTGCCACTCTACATTCCCACACGGCTGAGCCCTGGGTATGGGACCGAGAGAGGGAGAAAGAGAGCCGTAACGCCGAGCTTTTCCACAATGCGGTACAGGCCTCACCCTTCAAGCCCAAGTCGATTTCATAGAGAAAACACCAGGCCTCGGTGTGCTTTCCTGTGGCAAGGAAACTTAGCTTTCATTCCTTAGGTGGCACATTGGCTCAGGACTGCCCTACCCCAAGGACTCAGGCTGTGCAGCCCGACTGGTTGAGATCAGCCCTTCTGGCTCTCTCACGGATGAAACCAACTAGGAAAAGAGCCTCTCCGAAGCTGGGGAACGTGGTGGCTTTTCCTAGTCTACACAGGAACAGCACTCTGAGGGAGAGGAGCTGCTGACGTGTGGTAGCAAAATCTCCTCTGCTGAAGAGAAACATTTCATTGTAAGCGAGTTCCATAAGCCTTGCCACCTTTTCTCAGCTGGCTATACTGGAGGGCAGGCTGTTGGCAGACTCCCCGGAGGCCCTGCTTCCCAGGCTGTGATACACACACGCCGCCTGCTTCAGCCCAAAGGGACAGCTTATGGTAAGGTAAAAACCCTGTGCTGGCAAGTTCCTGCGTAACCCTCGCACAAGCACAAGCATATTGGCCATTGGTCAAGGCTTTCCCCACAAGCTTAACACGTTTGGTCCCATCTAGCCTCCGAAGGCCGAGTTGACCTAGCTAGGAATCAAAGTTCAGGAAAGGTACTCAGGGTGCTGGTGACTGCAGGTTGTTTCACCAGGCAGCCCAAATCGAGTCCACCTCCTTACATTTTCCATGGGCAGAGCAAATGGTGTCAACTTACACGCCTCCGGCCAGGGAGGGGCGATGTACACTTTCTTCAGGGGAAACAAGCCATGCCTTCCGTGTGAAAGGCCTCTAGTCCGCTTTGCTTCCGCATCCCCGGGATAGCTTAAGCTCTGAAATGCTTCCGAAGGAGCAGAGTCAGAGAACCTTCGAACCACAGAGCAGGTGAAGCCCAGAACAAGGACTGCTCTTGGCCTGAGAACACCCACTGCCCAGCGCTTCTTTGGGGTACGCACGTGTCGAGGAAGGGGGTTGAATTCTGCTGCGTGATAACTCCTCCGGGCCACGTAGTGTGAGCGCAAGTAGAGTGGCCCTACATCTCCTCCCAGTTTCCTGTGTAAGTTGTAGAAGGCGAACTCCCTGCTTGAATCCCTGGGTGGGGTACGTACCGTCCAGAGAAAGATGGAAGCTTGGGACCCTGGGCTGGGAGCTAGGTTAATGTTCTGTGCATCCACTTCGCAGCTCTTCTCTCTAAGCGGGTCCCAAAGGCTTTTTGGAGGCGTTTCCTGAGAGGGTCGGAAACAGGAAAGTAGCCAACAGGCCACGGGGATGCCAGTTTTCTCTAGCAACAAGGCTACCAGCCTCAGACACTAGCGTTCTCTTTGGGACATGAAAGAACACTGTGCTTGGAAGCTCTTCCATCCAGTTTGCGAGTCGCGCTTCCACTGGGTCCTAGGATTCCAAGTGTTGCCATGCCGTTACAATGTCCAATTCTGAGGCCTAGGACGGCAGAGTGTCTGGCAGCTCTCAGAGAGACCTTAGCAGTGCAGGCTTTTTGGCTCCTTCCACCGAGAAACCAGCTCCTCCAGATCCTCTGTCGTTAGGTATTTCATGTCAGAATATCTCAGCGGGCCCTCAACCTCCTCCACGAAGTAAGGCACAAACGGCCTTGCCCTAAAGGGAAGAAGCCTTCTGAGTCCGGCAGAGAGGCAGTCTCTGCCACTCTGCATTCCCACACGGCTGAGCCCTGGGTATGGGACCGAGAGAGGGAGAAAGAGAGCCGTAACCCCGAGCTTTTCCACAATGCGGTACAGGCCTCACCCTTCAAGCCCAAGTCGATTTCATAGAGAAAACACCAGGCCTCGGTGTGCTTTCCTGTGGCAAGGAAACTTAGCTTTCATTCCTTAGGTGGCACATTGGCTCAGGACTGCCCTACCCCAAGGACTCAGGCTGTGCAGCCCGACTGGTTGAGATCAGCCCTTCTGGCTCTCTCACGGATGAAACCAACTAGGAAAAGAGCCTCTCCGAAGCTGGGGAACGTGGTGGCTTTTCCTAGTCTACACAGGAACAGCACTCTGAGGGAGAGGAGCTGCTGACGTGTGGTAGCAAAATCTCCTCTGCTGAAGAGAAACATTTCATTGTAAGCGAGTTCCATCAGCCTTGCCACCTTTTCTCAGCTGGCTATACTGGAGGGCAGTCTGTTGGCAGACTCCCCGGAGGCCCTGCTTCCCAGGCTGTGATACACACACGCCGCCTGCTTCAGCCCAAAGGGACAGTTTATGGTAAGGTAAAAACCCTGTGCTGGCAAGTTCCTGCGTAACCCTCGCACAAGCACAAGCATATTGGCCATTGGTCAAAGGCTTTCGCCACAAGCTTCACACGTTTGGTCCCATCTAGCCTCCGAAGGCCGAGTTGACCTAGCTAGGAATCAAAGTTCAGGAAAGGTACTCAGGGTGCTGGTGACTGCAGGTTGTTTCACCAGGCAGCCCAAATCGAGTCCACCTCCTTACATTTTCCATGGGCAGAGCAAATGGTGTCAACTTACACGCCTCCGGCCAGGGAGGGGCGACGTACACTTTCTTCAGGGGAAACAAGGCATGCCTTCCGTGTGAAAGGCCTCTAGGCCTCTTTGCTTCGGCCGCCCCGGGATAGCTTCAGCTCTGAAATGCTTCCGAAGGAGCAGAGTCAGAGAACCTTCGAACCACAGAGCAGGTGAAGCCCAGAACAAGGACTGCTCTTGGCCTGAGAACACCCACTGCCCAGCTCTTCTTTGGGGTACGCACGTGTCGAGGAAGGGGGTTGAATTCTGCTGCGTGATAACTCCTCCGGGCCACGTAGTGTGAGCGCAAGTAGAGTGGCCCTACATCTCCTCCCAGTTTCCTGTGTAAGTTGTAGAAGGCGAACTCCCTGCTTGAATCCCTGGGTCGGTTACGTACCCTCCAGAGAAAGATGGATGCTTGGGACCCTGGGCTGGGAGCTAGGTTAATGTTCTGTGCATCCACTTCGCAGCTCTTCTCTCTAAGCGGGTCCCAAAGGCTTTTTGGAGGCGTTTCCTGAGAGGGTCGGAAACAGGAAAGTAGCCAACAGGCCACGGGGATGCCAGTTTTCTCTAGCAACAAGGCTACCAGCCTCAGACACTAGCGTTCTCTTTGGGACATGAAAGAACACTGTGCTTGGAAGCTCTTCCATCCAGTTTGCGAGTCGCGCTTCCACTGGGTCCTAGGATTCCAAGTGTTGCCATGCCGTTACAATGTCCAATTCTGAGGCCTAGGACGGCAGAGTGTCTGGCAGCTCTCAGAGAGACCTTAGCAGTGCAGGCTTTTTGGCTCCTTCCACCGAGAAACCAGCTCCTCCAGATCCTCTGTCGTTAGGTATTTCATGTCAGAATATCTCAGCGGGCCCTCAACCTCCTCCACGAAGTAAGGCACAAACGGCCTTGCCCTAAAGGGAAGAAGCCTTCTGAGTCCGGCAGAGAGGCAGTCTCTGCCACTCTACATTCCCACACGGCTGAGCCCTGGGTATGGGACCGAGAGAGGGAGAAAGAGAGCCGTAACGCCGAGCTTTTCCACAATGCGGTACAGGCCTCACCCTTCAAGCCCAAGTCGATTTCATAGAGAAAACACCAGGCCTCGGTGTGCTTTCCTGTGGCAAGGAAACTTAGCTTTCATTCCTTAGGTGGCACATTGGCTCAGGACTGCCCTACCCCAAGGACTCAGGCTGTGCAGCCCGACTGGTTGAGATCAGCCCTTCTGGCTCTCTCACGGATGAAACCAACTAGGAAAAGAGCCTCTCCGAAGCTGGGGAACGTGGTGGCTTTTCCTAGTCTACACAGGAACAGCACTCTGAGGGAGAGGAGCTGCTGACGTGTGGTAGCAAAATCTCCTCTGCTGAAGAGAAACATTTCATTGTAAGCGAGTTCCATCAGCCTTGCCACCTTTTCTCAGCTGGCTATACTGGAGGGCAGGCTGTTGGCAGACTCCCCGGAGGCCCTGCTTCCCAGGCTGTGATACACACACGCCGCCTGCTTCAGCCCAAAGGGACAGCTTATGGTAAGGTAAAAACCCTGTGCTGGCAAGTTCCTGCGTAACCCTCGCACAAGCACAAGCATATTGGCCATTGGTCAAGGCTTTCCCCACAAGCTTAACACGTTTGGTCCCATCTAGCCTCCGAAGGCCGAGTTGACCTAGCTAGGAATCAAAGTTCAGGAAAGGTACTCAGGGTGCTGGTGACTGCAGGTTGTTTCACCAGGCAGCCCAAATCGAGTCCACCTCCTTACATTTTCCATGGGCAGAGCAAATGGTGTCAACTTACACGCCTCCGGCCAGGGAGGGGTGATGTACACTTTCTTCAGGGGAAACAAGCCATGCCTTCCGTGTGAAAGGCCTCTAGTCCTCTTTGCTTCCGCATCCCCGGGATAGCTTCAGCTCTGAAATGCTTCCGAAGGAGCAGAGTCAGAGAACCTTCGAACCACAGAGCAGGTGAAGCCCAGAACAAGGACTGCTCTTGGCCTGAGAACACCCACTGCCCAGCGCTTCTTTGGGGTACGCACGTGTCGAGGAAGGGGGTTGAATTCTGCTGCGTGATAACTCCTCCGGGCCACGTAGTGTGAGCGCAAGTAGAGTGGCCCTACATCTCCTCCCAGTTTCCTGTGTAAGTTGTAGAAGGCGAACTCCCTGCTTGAATCCCTGGGTCGGTTACGTACCCTCCAGAGAAAGATGGATGCTTGGGACCCTGCTCTGGGAGCTAGGTTAATGTTCTGTGCATCCACTTCGCAGCTCTTCTCTCTAAGCGGGTCCCAAAGGCTTTTTGGAGGCGTTTCCTGAGAGGGTCGGAAACAGGAAAGTAGCCAACAGGCCACGGGGATGCCAGTTTTCTCTAGCAACAAGGCTACCAGCCTCAGACACTAGCGTTCTCTTTGGGACATGAAAGAACACTGTGCTTGGAAGCTCTTCCATCCAGTTTGCGAGTCGCGCTTCCACTGGGTCCTAGGATTCCAAGTGTTGCCATGCCGTTACAATGTCCAATTCTGAGGCCTAGGACGGCAGAGTGTCTGGCAGCTCTCAGAGAGACCTTAGCAGTGCAGGCTTTTTGGCTCCTTCCACCGAGAAACCAGCTCCTCCAGATCCTCTGTCGTTAGGTATTTCATGTCAGAATATCTCAGCGGGCCCTCAACCTCCTCCACGAAGTAAGGCACAAACGGCCTTGCCCTAAAGGGAAGAAGCCTTCTGAGTCCGGCAGAGAGGCAGTCTCTGCCACTCTGCATTCCCACACGGCTGAGCCCTGGGTATGGGACCGAGAGAGGGAGAAAGAGAGCCGTAACCCCGAGCTTTTCCACAATGCGGTACAGGCCTCACCCTTCAAGCCCAAGTCGATTTCATAGAGAAAACACCAGGCACCAGAACTCGGTGTGCTTTCCTGTGGCAAGGAAACTTAGCTTTCATTCCTTAGGTGGCACATTGGCTCAGGACTGCCCTACCCCAAGGACTCAGGCTGTGCAGCCCGACTGGTTGAGATCAGCCCTTCTGGCTCTCTCACGGATGAAACCAACTAGGAAAAGAGCCTCTCCGAAGCTGGGGAACGTGGTGGCTTTTCCTAGTCTACACAGGAACAGCACTCTGAGGGAGAGGAGCTGCTGACGTGTGGTAGCAAAATCTCCTCTGCTGAAGAGAAACATTTCATTGTAAGCGGGTTCCATCAGCCTTGCCACCTTTTCTCAGCTGGCTATACTGGAGGGCAGTCTGTTGGCAGACTCCCCGGAGGCCCTGCTTCCCAGGCTGTGATACACACACGCCGCCTGCTTCAGCCCAAAGGGACAGCTTATGGTAAGGTAAAAACCCTGTGCTGGCAAGTTCCTGCGTAACCCTCGCACAAGCACAAGCATATTGGCCATTGGTCAAGGCTTTCCCCACAAGCTTAACACGTTTGGTCCCATCTAGCCTCCGAAGGCCGAGTTGACCTAGCTAGGAATCAAAGTTCAGGAAAGGTACTCAGGGTGCTGGTGACTGCAGGTTGTTTCACCAGGCAGCCCAAATCGAGTCCACCTCCTTACATTTTCCATGGGCAGAGCAAATGGTGTCAACTTACACGCCTCCGGCCAGGGAGGGGCGACGTACACTTTCTTCAGGGGAAACAAGCCATGCCTTCCGTGTGAAAGGCCTCTAGGCCTCTTTGCTTCGGCAGCCCCGGGATAGCTTCAGCTCTGAAATGCTTCCGAAGGAGCAGAGTCAGAGAACCTTCGAACCACAGAGCAGGTGAAGCCCAGAACAAGGACTGCTCTTGGCCTGAGAACACCCACTGCCCAGCGCTTCTTTGGGGTACGCACGTGTCGAGGATGGGGGTTGAATTCTGCTGCGTGATAACTTCTCCGGGCCACGTAGTGTGAGCGCAAGTAGAGTGGCCCTACATCTCCTCCCAGTTTCCTGTGTAAGTTGTAGAAGGCGAACTCCCTGCTTGAATCCCTGGGTGGGGTACGTACCGTCCAGAGAAAGATGGAAGCTTGGGACCCTGGGCTGGGAGCTAGGTTAATGTTCTGTGCATCCACTTCGCAGCTCTTCTCTCTAAGCGGGTCCCAAAGGCTTTTTGGAGGCGTTTCCTGAGAGGGTCGGAAACAGGAAAGTAGCCAACAGGCCACGGGGATGCCAGTTTTCTCTAGCAACAAGGCTACCAGCCTCAGACACTAGCGTTCTCTTTGGGACATGAAAGAACACTGTGCTTGGAAGCTCTTCCATCCAGTTTGCGAGTCGCGCTTCCACTGGGTCCTAGGATTCCAAGTGTTGCCATGCCGTTACAATGTCCAATTCTGAGGCCTAGGACGGCAGAGTGTCTGGCAGCTCTCAGAGAGACCTTAGCAGTGCAGGCTTTTTGGCTCCTTCCACCGAGAAACCAGCTCCTCCAGATCCTCTGTCGTTAGGTATTTCATGTCAGAATATCTCAGCGGGCCCTCAACCTCCTCCACGAAGTAAGGCACAAACGGCCTTGCCCTAAAGGGAAGAAGCCTTCTGAGTCCGGCAGAGAGGCAGTCTCTGCCACTCTGCATTCCCACACGGCTGAGCCCTGGGTATGGGACCGAGAGAGGGAGAAAGAGAGCCGTAACCCCGAGCTTTTCCACAATGCGGTACAGGCCTCACCCTTCAAGCCCAAGTCGATTTCATAGAGAAAACACCAGGCACCAGAACTCGGTGTGCTTTCCTGTGGCAAGGAAACTTAGCTTTCATTCCTTAGGTGGCACATTGGCTCAGGACTGCCCTACCCCAAGGACTCAGGCTGTGCAGCCCGACTGGTTGAGATCAGCCCTTCTGGCTCTCTCACGGATGAAACCAACTAGGAAAAGAGCCTCTCCGAAGCTGGGGAACGTGGTGGCTTTTCCTAGTCTACACAGGAACAGCACTCTGAGGGAGAGGAGCTGCTGACGTGTGGTAGCAAAATCTCCTCTGCTGAAGAGAAACATTTCATTGTAAGCGGGTTCCATCAGCCTTGCCACCTTTTCTCAGCTGGCTATACTGGAGGGCAGTCTGTTGGCAGACTCCCCGGAGGCCCTGCTTCCCAGGCTGTGATACACACACGCCGCCTGCTTCAGCCCAAAGGGACAGCTTATGGTAAGGTAAAAACCCTGTGCTGGCAAGTTCCTGCGTAACCCTCGCACAAGCACAAGCATATTGGCCATTGGTCAAGGCTTTCCCCACAAGCTTAACACGTTTGGTCCCATCTAGCCTCCGAAGGCCGAGTTGACCTAGCTAGGAATCAAAGTTCAGGAAAGGTACTCAGGGTGCTGGTGACTGCAGGTTGTTTCACCAGGCAGCCCAAATCGAGTCCACCTCCTTACATTTTCCATGGGCAGAGCAAATGGTGTCAACTTACACGCCTCCGGCCAGGGAGGGGCGACGTACACTTTCTTCAGGGGAAACAAGCCATGCCTTCCGTGTGAAAGGCCTCTAGGCCTCTTTGCTTCGGCAGCCCCGGGATAGCTTCAGCTCTGAAATGCTTCCGAAGGAGCAGAGTCAGAGAACCTTCGAACCACAGAGCAGGTGAAGCCCAGAACAAGGACTGCTCTTGGCCTGAGAACACCCACTGCCCAGCGCTTCTTTGGGGTACGCACGTGTCGAGGATGGGGGTTGAATTCTGCTGCGTGATAACTTCTCCGGGCCACGTAGTGTGAGCGCAAGTAGAGTGGCCCTACATCTCCTCCCAGTTTCCTGTGTAAGTTGTAGAAGGCGAACTCCCTGCTTGAATCCCTGGGTGGGGTACGTACCGTCCAGAGAAAGATGGAAGCTTGGGACCCTGGGCTGGGAGCTAGGTTAATGTTCTGTGCATCCACTTCGCAGCTCTTCTCTCTAAGCGGGTCCCAAAGGCTTTTTGGAGGCGTTTCCTGAGAGGGTCGGAAACAGGAAAGTAGCCAACAGGCCACGGGGATGCCAGTTTTCTCTAGCAACAAGGCTACCAGCCTCAGACACTAGCGTTCTCTTTGGGACATGAAAGAACACTGTGCTTGGAAGCTCTTCCATCCAGTTTGCGAGTCGCGCTTCCACTGGGTCCTAGGATTCCAAGTGTTGCCATGCCGTTACAATGTCCAATTCTGAGGCCTAGGACGGCAGAGTGTCTGGCAGCTCTCAGAGAGACCTTAGCAGTGCAGGCTTTTTGGCTCCTTCCACCGAGAAACCAGCTCCTCCAGATCCTCTGTCGTTAGGTATTTCATGTCAGAATATCTCAGCGGGCCCTCATTCCTCCTCCACGAAGTAAGGCACAAACGGCCTTGCCCTAAAGGGAAGAAGCCTTCTGAGTCCGGCAGAGAGGCAGTCTCTGCCACTCTACATTCCCACACGGCTGAGCCCTGGGTATGGGACCGAGAGAGGGAGAAAGAGAGCCGTAACCCCGAGCTTTTCCACAATGCGGTACAGGCCTCACCCTTCAAGCCCAAGTCGATTTCATAGAGAAAACACCAGGCCTCGGTGTGCTTTCCTGTGGCAAGGAAACTTAGCTTTCATTCCTTAGGTGGCACATTGGCTCAGGACTGCCCTACCCCAAGGACTCAGGCTGTGCAGCCCGACTGGTTGAGATCAGCCCTTCTGGCTCTCTCACGGATGAAACCAACTAGGAAAAGAGCCTCTCCGAAGCTGGGGAACGTGGTGGCTTTTCCTAGTCTACACAGGAACAGCACTCTGAGGGAGAGGAGCTGCTGACGTGTGGTAGCAAAATCTCCTCTGCTGAAGAGAAACATTTCATTGTAAGCGGGTTCCATCAGCCTTGCCACCTTTTCTCAGCTGGCTATACTGGAGGGCAGTCTGTTGGCAGACTCCCCGGAGGCCCTGCTTCCCAGGCTGTGATACACACACGCCGCCTGCTTCAGCCCAAAGGGACAGTTTATGGTAAGGTAAAAACCCTGTGCTGGCAAGTTCCTGCGTAACCCTCGCACAAGCACAAGCATATTGGCCATTGGTCAAAGGCTTTCGCCACAAGCTTCACACGTTTGGTCCCATCTAGCCTCCGAAGGCCGAGTTGACCTAGCTAGGAATCAAAGTTCAGGAAAGGTACTCAGGGTGCTGGTGACTGCAGGTTGTTTCACCAGGCAGCCCAAATCGAGTCCACCTCCTTACATTTTCCATGGGCAGAGCAAATGGTGTCAACTTACACGCCTCCGGCCAGGGAGGGGCGACGTACACTTTCTTCAGGGGAAACAAGGCATGCCTTCCGTGTGAAAGGCCTCTAGGCCTCTTTGCTTCGGCCGCCCCGGGATAGCTTCAGCTCTGAAATGCTTCCGAAGGAGCAGAGTCAGAGAACCTTCGAACCACAGAGCAGGTGAAGCCCAGAACAAGGACTGCTCTTGGCCTGAGAACACCCACTGCCCAGCTCTTCTTTGGGGTACGCACGTGTCGAGGAAGGGGGTTGAATTCTGCTGCGTGATAACTCCTCCGGGCCACGTAGTGTGAGCGCAAGTAGAGTGGCCCTACATCTCCTCCCAGTTTCCTGTGTAAGTTGTAGAAGGCGAACTCCCTGCTTGAATCCCTGGGTCGGTTACGTACCCTCCAGAGAAAGATGGATGCTTGGGACCCTGGGCTGGGAGCTAGGTTAATGTTCTGTGCATCCACTTCGCAGCTCTTCTCTCTAAGCGGGTCCCAAAGGCTTTTTGGAGGCGTTTCCTGAGAGGGTCGGAAACAGGAAAGTAGCCAACAGGCCACGGGGATGCCAGTTTTCTCTAGCAACAAGGCTACCAGCCTCAGACACTAGCGTTCTCTTTGGGACATGAAAGAACACTGTGCTTGGAAGCTCTTCCATCCAGTTTGCGAGTCGCGCTTCCACTGGGTCCTAGGATTCCAAGTGTTGCCATGCCGTTACAATGTCCAATTCTGAGGCCTAGGACGGCAGAGTGTCTGGCAGCTCTCAGAGAGACCTTAGCAGTGCAGGCTTTTTGGCTCCTTCCACCGAGAAACCAGCTCCTCCAGATCCTCTGTCGTTAGGTATTTCATGTCAGAATATCTCAGCGGGCCCTCAACCTCCTCCACGAAGTAAGGCACAAACGGCCTTGCCCTAAAGGGAAGAAGCCTTCTGAGTCCGGCAGAGAGGCAGTCTCTGCCACTCTACATTCCCACACGGCTGAGCCCTGGGTATGGGACCGAGAGAGGGAGAAAGAGAGCCGTAACCCCGAGCTTTTCCACAATGCGGTACAGGCCTCACCCTTCAAGCCCAAGTCGATTTCATAGAGAAAACACCAGGCCTCGGTGTGCTTTCCTGTGGCAAGGAAACTTAGCTTTCATTCCTTAGGTGGCACATTGGCTCAGGACTGCCCTACCCCAAGGACTCAGGCTGTGCAGCCCGACTGGTTGAGATCAGCCCTTCTGGCTCTCTCACGGATGAAACCAACTAGGAAAAGAGCCTCTCCGAAGCTGGGGAACGTGGTGGCTTTTCCTAGTCTACACAGGAACAGCACTCTGAGGGAGAGGAGCTGCTGACGTGTGGTAGCAAAATCTCCTCTGCTGAAGAGAAACATTTCATTGTAAGCGAGTTCCATCAGCCTTGCCACCTTTTCTCAGCTGGCTATACTGGAGGGCAGGCTGTTGGCAGACTCCCCGGAGGCCCTGCTTCCCAGGCTGTGATACACACACGCCGCCTGCTTCAGCCCAAAGGGACAGCTTATGGTAAGGTAAAAACCCTGTGCTGGCAAGTTCCTGCGTAACCCTCGCACAAGCACAAGCATATTGGCCATTGGTCAAGGCTTTCCCCACAAGCTTAACACGTTTGGTCCCATCTAGCCTCCGAAGGCCGAGTTGACCTAGCTAGGAATCAAAGTTCAGGAAAGGTACTCAGGGTGCTGGTGACTGCAGGTTGTTTCACCAGGCAGCCCAAATCGAGTCCACCTCCTTACATTTTCCATGGGCAGAGCAAATGGTGTCAACTTACACGCCTCCGGCCAGGGAGGGGCGATGTACACTTTCTTCAGGGGAAACAAGCCATGCCTTCCGTGTGAAAGGCCTCTAGTCCTCTTTGCTTCCGCATCCCCGGGATAGCTTCAGCTCTGAAATGCTTCCGAAGGAGCAGAGTCAGAGAACCTTCGAACCACAGAGCAGGTGAAGCCCAGAACAAGGACTGCTCTTGGCCTGAGAACACCCACTGCCCAGCGCTTCTTTGGGGTACGCACGTGTCGAGGAAGGGGGTTGAATTCTGCTGCGTGATAACTCCTCCGGGCCACGTAGTGTGAGCGCAAGTAGAGTGGCCCTACATCTCCTCCCAGTTTCCTGTGTAAGTTGTAGAAGGCGAACTCCCTGCTTGAATCCCTGGGTCGGTTACGTACCCTCCAGAGAAAGATGGATGCTTGGGACCCTGCTCTGGGAGCTAGGTTAATGTTCTGTGCATCCACTTCGCAGCTCTTCTCTCTAAGCGGGTCCCAAAGGCTTTTTGGAGGCGTTTCCTGAGAGGGTCGGAAACAGGAAAGTAGCCAACAGGCCACGGGGATGCCAGTTTTCTCTAGCAACAAGGCTACCAGCCTCAGACACTAGCGTTCTCTTTGGGACATGAAAGAACACTGTGCTTGGAAGCTCTTCCATCCAGTTTGCGAGTCGCGCTTCCACTGGGTCCTAGGATTCCAAGTGTTGCCATGCCGTTACAATGTCCAATTCTGAGGCCTAGGACGGCAGAGTGTCTGGCAGCTCTCAGAGAGACCTTAGCAGTGCAGGCTTTTTGGCTCCTTCCACCGAGAAACCAGCTCCTCCAGATCCTCTGTCGTTAGGTATTTCATGTCAGAATATCTCAGCGGGCCCTCAACCTCCTCCACGAAGTAAGGCACAAACGGCCTTGCCCTAAAGGGAAGAAGCCTTCTGAGTCCGGCAGAGAGGCAGTCTCTGCCACTCTGCATTCCCACACGGCTGAGCCCTGGGTATGGGACCGAGAGAGGGAGAAAGAGAGCCGTAACCCCGAGCTTTTCCACAATGCGGTACAGGCCTCACCCTTCAAGCCCAAGTCGATTTCATAGAGAAAACACCAGGCACCAGAACTCGGTGTGCTTTCCTGTGGCAAGGAAACTTAGCTTTCATTCCTTAGGTGGCACATTGGCTCAGGACTGCCCTACCCCAAGGACTCAGGCTGTGCAGCCCGACTGGTTGAGATCAGCCCTTCTGGCTCTCTCACGGATGAAACCAACTAGGAAAAGAGCCTCTCCGAAGCTGGGGAACGTGGTGGCTTTTCCTAGTCTACACAGGAACAGCACTCTGAGGGAGAGGAGCTGCTGACGTGTGGTAGCAAAATCTCCTCTGCTGAAGAGAAACATTTCATTGTAAGCGGGTTCCATCAGCCTTGCCACCTTTTCTCAGCTGGCTATACTGGAGGGCAGTCTGTTGGCAGACTCCCCGGAGGCCCTGCTTCCCAGGCTGTGATACACACACGCCGCCTGCTTCAGCCCAAAGGGACAGCTTATGGTAAGGTAAAAACCCTGTGCTGGCAAGTTCCTGCGTAACCCTCGCACAAGCACAAGCATATTGGCCATTGGTCAAGGCTTTCCCCACAAGCTTAACACGTTTGGTCCCATCTAGCCTCCGAAGGCCGAGTTGACCTAGCTAGGAATCAAAGTTCAGGAAAGGTACTCAGGGTGCTGGTGACTGCAGGTTGTTTCACCAGGCAGCCCAAATCGAGTCCACCTCCTTACATTTTCCATGGGCAGAGCAAATGGTGTCAACTTACACGCCTCCGGCCAGGGAGGGGCGACGTACACTTTCTTCAGGGGAAACAAGCCATGCCTTCCGTGTGAAAGGCCTCTAGGCCTCTTTGCTTCGGCAGCCCCGGGATAGCTTCAGCTCTGAAATGCTTCCGAAGGAGCAGAGTCAGAGAACCTTCGAACCACAGAGCAGGTGAAGCCCAGAACAAGGACTGCTCTTGGCCTGAGAACACCCACTGCCCAGCGCTTCTTTGGGGTACGCACGTGTCGAGGATGGGGGTTGAATTCTGCTGCGTGATAACTTCTCCGGGCCACGTAGTGTGAGCGCAAGTAGAGTGGCCCTACATCTCCTCCCAGTTTCCTGTGTAAGTTGTAGAAGGCGAACTCCCTGCTTGAATCCCTGGGTGGGGTACGTACCGTCCAGAGAAAGATGGAAGCTTGGGACCCTGGGCTGGGAGCTAGGTTAATGTTCTGTGCATCCACTTCGCAGCTCTTCTCTCTAAGCGGGTCCCAAAGGCTTTTTGGAGGCGTTTCCTGAGAGGGTCGGAAACAGGAAAGTAGCCAACAGGCCACGGGGATGCCAGTTTTCTCTAGCAACAAGGCTACCAGCCTCAGACACTAGCGTTCTCTTTGGGACATGAAAGAACACTGTGCTTGGAAGCTCTTCCATCCAGTTTGCGAGTCGCGCTTCCACTGGGTCCTAGGATTCCAAGTGTTGCCATGCCGTTACAATGTCCAATTCTGAGGCCTAGGACGGCAGAGTGTCTGGCAGCTCTCAGAGAGACCTTAGCAGTGCAGGCTTTTTGGCTCCTTCCACCGAGAAACCAGCTCCTCCAGATCCTCTGTCGTTAGGTATTTCATGTCAGAATATCTCAGCGGGCCCTCAACCTCCTCCACGAAGTAAGGCACAAACGGCCTTGCCCTAAAGGGAAGAAGCCTTCTGAGTCCGGCAGAGAGGCAGTCTCTGCCACTCTGCATTCCCACACGGCTGAGCCCTGGGTATGGGACCGAGAGAGGGAGAAAGAGAGCCGTAACCCCGAGCTTTTCCACAATGCGGTACAGGCCTCACCCTTCAAGCCCAAGTCGATTTCATAGAGAAAACACCAGGCACCAGAACTCGGTGTGCTTTCCTGTGGCAAGGAAACTTAGCTTTCATTCCTTAGGTGGCACATTGGCTCAGGACTGCCCTACCCCAAGGACTCAGGCTGTGCAGCCCGACTGGTTGAGATCAGCCCTTCTGGCTCTCTCACGGATGAAACCAACTAGGAAAAGAGCCTCTCCGAAGCTGGGGAACGTGGTGGCTTTTCCTAGTCTACACAGGAACAGCACTCTGAGGGAGAGGAGCTGCTGACGTGTGGTAGCAAAATCTCCTCTGCTGAAGAGAAACATTTCATTGTAAGCGGGTTCCATCAGCCTTGCCACCTTTTCTCAGCTGGCTATACTGGAGGGCAGTCTGTTGGCAGACTCCCCGGAGGCCCTGCTTCCCAGGCTGTGATACACACACGCCGCCTGCTTCAGCCCAAAGGGACAGCTTATGGTAAGGTAAAAACCCTGTGCTGGCAAGTTCCTGCGTAACCCTCGCACAAGCACAAGCATATTGGCCATTGGTCAAGGCTTTCCCCACAAGCTTAACACGTTTGGTCCCATCTAGCCTCCGAAGGCCGAGTTGACCTAGCTAGGAATCAAAGTTCAGGAAAGGTACTCAGGGTGCTGGTGACTGCAGGTTGTTTCACCAGGCAGCCCAAATCGAGTCCACCTCCTTACATTTTCCATGGGCAGAGCAAATGGTGTCAACTTACACGCCTCCGGCCAGGGAGGGGCGACGTACACTTTCTTCAGGGGAAACAAGCCATGCCTTCCGTGTGAAAGGCCTCTAGGCCTCTTTGCTTCGGCAGCCCCGGGATAGCTTCAGCTCTGAAATGCTTCCGAAGGAGCAGAGTCAGAGAACCTTCGAACCACAGAGCAGGTGAAGCCCAGAACAAGGACTGCTCTTGGCCTGAGAACACCCACTGCCCAGCGCTTCTTTGGGGTACGCACGTGTCGAGGATGGGGGTTGAATTCTGCTGCGTGATAACTTCTCCGGGCCACGTAGTGTGAGCGCAAGTAGAGTGGCCCTACATCTCCTCCCAGTTTCCTGTGTAAGTTGTAGAAGGCGAACTCCCTGCTTGAATCCCTGGGTGGGGTACGTACCGTCCAGAGAAAGATGGAAGCTTGGGACCCTGGGCTGGGAGCTAGGTTAATGTTCTGTGCATCCACTTCGCAGCTCTTCTCTCTAAGCGGGTCCCAAAGGCTTTTTGGAGGCGTTTCCTGAGAGGGTCGGAAACAGGAAAGTAGCCAACAGGCCACGGGGATGCCAGTTTTCTCTAGCAACAAGGCTACCAGCCTCAGACACTAGCGTTCTCTTTGGGACATGAAAGAACACTGTGCTTGGAAGCTCTTCCATCCAGTTTGCGAGTCGCGCTTCCACTGGGTCCTAGGATTCCAAGTGTTGCCATGCCGTTACAATGTCCAATTCTGAGGCCTAGGACGGCAGAGTGTCTGGCAGCTCTCAGAGAGACCTTAGCAGTGCAGGCTTTTTGGCTCCTTCCACCGAGAAACCAGCTCCTCCAGATCCTCTGTCGTTAGGTATTTCATGTCAGAATATCTCAGCGGGCCCTCATTCCTCCTCCACGAAGTAAGGCACAAACGGCCTTGCCCTAAAGGGAAGAAGCCTTCTGAGTCCGGCAGAGAGGCAGTCTCTGCCACTCTACATTCCCACACGGCTGAGCCCTGGGTATGGGACCGAGAGAGGGAGAAAGAGAGCCGTAACCCCGAGCTTTTCCACAATGCGGTACAGGCCTCACCCTTCAAGCCCAAGTCGATTTCATAGAGAAAACACCAGGCCTCGGTGTGCTTTCCTGTGGCAAGGAAACTTAGCTTTCATTCCTTAGGTGGCACATTGGCTCAGGACTGCCCTACCCCAAGGACTCAGGCTGTGCAGCCCGACTGGTTGAGATCAGCCCTTCTGGCTCTCTCACGGATGAAACCAACTAGGAAAAGAGCCTCTCCGAAGCTGGGGAACGTGGTGGCTTTTCCTAGTCTACACAGGAACAGCACTCTGAGGGAGAGGAGCTGCTGACGTGTGGTAGCAAAATCTCCTCTGCTGAAGAGAAACATTTCATTGTAAGCGAGTTCCATCAGCCTTGCCACCTTTTCTCAGCTGGCTATACTGGAGGGCAGTCTGTTGGCAGACTCCCCGGAGGCCCTGCTTCCCAGGCTGTGATACACACACGCCGCCTGCTTCAGCCCAAAGGGACAGTTTATGGTAAGGTAAAAACCCTGTGCTGGCAAGTTCCTGCGTAACCCTCGCACAAGCACAAGCATATTGGCCATTGGTCAAAGGCTTTCGCCACAAGCTTCACACGTTTGGTCCCATCTAGCCTCCGAAGGCCGAGTTGACCTAGCTAGGAATCAAAGTTCAGGAAAGGTACTCAGGGTGCTGGTGACTGCAGGTTGTTTCACCAGGCAGCCCAAATCGAGTCCACCTCCTTACATTTTCCATGGGCAGAGCAAATGGTGTCAACTTACACGCCTCCGGCAGGAGGGGCGACGTACACTTTCTTCAGGGGAAACAAGCCATGCCTTCCGTGTGAAAGGCCTCTAGGCCTCTTTGCTTCGGCCGCCCCGGGATAGCTTCAGCTCTGAAATGCTTCCGAAGGAGCAGAGTCAGAGAACCTTCGAACCACAGAGCAGGTGAAGCCCAGAACAAGGACTGCTCTTGGCCTGAGAACACCCACTGCCCAGCTCTTCTTTGGGTACGCACGTGTCGAGGAAGGGGGTGAATTCTGCTGCGTGATAACTCCTCCGGGCCACGTAGTGTGAGCGCAAGTAGAGTGGCCCTACATCTCCTCCCAGTTTCCTGTGTAAGTTGTAGAAGGCGAACTCCCTGCTTGAATCCCTGGGTCGGTTACGTACCCTCCAGAGAAAGATGGATGCTTGGGACCCTGGGCTGGAGCTAGGTTAATGTTCTGTGCATCCACTTCGCAGCTCTTCTCTCTAGCGGGTCCCAAAGGCTTTTTGGAGGCGTTTCCTGAGAGGGTCGGAAACAGGAAAGTAGCCAACAGGCCACGGGGATGCCAGTTTTCTCTAGCAACAAAGGCTACCAGCCTCAGACACTAGCGTTCTCTTTGGGACATGAAAGAACACTGTGCTTGGAAGCTCTTCCATCCAGTTTGCGAGTCGCGCTTCCACTGGGTCCTAGGATTCCAAGTGTTGCCATGCCGTTACAATGTCCAATTCTGAGGCCTAGGACGGCAGAGTGTCTGCAGCTCTCAGAGAGACCTTAGCAGTGCAGGCTTTTGGCTCCTTCCACCGAGAAACCAGCTCCTCCAGATCCTCTGTCGTTAGGTATTTCATGTCAGAATATCTCAGCGGGCCCTCAACCTCCTCCACGAAGTAAGGCACAAACGGCCTTGCCCTAAAGGGAAGAAGCCTTCTGAGTCCGGCAGAGAGGCAGTCTCTGCCACTCTACATTCCCACACGGCTGAGCCCTGGGTATGGGACCGAGAGAGGGAGAAAGAGAGCCGTAACGCCGAGCTTTTTCCACAATGCGGTACAGGCCTCACCCTTCAAGCCCAAGTCGATTTCATAGAGAAAACACCAGGCCTCGGTGTGCTTTCCTGTGGCAAGGAAACTTAGCTTTCATTCCTTAGGTGGCACATTGGCTCAGGACTGCCCTACCCCAAGGACTCAGGCTGTGCAGCCCGACTGGTTGAGATCAGCCTTCTGGCTCTCTCACGGATGAAAACCAACTAGGAAAAGAGCCTCTCCGAAGCTGGGGAACGTGGTGGCTTTTCCTAGTCTACACAGGAAACAGCACTCTGAGGGAGAGGAGCTGCTGACGTGTGGTAGCAAAATCTCCTCTGCTGAAGAGAAACATTTCATTGTAAGCGAGTTCCATAAGCCTTGCCACCTTTTCTCAGCTGGCTATACTGGAGGGCAGGCTGTTGCAGACTCCCCGGAGGCCCTGCTTCCCAGGCTGTGATACACACACGCCGCCTGCTTCAGCCCAAAGGGACAGCTTATGGTAAGGTAAAAAACCCTGTGCTGGCAAGTTCCTGCGTACCCTCGCACAAGCACAAGCATATTGGCCATTGGTCAAGGCTTTCCCCACAAGCTTAACACGTTTGGTCCATCTAGCCTCCGAAGGCCGAGTTGACCTAGCTAGGAATCAAAGTTCAGGAAAGGTACTCAGGGTGCTGGTGACTGCAGGTTGTTTCACCCAGGCAGCCCAAATCGAGTCCACCTCCTTACATTTTCCATGGGCAGAGCAAATGGTGTCAACTTACACGCCTCCGGCCAGGGAGGGGCGATGTACACTTTCTTCAGGGGAAACAAGCCATGCCTTCCGTGTGAAAGGCCTCTAGTCCGCTTTGCTTCCGCATCCCCGGGATAGCTTAAGCTCTGAAATGCTTCCGAAGGAGCAGAGTCAGAGAACCTTCGAACCACAGAGCAGGTGAAGCCCAGAACAAGGACTGCTCTTGGCCTGAGAACACCCACTGCCCAGCGCTTCTTTGGGGTACGCACGTGTCGAGGAAGGGGGTTGAATTCTGCTGCGTGATAACTCCTCCGGGCCACGTAGTGTGAGCGCAAGTAGAGTGGCCCTACATCTCCTCCCAGTTTCCTGTGTAAGTTGTAGAAGGCGAACTCCCTGCTTGAATCCCTGGGTGGGGTACGTACCGTCCAGAGAAAGATGGAAGCTTGGGACCCTGGGCTGGGAGCTAGGTTAATGTTCTGTGCATCCACTTCGCAGCTCTTCTCTCTAAGCGGGTCCCAAAGGCTTTTTGGAGGCGTTTCCTGAGAGGGTCGGAAACAGGAAAGTAGCCAACAGGCCACGGGGATGCCAGTTTTCTCTAGCAACAAGGCTACCAGCCTCAGACACTAGCGTTCTCTTTGGGACATGAAAGAACACTGTGCTTGGAAGCTCTTCCATCCAGTTTGCGAGTCGCGCTTCCACTGGGTCCTAGGATTCCAAGTGTTGCCATGCCGTTACAATGTCCAATTCTGAGGCCTAGGACGGCAGAGTGTCTGGCAGCTCTCAGAGAGACCTTAGCAGTGCAGGCTTTTTGGCTCCTTCCACCGAGAAACCAGCTCCTCCAGATCCTCTGTCGTTAGGTATTTCATGTCAGAATATCTCAGCGGGCCCTCAACCTCCTCCACGAAGTAAGGCACAAACGGCCTTGCCCTAAAGGGAAGAAGCCTTCTGAGTCCGGCAGAGAGGCAGTCTCTGCCACTCTGCATTCCCACACGGCTGAGCCCTGGGTATGGGACCGAGAGAGGGAGAAAGAGAGCCGTAACCCCGAGCTTTTCCACAATGCGGTACAGGCCTCACCCTTCAAGCCCAAGTCGATTTCATAGAGAAAACACCAGGCCTCGGTGTGCTTTCCTGTGGCAAGGAAACTTAGCTTTCATTCCTTAGGTGGCACATTGGCTCAGGACTGCCCTACCCCAAGGACTCAGGCTGTGCAGCCCGACTGGTTGAGATCAGCCCTTCTGGCTCTCTCACGGATGAAACCAACTAGGAAAAGAGCCTCTCCGAAGCTGGGGAACGTGGTGGCTTTTCCTAGTCTACACAGGAACAGCACTCTGAGGGAGAGGAGCTGCTGACGTGTGGTAGCAAAATCTCCTCTGCTGAAGAGAAACATTTCATTGTAAGCGAGTTCCATCAGCCTTGCCACCTTTTCTCAGCTGGCTATACTGGAGGGCAGTCTGTTGGCAGACTCCCCGGAGGCCCTGCTTCCCAGGCTGTGATACACACACGCCGCCTGCTTCAGCCCAAAGGGACAGTTTATGGTAAGGTAAAAACCCTGTGCTGGCAAGTTCCTGCGTAACCCTCGCACAAGCACAAGCATATTGGCCATTGGTCAAAGGCTTTCGCCACAAGCTTCACACGTTTGGTCCCATCTAGCCTCCGAAGGCCGAGTTGACCTAGCTAGGAATCAAAGTTCAGGAAAGGTACTCAGGGTGCTGGTGACTGCAGGTTGTTTCACCAGGCAGCCCAAATCGAGTCCACCTCCTTACATTTTCCATGGGCAGAGCAAATGGTGTCAACTTACACGCCTCCGGCCAGGGAGGGGCGACGTACACTTTCTTCAGGGGAAACAAGGCATGCCTTCCGTGTGAAAGGCCTCTAGGCCTCTTTGCTTCGGCCGCCCCGGGATAGCTTCAGCTCTGAAATGCTTCCGAAGGAGCAGAGTCAGAGAACCTTCGAACCACAGAGCAGGTGAAGCCCAGAACAAGGACTGCTCTTGGCCTGAGAACACCCACTGCCCAGCTCTTCTTTGGGGTACGCACGTGTCGAGGAAGGGGGTTGAATTCTGCTGCGTGATAACTCCTCCGGGCCACGTAGTGTGAGCGCAAGTAGAGTGGCCCTACATCTCCTCCCAGTTTCCTGTGTAAGTTGTAGAAGGCGAACTCCCTGCTTGAATCCCTGGGTCGGTTACGTACCCTCCAGAGAAAGATGGATGCTTGGGACCCTGGGCTGGGAGCTAGGTTAATGTTCTGTGCATCCACTTCGCAGCTCTTCTCTCTAAGCGGGTCCCAAAGGCTTTTTGGAGGCGTTTCCTGAGAGGGTCGGAAACAGGAAAGTAGCCAACAGGCCACGGGGATGCCAGTTTTCTCTAGCAACAAGGCTACCAGCCTCAGACACTAGCGTTCTCTTTGGGACATGAAAGAACACTGTGCTTGGAAGCTCTTCCATCCAGTTTGCGAGTCGCGCTTCCACTGGGTCCTAGGATTCCAAGTGTTGCCATGCCGTTACAATGTCCAATTCTGAGGCCTAGGACGGCAGAGTGTCTGGCAGCTCTCAGAGAGACCTTAGCAGTGCAGGCTTTTTGGCTCCTTCCACCGAGAAACCAGCTCCTCCAGATCCTCTGTCGTTAGGTATTTCATGTCAGAATATCTCAGCGGGCCCTCAACCTCCTCCACGAAGTAAGGCACAAACGGCCTTGCCCTAAAGGGAAGAAGCCTTCTGAGTCCGGCAGAGAGGCAGTCTCTGCCACTCTACATTCCCACACGGCTGAGCCCTGGGTATGGGACCGAGAGAGGGAGAAAGAGAGCCGTAACGCCGAGCTTTTCCACAATGCGGTACAGGCCTCACCCTTCAAGCCCAAGTCGATTTCATAGAGAAAACACCAGGCCTCGGTGTGCTTTCCTGTGGCAAGGAAACTTAGCTTTCATTCCTTAGGTGGCACATTGGCTCAGGACTGCCCTACCCCAAGGACTCAGGCTGTGCAGCCCGACTGGTTGAGATCAGCCCTTCTGGCTCTCTCACGGATGAAACCAACTAGGAAAAGAGCCTCTCCGAAGCTGGGGAACGTGGTGGCTTTTCCTAGTCTACACAGGAACAGCACTCTGAGGGAGAGGAGCTGCTGACGTGTGGTAGCAAAATCTCCTCTGCTGAAGAGAAACATTTCATTGTAAGCGAGTTCCATCAGCCTTGCCACCTTTTCTCAGCTGGCTATACTGGAGGGCAGGCTGTTGGCAGACTCCCCGGAGGCCCTGCTTCCCAGGCTGTGATACACACACGCCGCCTGCTTCAGCCCAAAGGGACAGCTTATGGTAAGGTAAAAACCCTGTGCTGGCAAGTTCCTGCGTAACCCTCGCACAAGCACAAGCATATTGGCCATTGGTCAAGGCTTTCCCCACAAGCTTAACACGTTTGGTCCCATCTAGCCTCCGAAGGCCGAGTTGACCTAGCTAGGAATCAAAGTTCAGGAAAGGTACTCAGGGTGCTGGTGACTGCAGGTTGTTTCACCAGGCAGCCCAAATCGAGTCCACCTCCTTACATTTTCCATGGGCAGAGCAAATGGTGTCAACTTACACGCCTCCGGCCAGGGAGGGGTGATGTACACTTTCTTCAGGGGAAACAAGCCATGCCTTCCGTGTGAAAGGCCTCTAGTCCTCTTTGCTTCCGCATCCCCGGGATAGCTTCAGCTCTGAAATGCTTCCGAAGGAGCAGAGTCAGAGAACCTTCGAACCACAGAGCAGGTGAAGCCCAGAACAAGGACTGCTCTTGGCCTGAGAACACCCACTGCCCAGCGCTTCTTTGGGGTACGCACGTGTCGAGGAAGGGGGTTGAATTCTGCTGCGTGATAACTCCTCCGGGCCACGTAGTGTGAGCGCAAGTAGAGTGGCCCTACATCTCCTCCCAGTTTCCTGTGTAAGTTGTAGAAGGCGAACTCCCTGCTTGAATCCCTGGGTCGGTTACGTACCCTCCAGAGAAAGATGGATGCTTGGGACCCTGCTCTGGGAGCTAGGTTAATGTTCTGTGCATCCACTTCGCAGCTCTTCTCTCTAAGCGGGTCCCAAAGGCTTTTTGGAGGCGTTTCCTGAGAGGGTCGGAAACAGGAAAGTAGCCAACAGGCCACGGGGATGCCAGTTTTCTCTAGCAACAAGGCTACCAGCCTCAGACACTAGCGTTCTCTTTGGGACATGAAAGAACACTGTGCTTGGAAGCTCTTCCATCCAGTTTGCGAGTCGCGCTTCCACTGGGTCCTAGGATTCCAAGTGTTGCCATGCCGTTACAATGTCCAATTCTGAGGCCTAGGACGGCAGAGTGTCTGGCAGCTCTCAGAGAGACCTTAGCAGTGCAGGCTTTTTGGCTCCTTCCACCGAGAAACCAGCTCCTCCAGATCCTCTGTCGTTAGGTATTTCATGTCAGAATATCTCAGCGGGCCCTCAACCTCCTCCACGAAGTAAGGCACAAACGGCCTTGCCCTAAAGGGAAGAAGCCTTCTGAGTCCGGCAGAGAGGCAGTCTCTGCCACTCTGCATTCCCACACGGCTGAGCCCTGGGTATGGGACCGAGAGAGGGAGAAAGAGAGCCGTAACCCCGAGCTTTTCCACAATGCGGTACAGGCCTCACCCTTCAAGCCCAAGTCGATTTCATAGAGAAAACACCAGGCACCAGAACTCGGTGTGCTTTCCTGTGGCAAGGAAACTTAGCTTTCATTCCTTAGGTGGCACATTGGCTCAGGACTGCCCTACCCCAAGGACTCAGGCTGTGCAGCCCGACTGGTTGAGATCAGCCCTTCTGGCTCTCTCACGGATGAAACCAACTAGGAAAAGAGCCTCTCCGAAGCTGGGGAACGTGGTGGCTTTTCCTAGTCTACACAGGAACAGCACTCTGAGGGAGAGGAGCTGCTGACGTGTGGTAGCAAAATCTCCTCTGCTGAAGAGAAACATTTCATTGTAAGCGGGTTCCATCAGCCTTGCCACCTTTTCTCAGCTGGCTATACTGGAGGGCAGTCTGTTGGCAGACTCCCCGGAGGCCCTGCTTCCCAGGCTGTGATACACACACGCCGCCTGCTTCAGCCCAAAGGGACAGCTTATGGTAAGGTAAAAACCCTGTGCTGGCAAGTTCCTGCGTAACCCTCGCACAAGCACAAGCATATTGGCCATTGGTCAAGGCTTTCCCCACAAGCTTAACACGTTTGGTCCCATCTAGCCTCCGAAGGCCGAGTTGACCTAGCTAGGAATCAAAGTTCAGGAAAGGTACTCAGGGTGCTGGTGACTGCAGGTTGTTTCACCAGGCAGCCCAAATCGAGTCCACCTCCTTACATTTTCCATGGGCAGAGCAAATGGTGTCAACTTACACGCCTCCGGCCAGGGAGGGGCGACGTACACTTTCTTCAGGGGAAACAAGCCATGCCTTCCGTGTGAAAGGCCTCTAGGCCTCTTTGCTTCGGCAGCCCCGGGATAGCTTCAGCTCTGAAATGCTTCCGAAGGAGCAGAGTCAGAGAACCTTCGAACCACAGAGCAGGTGAAGCCCAGAACAAGGACTGCTCTTGGCCTGAGAACACCCACTGCCCAGCGCTTCTTTGGGGTACGCACGTGTCGAGGATGGGGGTTGAATTCTGCTGCGTGATAACTTCTCCGGGCCACGTAGTGTGAGCGCAAGTAGAGTGGCCCTACATCTCCTCCCAGTTTCCTGTGTAAGTTGTAGAAGGCGAACTCCCTGCTTGAATCCCTGGGTGGGGTACGTACCGTCCAGAGAAAGATGGAAGCTTGGGACCCTGGGCTGGGAGCTAGGTTAATGTTCTGTGCATCCACTTCGCAGCTCTTCTCTCTAAGCGGGTCCCAAAGGCTTTTTGGAGGCGTTTCCTGAGAGGGTCGGAAACAGGAAAGTAGCCAACAGGCCACGGGGATGCCAGTTTTCTCTAGCAACAAGGCTACCAGCCTCAGACACTAGCGTTCTCTTTGGGACATGAAAGAACACTGTGCTTGGAAGCTCTTCCATCCAGTTTGCGAGTCGCGCTTCCACTGGGTCCTAGGATTCCAAGTGTTGCCATGCCGTTACAATGTCCAATTCTGAGGCCTAGGACGGCAGAGTGTCTGGCAGCTCTCAGAGAGACCTTAGCAGTGCAGGCTTTTTGGCTCCTTCCACCGAGAAACCAGCTCCTCCAGATCCTCTGTCGTTAGGTATTTCATGTCAGAATATCTCAGCGGGCCCTCAACCTCCTCCACGAAGTAAGGCACAAACGGCCTTGCCCTAAAGGGAAGAAGCCTTCTGAGTCCGGCAGAGAGGCAGTCTCTGCCACTCTGCATTCCCACACGGCTGAGCCCTGGGTATGGGACCGAGAGAGGGAGAAAGAGAGCCGTAACCCCGAGCTTTTCCACAATGCGGTACAGGCCTCACCCTTCAAGCCCAAGTCGATTTCATAGAGAAAACACCAGGCACCAGAACTCGGTGTGCTTTCCTGTGGCAAGGAAACTTAGCTTTCATTCCTTAGGTGGCACATTGGCTCAGGACTGCCCTACCCCAAGGACTCAGGCTGTGCAGCCCGACTGGTTGAGATCAGCCCTTCTGGCTCTCTCACGGATGAAACCAACTAGGAAAAGAGCCTCTCCGAAGCTGGGGAACGTGGTGGCTTTTCCTAGTCTACACAGGAACAGCACTCTGAGGGAGAGGAGCTGCTGACGTGTGGTAGCAAAATCTCCTCTGCTGAAGAGAAACATTTCATTGTAAGCGGGTTCCATCAGCCTTGCCACCTTTTCTCAGCTGGCTATACTGGAGGGCAGTCTGTTGGCAGACTCCCCGGAGGCCCTGCTTCCCAGGCTGTGATACACACACGCCGCCTGCTTCAGCCCAAAGGGACAGCTTATGGTAAGGTAAAAACCCTGTGCTGGCAAGTTCCTGCGTAACCCTCGCACAAGCACAAGCATATTGGCCATTGGTCAAGGCTTTCCCCACAAGCTTAACACGTTTGGTCCCATCTAGCCTCCGAAGGCCGAGTTGACCTAGCTAGGAATCAAAGTTCAGGAAAGGTACTCAGGGTGCTGGTGACTGCAGGTTGTTTCACCAGGCAGCCCAAATCGAGTCCACCTCCTTACATTTTCCATGGGCAGAGCAAATGGTGTCAACTTACACGCCTCCGGCCAGGGAGGGGCGACGTACACTTTCTTCAGGGGAAACAAGCCATGCCTTCCGTGTGAAAGGCCTCTAGGCCTCTTTGCTTCGGCAGCCCCGGGATAGCTTCAGCTCTGAAATGCTTCCGAAGGAGCAGAGTCAGAGAACCTTCGAACCACAGAGCAGGTGAAGCCCAGAACAAGGACTGCTCTTGGCCTGAGAACACCCACTGCCCAGCGCTTCTTTGGGGTACGCACGTGTCGAGGATGGGGGTTGAATTCTGCTGCGTGATAACTTCTCCGGGCCACGTAGTGTGAGCGCAAGTAGAGTGGCCCTACATCTCCTCCCAGTTTCCTGTGTAAGTTGTAGAAGGCGAACTCCCTGCTTGAATCCCTGGGTGGGGTACGTACCGTCCAGAGAAAGATGGAAGCTTGGGACCCTGGGCTGGGAGCTAGGTTAATGTTCTGTGCATCCACTTCGCAGCTCTTCTCTCTAAGCGGGTCCCAAAGGCTTTTTGGAGGCGTTTCCTGAGAGGGTCGGAAACAGGAAAGTAGCCAACAGGCCACGGGGATGCCAGTTTTCTCTAGCAACAAGGCTACCAGCCTCAGACACTAGCGTTCTCTTTGGGACATGAAAGAACACTGTGCTTGGAAGCTCTTCCATCCAGTTTGCGAGTCGCGCTTCCACTGGGTCCTAGGATTCCAAGTGTTGCCATGCCGTTACAATGTCCAATTCTGAGGCCTAGGACGGCAGAGTGTCTGGCAGCTCTCAGAGAGACCTTAGCAGTGCAGGCTTTTTGGCTCCTTCCACCGAGAAACCAGCTCCTCCAGATCCTCTGTCGTTAGGTATTTCATGTCAGAATATCTCAGCGGGCCCTCATTCCTCCTCCACGAAGTAAGGCACAAACGGCCTTGCCCTAAAGGGAAGAAGCCTTCTGAGTCCGGCAGAGAGGCAGTCTCTGCCACTCTACATTCCCACACGGCTGAGCCCTGGGTATGGGACCGAGAGAGGGAGAAAGAGAGCCGTAACCCCGAGCTTTTCCACAATGCGGTACAGGCCTCACCCTTCAAGCCCAAGTCGATTTCATAGAGAAAACACCAGGCCTCGGTGTGCTTTCCTGTGGCAAGGAAACTTAGCTTTCATTCCTTAGGTGGCACATTGGCTCAGGACTGCCCTACCCCAAGGACTCAGGCTGTGCAGCCCGACTGGTTGAGATCAGCCCTTCTGGCTCTCTCACGGATGAAACCAACTAGGAAAAGAGCCTCTCCGAAGCTGGGGAACGTGGTGGCTTTTCCTAGTCTACACAGGAACAGCACTCTGAGGGAGAGGAGCTGCTGACGTGTGGTAGCAAAATCTCCTCTGCTGAAGAGAAACATTTCATTGTAAGCGGGTTCCATCAGCCTTGCCACCTTTTCTCAGCTGGCTATACTGGAGGGCAGTCTGTTGGCAGACTCCCCGGAGGCCCTGCTTCCCAGGCTGTGATACACACACGCCGCCTGCTTCAGCCCAAAGGGACAGTTTATGGTAAGGTAAAAACCCTGTGCTGGCAAGTTCCTGCGTAACCCTCGCACAAGCACAAGCATATTGGCCATTGGTCAAAGGCTTTCGCCACAAGCTTCACACGTTTGGTCCCATCTAGCCTCCGAAGGCCGAGTTGACCTAGCTAGGAATCAAAGTTCAGGAAAGGTACTCAGGGTGCTGGTGACTGCAGGTTGTTTCACCAGGCAGCCCAAATCGAGTCCACCTCCTTACATTTTCCATGGGCAGAGCAAATGGTGTCAACTTACACGCCTCCGGCCAGGGAGGGGCGACGTACACTTTCTTCAGGGGAAACAAGGCATGCCTTCCGTGTGAAAGGCCTCTAGGCCTCTTTGCTTCGGCCGCCCCGGGATAGCTTCAGCTCTGAAATGCTTCCGAAGGAGCAGAGTCAGAGAACCTTCGAACCACAGAGCAGGTGAAGCCCAGAACAAGGACTGCTCTTGGCCTGAGAACACCCACTGCCCAGCTCTTCTTTGGGGTACGCACGTGTCGAGGAAGGGGGTTGAATTCTGCTGCGTGATAACTCCTCCGGGCCACGTAGTGTGAGCGCAAGTAGAGTGGCCCTACATCTCCTCCCAGTTTCCTGTGTAAGTTGTAGAAGGCGAACTCCCTGCTTGAATCCCTGGGTCGGTTACGTACCCTCCAGAGAAAGATGGATGCTTGGGACCCTGGGCTGGGAGCTAGGTTAATGTTCTGTGCATCCACTTCGCAGCTCTTCTCTCTAAGCGGGTCCCAAAGGCTTTTTGGAGGCGTTTCCTGAGAGGGTCGGAAACAGGAAAGTAGCCAACAGGCCACGGGGATGCCAGTTTTCTCTAGCAACAAGGCTACCAGCCTCAGACACTAGCGTTCTCTTTGGGACATGAAAGAACACTGTGCTTGGAAGCTCTTCCATCCAGTTTGCGAGTCGCGCTTCCACTGGGTCCTAGGATTCCAAGTGTTGCCATGCCGTTACAATGTCCAATTCTGAGGCCTAGGACGGCAGAGTGTCTGGCAGCTCTCAGAGAGACCTTAGCAGTGCAGGCTTTTTGGCTCCTTCCACCGAGAAACCAGCTCCTCCAGATCCTCTGTCGTTAGGTATTTCATGTCAGAATATCTCAGCGGGCCCTCAACCTCCTCCACGAAGTAAGGCACAAACGGCCTTGCCCTAAAGGGAAGAAGCCTTCTGAGTCCGGCAGAGAGGCAGTCTCTGCCACTCTACATTCCCACACGGCTGAGCCCTGGGTATGGGACCGAGAGAGGGAGAAAGAGAGCCGTAACCCCGAGCTTTTCCACAATGCGGTACAGGCCTCACCCTTCAAGCCCAAGTCGATTTCATAGAGAAAACACCAGGCCTCGGTGTGCTTTCCTGTGGCAAGGAAACTTAGCTTTCATTCCTTAGGTGGCACATTGGCTCAGGACTGCCCTACCCCAAGGACTCAGGCTGTGCAGCCCGACTGGTTGAGATCAGCCCTTCTGGCTCTCTCACGGATGAAACCAACTAGGAAAAGAGCCTCTCCGAAGCTGGGGAACGTGGTGGCTTTTCCTAGTCTACACAGGAACAGCACTCTGAGGGAGAGGAGCTGCTGACGTGTGGTAGCAAAATCTCCTCTGCTGAAGAGAAACATTTCATTGTAAGCGAGTTCCATCAGCCTTGCCACCTTTTCTCAGCTGGCTATACTGGAGGGCAGTCTGTTGGCAGACTCCCCGGAGGCCCTGCTTCCCAGGCTGTGATACACACACGCCGCCTGCTTCAGCCCAAAGGGACAGCTTATGGTAAGGTAAAAACCCTGTGCTGGCAAGTTCCTGCGTAACCCTCGCACAAGCACAAGCATATTGGCCATTGGTCAAGGCTTTCCCCACAAGCTTAACACGTTTGGTCCCATCTAGCCTCCGAAGGCCGAGTTGACCTAGCTAGGAATCAAAGTTCAGGAAAGGTACTCAGGGTGCTGGTGACTGCAGGTTGTTTCACCAGGCAGCCCAAATCGAGTCCACCTCCTTACATTTTCCATGGGCAGAGCAAATGGTGTCAACTTACACGCCTCCGGCCAGGGAGGGGCGATGTACACTTTCTTCAGGGGAAACAAGCCATGCCTTCCGTGTGAAAGGCCTCTAGTCCTCTTTGCTTCCGCATCCCCGGGATAGCTTCAGCTCTGAAATGCTTCCGAAGGAGCAGAGTCAGAGAACCTTCGAACCACAGAGCAGGTGAAGCCCAGAACAAGGACTGCTCTTGGCCTGAGAACACCCACTGCCCAGCGCTTCTTTGGGGTACGCACGTGTCGAGGAAGGGGGTTGAATTCTGCTGCGTGATAACTCCTCCGGGCCACGTAGTGTGAGCGCAAGTAGAGTGGCCCTACATCTCCTCCCAGTTTCCTGTGTAAGTTGTAGAAGGCGAACTCCCTGCTTGAATCCCTGGGTCGGTTACGTACCCTCCAGAGAAAGATGGATGCTTGGGACCCTGCTCTGGGAGCTAGGTTAATGTTCTGTGCATCCACTTCGCAGCTCTTCTCTCTAAGCGGGTCCCAAAGGCTTTTTGGAGGCGTTTCCTGAGAGGGTCGGAAACAGGAAAGTAGCCAACAGGCCACGGGGATGCCAGTTTTCTCTAGCAACAAGGCTACCAGCCTCAGACACTAGCGTTCTCTTTGGGACATGAAAGAACACTGTGCTTGGAAGCTCTTCCATCCAGTTTGCGAGTCGCGCTTCCACTGGGTCCTAGGATTCCAAGTGTTGCCATGCCGTTACAATGTCCAATTCTGAGGCCTAGGACGGCAGAGTGTCTGGCAGCTCTCAGAGAGACCTTAGCAGTGCAGGCTTTTTGGCTCCTTCCACCGAGAAACCAGCTCCTCCAGATCCTCTGTCGTTAGGTATTTCATGTCAGAATATCTCAGCGGGCCCTCAACCTCCTCCACGAAGTAAGGCACAAACGGCCTTGCCCTAAAGGGAAGAAGCCTTCTGAGTCCGGCAGAGAGGCAGTCTCTGCCACTCTGCATTCCCACACGGCTGAGCCCTGGGTATGGGACCGAGAGAGGGAGAAAGAGAGCCGTAACCCCGAGCTTTTCCACAATGCGGTACAGGCCTCACCCTTCAAGCCCAAGTCGATTTCATAGAGAAAACACCAGGCACCAGAACTCGGTGTGCTTTCCTGTGGCAAGGAAACTTAGCTTTCATTCCTTAGGTGGCACATTGGCTCAGGACTGCCCTACCCCAAGGACTCAGGCTGTGCAGCCCGACTGGTTGAGATCAGCCCTTCTGGCTCTCTCACGGATGAAACCAACTAGGAAAAGAGCCTCTCCGAAGCTGGGGAACGTGGTGGCTTTTCCTAGTCTACACAGGAACAGCACTCTGAGGGAGAGGAGCTGCTGACGTGTGGTAGCAAAATCTCCTCTGCTGAAGAGAAACATTTCATTGTAAGCGGGTTCCATCAGCCTTGCCACCTTTTCTCAGCTGGCTATACTGGAGGGCAGTCTGTTGGCAGACTCCCCGGAGGCCCTGCTTCCCAGGCTGTGATACACACACGCCGCCTGCTTCAGCCCAAAGGGACAGCTTATGGTAAGGTAAAAACCCTGTGCTGGCAAGTTCCTGCGTAACCCTCGCACAAGCACAAGCATATTGGCCATTGGTCAAGGCTTTCCCCACAAGCTTAACACGTTTGGTCCCATCTAGCCTCCGAAGGCCGAGTTGACCTAGCTAGGAATCAAAGTTCAGGAAAGGTACTCAGGGTGCTGGTGACTGCAGGTTGTTTCACCAGGCAGCCCAAATCGAGTCCACCTCCTTACATTTTCCATGGGCAGAGCAAATGGTGTCAACTTACACGCCTCCGGCCAGGGAGGGGCGACGTACACTTTCTTCAGGGGAAACAAGCCATGCCTTCCGTGTGAAAGGCCTCTAGGCCTCTTTGCTTCGGCAGCCCCGGGATAGCTTCAGCTCTGAAATGCTTCCGAAGGAGCAGAGTCAGAGAACCTTCGAACCACAGAGCAGGTGAAGCCCAGAACAAGGACTGCTCTTGGCCTGAGAACACCCACTGCCCAGCGCTTCTTTGGGGTACGCACGTGTCGAGGATGGGGGTTGAATTCTGCTGCGTGATAACTTCTCCGGGCCACGTAGTGTGAGCGCAAGTAGAGTGGCCCTACATCTCCTCCCAGTTTCCTGTGTAAGTTGTAGAAGGCGAACTCCCTGCTTGAATCCCTGGGTGGGGTACGTACCGTCCAGAGAAAGATGGAAGCTTGGGACCCTGGGCTGGGAGCTAGGTTAATGTTCTGTGCATCCACTTCGCAGCTCTTCTCTCTAAGCGGGTCCCAAAGGCTTTTTGGAGGCGTTTCCTGAGAGGGTCGGAAACAGGAAAGTAGCCAACAGGCCACGGGGATGCCAGTTTTCTCTAGCAACAAGGCTACCAGCCTCAGACACTAGCGTTCTCTTTGGGACATGAAAGAACACTGTGCTTGGAAGCTCTTCCATCCAGTTTGCGAGTCGCGCTTCCACTGGGTCCTAGGATTCCAAGTGTTGCCATGCCGTTACAATGTCCAATTCTGAGGCCTAGGACGGCAGAGTGTCTGGCAGCTCTCAGAGAGACCTTAGCAGTGCAGGCTTTTTGGCTCCTTCCACCGAGAAACCAGCTCCTCCAGATCCTCTGTCGTTAGGTATTTCATGTCAGAATATCTCAGCGGGCCCTCAACCTCCTCCACGAAGTAAGGCACAAACGGCCTTGCCCTAAAGGGAAGAAGCCTTCTGAGTCCGGCAGAGAGGCAGTCTCTGCCACTCTGCATTCCCACACGGCTGAGCCCTGGGTATGGGACCGAGAGAGGGAGAAAGAGAGCCGTAACCCCGAGCTTTTCCACAATGCGGTACAGGCCTCACCCTTCAAGCCCAAGTCGATTTCATAGAGAAAACACCAGGCACCAGAACTCGGTGTGCTTTCCTGTGGCAAGGAAACTTAGCTTTCATTCCTTAGGTGGCACATTGGCTCAGGACTGCCCTACCCCAAGGACTCAGGCTGTGCAGCCCGACTGGTTGAGATCAGCCCTTCTGGCTCTCTCACGGATGAAACCAACTAGGAAAAGAGCCTCTCCGAAGCTGGGGAACGTGGTGGCTTTTCCTAGTCTACACAGGAACAGCACTCTGAGGGAGAGGAGCTGCTGACGTGTGGTAGCAAAATCTCCTCTGCTGAAGAGAAACATTTCATTGTAAGCGGGTTCCATCAGCCTTGCCACCTTTTCTCAGCTGGCTATACTGGAGGGCAGTCTGTTGGCAGACTCCCCGGAGGCCCTGCTTCCCAGGCTGTGATACACACACGCCGCCTGCTTCAGCCCAAAGGGACAGCTTATGGTAAGGTAAAAACCCTGTGCTGGCAAGTTCCTGCGTAACCCTCGCACAAGCACAAGCATATTGGCCATTGGTCAAGGCTTTCCCCACAAGCTTAACACGTTTGGTCCCATCTAGCCTCCGAAGGCCGAGTTGACCTAGCTAGGAATCAAAGTTCAGGAAAGGTACTCAGGGTGCTGGTGACTGCAGGTTGTTTCACCAGGCAGCCCAAATCGAGTCCACCTCCTTACATTTTCCATGGGCAGAGCAAATGGTGTCAACTTACACGCCTCCGGCCAGGGAGGGGCGACGTACACTTTCTTCAGGGGAAACAAGCCATGCCTTCCGTGTGAAAGGCCTCTAGGCCTCTTTGCTTCGGCAGCCCCGGGATAGCTTCAGCTCTGAAATGCTTCCGAAGGAGCAGAGTCAGAGAACCTTCGAACCACAGAGCAGGTGAAGCCCAGAACAAGGACTGCTCTTGGCCTGAGAACACCCACTGCCCAGCGCTTCTTTGGGGTACGCACGTGTCGAGGATGGGGGTTGAATTCTGCTGCGTGATAACTTCTCCGGGCCACGTAGTGTGAGCGCAAGTAGAGTGGCCCTACATCTCCTCCCAGTTTCCTGTGTAAGTTGTAGAAGGCGAACTCCCTGCTTGAATCCCTGGGTGGGGTACGTACCGTCCAGAGAAAGATGGAAGCTTGGGACCCTGGGCTGGGAGCTAGGTTAATGTTCTGTGCATCCACTTCGCAGCTCTTCTCTCTAAGCGGGTCCCAAAGGCTTTTTGGAGGCGTTTCCTGAGAGGGTCGGAAACAGGAAAGTAGCCAACAGGCCACGGGGATGCCAGTTTTCTCTAGCAACAAGGCTACCAGCCTCAGACACTAGCGTTCTCTTTGGGACATGAAAGAACACTGTGCTTGGAAGCTCTTCCATCCAGTTTGCGAGTCGCGCTTCCACTGGGTCCTAGGATTCCAAGTGTTGCCATGCCGTTACAATGTCCAATTCTGAGGCCTAGGACGGCAGAGTGTCTGGCAGCTCTCAGAGAGACCTTAGCAGTGCAGGCTTTTTGGCTCCTTCCACCGAGAAACCAGCTCCTCCAGATCCTCTGTCGTTAGGTATTTCATGTCAGAATATCTCAGCGGGCCCTCATTCCTCCTCCACGAAGTAAGGCACAAACGGCCTTGCCCTAAAGGGAAGAAGCCTTCTGAGTCCGGCAGAGAGGCAGTCTCTGCCACTCTACATTCCCACACGGCTGAGCCCTGGGTATGGGACCGAGAGAGGGAGAAAGAGAGCCGTAACCCCGAGCTTTTCCACAATGCGGTACAGGCCTCACCCTTCAAGCCCAAGTCGATTTCATAGAGAAAACACCAGGCCTCGGTGTGCTTTCCTGTGGCAAGGAAACTTAGCTTTCATTCCTTAGGTGGCACATTGGCTCAGGACTGCCCTACCCCAAGGACTCAGGCTGTGCAGCCCGACTGGTTGAGATCAGCCCTTCTGGCTCTCTCACGGATGAAACCAACTAGGAAAAGAGCCTCTCCGAAGCTGGGGAACGTGGTGGCTTTTCCTAGTCTACACAGGAACAGCACTCTGAGGGAGAGGAGCTGCTGACGTGTGGTAGCAAAATCTCCTCTGCTGAAGAGAAACATTTCATTGTAAGCGAGTTCCATCAGCCTTGCCACCTTTTCTCAGCTGGCTATACTGGAGGGCAGGCTGTTGGCAGACTCCCCGGAGGCCCTGCTTCCCAGGCTGTGATACACACACGCCGCCTGCTTCAGCCCAAAGGGACAGCTTATGGTAAGGTAAAAACCCTGTGCTGGCAAGTTCCTGCGTAACCCTCGCACAAGCACAAGCATATTGGCCATTGGTCAAGGCTTTCCCCACAAGCTTAACACGTTTGGTCCCATCTAGCCTCCGAAGGCCGAGTTGACCTAGCTAGGAATCAAAGTTCAGGAAAGGTACTCAGGGTGCTGGTGACTGCAGGTTGTTTCACCAGGCAGCCCAAATCGAGTCCACCTCCTTACATTTTCCATGGGCAGAGCAAATGGTGTCAACTTACACGCCTCCGGCCAGGGAGGGGCGACGTACACTTTCTTCAGGGGAAACAAGCCATGCCTTCCGTGTGAAAGGCCTCTAGGCCTCTTTGCTTCGGCAGCCCCGGGATAGCTTCAGCTCTGAAATGCTTCCGAAGGAGCAGAGTCAGAGAACCTTCGAACCACAGAGCAGGTGAAGCCCAGAACAAGGACTGCTCTTGGCCTGAGAACACCCACTGCCCAGCGCTTCTTTGGGGTACGCACGTGTCGAGGAAGGGGGTTGAATTCTGCTGCGTGATAACTCCTCCGGGCCACGTAGTGTGAGCGCAAGTAGAGTGGCCCTACATCTCCTCCCAGTTTCCTGTGTAAGTTGTAGAAGGCGAACTCCCTGCTTGAATCCCTGGGTCGGTTACGTACCCTCCAGAGAAAGATGGATGCTTGGGACCCTGCTCTGGGAGCTAGGTTAATGTTCTGTGCATCCACTTCGCAGCTCTTCTCTCTAAGCGGGTCCCAAAGGCTTTTTGGAGGCGTTTCCTGAGAGGGTCGGAAACAGGAAAGTAGCCAACAGGCCACGGGGATGCCAGTTTTCTCTAGCAACAAGGCTACCAGCCTCAGACACTAGCGTTCTCTTTGGGACATGAAAGAACACTGTGCTTGGAAGCTCTTCCATCCAGTTTGCGAGTCGCGCTTCCACTGGGTCCTAGGATTCCAAGTGTTGCCATGCCGTTACAATGTCCAATTCTGAGGCCTAGGACGGCAGAGTGTCTGGCAGCTCTCAGAGAGACCTTAGCAGTGCAGGCTTTTTGGCTCCTTCCACCGAGAAACCAGCTCCTCCAGATCCTCTGTCGTTAGGTATTTCATGTCAGAATATCTCAGCGGGCCCTCAACCTCCTCCACGAAGTAAGGCACAAACGGCCTTGCCCTAAAGGGAAGAAGCCTTCTGAGTCCGGCAGAGAGGCAGTCTCTGCCACTCTGCATTCCCACACGGCTGAGCCCTGGGTATGGGACCGAGAGAGGGAGAAAGAGAGCCGTAACCCCGAGCTTTTCCACAATGCGGTACAGGCCTCACCCTTCAAGCCCAAGTCGATTTCATAGAGAAAACACCAGGCACCAGAACTCGGTGTGCTTTCCTGTGGCAAGGAAACTTAGCTTTCATTCCTTAGGTGGCACATTGGCTCAGGACTGCCCTACCCCAAGGACTCAGGCTGTGCAGCCCGACTGGTTGAGATCAGCCCTTCTGGCTCTCTCACGGATGAAACCAACTAGGAAAAGAGCCTCTCCGAAGCTGGGGAACGTGGTGGCTTTTCCTAGTCTACACAGGAACAGCACTCTGAGGGAGAGGAGCTGCTGACGTGTGGTAGCAAAATCTCCTCTGCTGAAGAGAAACATTTCATTGTAAGCGGGTTCCATCAGCCTTGCCACCTTTTCTCAGCTGGCTATACTGGAGGGCAGTCTGTTGGCAGACTCCCCGGAGGCCCTGCTTCCCAGGCTGTGATACACACACGCCGCCTGCTTCAGCCCAAAGGGACAGCTTATGGTAAGGTAAAAACCCTGTGCTGGCAAGTTCCTGCGTAACCCTCGCACAAGCACAAGCATATTGGCCATTGGTCAAGGCTTTCCCCACAAGCTTCACACGTTTGGGCCCATCTAGCCTCCGAAGGCCGAGTTGACCTAGCTAGGAATCAAAGTTCAGGAAAGGTACTCAGGGTGCTGGTGACTGCAGGTTGTTTCACCAGGCAGCCCAAATCGAGTCCACCTCCTTACATTTTCCATGGGCAGAGCAAATGGTGTCAACTTACACGCCTCCGGCCAGGGAGGGGCGACGTACACTTTCTTCAGGGGAAACAAGCCATGCCTTCCGTGTGAAAGGCCTCTAGGCCTCTTTGCTTCGGCAGCCCCGGGATAGCTTCAGCTCTGAAATGCTTCCGAAGGAGCAGAGTCAGAGAACCTTCGAACCACAGAGCAGGTGAAGCCCAGAACAAGGACTGCTCTTGGCCTGAGAACACCCACTGCCCAGCGCTTCTTTGGGGTACGCACGTGTCGAGGAAGGGGGTTGAATTCTGCTGCGTGATAACTCCTCCGGGCCACGTAGTGTGAGCGCAAGTAGAGTGGCCCTACATCTCCTCCCAGTTTCCTGTGTAAGTTGTAGAAGGCGAACTCCCTGCTTGAATCCCTGGGTGGGGTACGTACCGTCCAGAGAAAGATGGAAGCTTGGGACCCTGGGCTGGGAGCTAGGTTAATGTTCTGTGCATCCACTTCGCAGCTCTTCTCTCTAAGCGGGTCCCAAAGGCTTTTTGGAGGCGTTTCCTGAGAGGGTCGGAAACAGGAAAGTAGCCAACAGGCCACGGGGATGCCAGTTTTCTCTAGCAACAAGGCTACCAGCCTCAGACACTAGCGTTCTCTTTGGGACATGAAAGAACACTGTGCTTGGAAGCTCTTCCATCCAGTTTGCGAGTCGCGCTTCCACTGGGTCCTAGGATTCCAAGTGTTGCCATGCCGTTACAATGTCCAATTCTGAGGCCTAGGACGGCAGAGTGTCTGGCAGCTCTCAGAGAGACCTTAGCAGTGCAGGCTTTTTGGCTCCTTCCACCGAGAAACCAGCTCCTCCAGATCCTCTGTCGTTAGGTATTTCATGTCAGAATATCTCAGCGGGCCCTCAACCTCCTCCACGAAGTAAGGCACAAACGGCCTTGCCCTAAAGGGAAGAAGCCTTCTGAGTCCGGCAGAGAGGCAGTCTCTGCCACTCTGCATTCCCACACGGCTGAGCCCTGGGTATGGGACCGAGAGAGGGAGAAAGAGAGCCGTAACCCCGAGCTTTTCCACAATGCGGTACAGGCCTCACCCTTCAAGCCCAAGTCGATTTCATAGAGAAAACACCAGGCACCAGAACTCGGTGTGCTTTCCTGTGGCAAGGAAACTTAGCTTTCATTCCTTAGGTGGCACATTGGCTCAGGACTGCCCTACCCCAAGGACTCAGGCTGTGCAGCCCGACTGGTTGAGATCAGCCCTTCTGGCTCTCTCACGGATGAAACCAACTAGGAAAAGAGCCTCTCCGAAGCTGGGGAACGTGGTGGCTTTTCCTAGTCTACACAGGAACAGCACTCTGAGGGAGAGGAGCTGCTGACGTGTGGTAGCAAAATCTCCTCTGCTGAAGAGAAACATTTCATTGTAAGCGAGTTCCATCAGCCTTGCCACCTTTTCTCAGCTGGCTATACTGGAGGGCAGTCTGTTGGCAGACTCCCCGGAGGCCCTGCTTCCCAGGCTGTGATACACACACGCCGCCTGCTTCAGCCCAAAGGGACAGTTTATGGTAAGGTAAAAACCCTGTGCTGGCAAGTTCCTGCGTAACCCTCGCACAAGCACAAGCATATTGGCCATTGGTCAAGGCTTTCCCCACAAGCTTCACACGTTTGGGCCCATCTAGCCTCCGAAGGCCGAGTTGACCTAGCTAGGAATCAAAGTTCAGGAAAGGTACTCAGGGTGCTGGTGACTGCAGGTTGTTTCACCAGGCAGCCCAAATCGAGTCCACCTCCTTACATTTTCCATGGGCAGAGCAAATGGTGTCAACTTACACGCCTCCGGCCAGGGAGGGGCGACGTACACTTTCTTCAGGGGAAACAAGCCATGCCTTCCGTGTGAAAGGCCTCTAGGCCTCTTTGCTTCGGCAGCCCCGGGATAGCTTCAGCTCTGAAATGCTTCCGAAGGAGCAGAGTCAGAGAACCTTCGAACCACAGAGCAGGTGAAGCCCAGAACAAGGACTGCTCTTGGCCTGAGAACACCCACTGCCCAGCGCTTCTTTGGGGTACGCACGTGTCGAGGAAGGGGGTTGAATTCTGCTGCGTGATAACTCCTCTGGGCCACGTAGTGTGAGCGCAAGTAGAGTGGCCCTACATCTCCTCCCAGTTTCCTGTGTAAGTTGTAGAAGGCGAACTCCCTGCTTGAATCCCTGGGTGGGGTACGTACCGTCCAGAGAAAGATGGAAGCTTGGGACCCTGGGCTGGGAGCTAGGTTAATGTTCTGTGCATCCACTTCGCAGCTCTTCTCTCTAAGCGGGTCCCAAAGGCTTTTTGGAGGCGTTTCCTGAGAGGGTCGGAAACAGGAAAGTAGCCAACAGGCCACGGGGATGCCAGTTTTCTCTAGCAACAAGGCTACCAGCCTCAGACACTAGCGTTCTCTTTGGGACATGAAAGAACACTGTGCTTGGAAGCTCTTCCATCCAGTTTGCGAGTCGCGCTTCCACTGGGTCCTAGGATTCCAAGTGTTGCCATGCCGTTACAATGTCCAATTCTGAGGCCTAGGACGGCAGAGTGTCTGGCAGCTCTCAGAGAGACCTTAGCAGTGCAGGCTTTTTGGCTCCTTCCACCGAGAAACCAGCTCCTCCAGATCCTCTGTCGTTAGGTATTTCATGTCAGAATATCTCAGCGGGCCCTCAACCTCCTCCACGAAGTAAGGCACAAACGGCCTTGCCCTAAAGGGAAGAAGCCTTCTGAGTCCGGCAGAGAGGCAGTCTCTGCCACTCTGCATTCCCACACGGCTGAGCCCTGGGTATGGGACCGAGAGAGGGAGAAAGAGAGCCGTAACCCCGAGCTTTTCCACAATGCGGTACAGGCCTCACCCTTCAAGCCCAAGTCGATTTCATAGAGAAAACACCAGGCACCAGAACTCGGTGTGCTTTCCTGTGGCAAGGAAACTTAGCTTTCATTCCTTAGGTGGCACATTGGCTCAGGACTGCCCTACCCCAAGGACTCAGGCTGTGCAGCCCGACTGGTTGAGATCAGCCCTTCTGGCTCTCTCACGGATGAAACCAACTAGGAAAAGAGCCTCTCCGAAGCTGGGGAACGTGGTGGCTTTTCCTAGTCTACACAGGAACAGCACTCTGAGGGAGAGGAGCTGCTGACGTGTGGTAGCAAAATCTCCTCTGCTGAAGAGAAACATTTCATTGTAAGCGGGTTCCATCAGCCTTGCCACCTTTTCTCAGCTGGCTATACTGGAGGGCAGTCTGTTGGCAGACTCCCCGGAGGCCCTGCTTCCCAGGCTGTGATACACACACGCCGCCTGCTTCAGCCCAAAGGGACAGTTTATGGTAAGGTAAAAACCCTGTGCTGGCAAGTTCCTGCGTAACCCTCGCACAAGCACAAGCATATTGGCCATTGGTCAAGGCTTTCCCCACAAGCTTAACACGTTTGGTCCCATCTAGCCTCCGAAGGCCGAGTTGACCTAGCTAGGAATCAAAGTTCAGGAAAGGTACTCAGGGTGCTGGTGACTGCAGGTTGTTTCACCAGGCAGCCCAAATCGAGTCCACCTCCTTACATTTTCCATGGGCAGAGCAAATGGTGTCAACTTACACGCCTCCGGCCAGGGAGGGGCGACGTACACTTTCTTCAGGGGAAACAAGCCATGCCTTCCGTGTGAAAGGCCTCTAGGCCTCTTTGCTTCGGCAGCCCCGGGATAGCTTCAGCTCTGAAATGCTTCCGAAGGAGCAGAGTCAGAGAACCTTCGAACCACAGAGCAGGTGAAGCCCAGAACAAGGACTGCTCTTGGCCTGAGAACACCCACTGCCCAGCGCTTCTTTGGGGTACGCACGTGTCGAGGAAGGGGGTTGAATTCTGCTGCGTGATAACTCCTCCGGGCCACGTAGTGTGAGCGCAAGTAGAGTGGCCCTACATCTCCTCCCAGTTTCCTGTGTAAGTTGTAGAAGGCGAACTCCCTGCTTGAATCCCTGGGTGGGGTACGTACCGTCCAGAGAAAGATGGAAGCTTGGGACCCTGGGCTGGGAGCTAGGTTAATGTTCTGTGCATCCACTTCGCAGCTCTTCTCTCTAAGCGGGTCCCAAAGGCTTTTTGGAGGCGTTTCCTGAGAGGGTCGGAAACAGGAAAGTAGCCAACAGGCCACGGGGATGCCAGTTTTCTCTAGCAACAAGGCTACCAGCCTCAGACACTAGCGTTCTCTTTGGGACATGAAAGAACACTGTGCTTGGAAGCTCTTCCATCCAGTTTGCGAGTCGCGCTTCCACTGGGTCCTAGGATTCCAAGTGTTGCCATGCCGTTACAATGTCCAATTCTGAGGCCTAGGACGGCAGAGTGTCTGGCAGCTCTCAGAGAGACCTTAGCAGTGCAGGCTTTTTGGCTCCTTCCACCGAGAAACCAGCTCCTCCAGATCCTCTGTCGTTAGGTATTTCATGTCAGAATATCTCAGCGGGCCCTCAACCTCCTCCACGAAGTAAGGCACAAACGGCCTTGCCCTAAAGGGAAGAAGCCTTCTGAGTCCGGCAGAGAGGCAGTCTCTGCCACTCTGCATTCCCACACGGCTGAGCCCTGGGTATGGGACCGAGAGAGGGAGAAAGAGAGCCGTAACCCCGAGCTTTTCCACAATGCGGTACAGGCCTCACCCTTCAAGCCCAAGTCGATTTCATAGAGAAAACACCAGGCACCAGAACTCGGTGTGCTTTCCTGTGGCAAGGAAACTTAGCTTTCATTCCTTAGGTGGCACATTGGCTCAGGACTGCCCTACCCCAAGGACTCAGGCTGTGCAGCCCGACTGGTTGAGATCAGCCCTTCTGGCTCTCTCACGGATGAAACCAACTAGGAAAAGAGCCTCTCCGAAGCTGGGGAACGTGGTGGCTTTTCCTAGTCTACACAGGAACAGCACTCTGAGGGAGAGGAGCTGCTGACGTGTGGTAGCAAAATCTCCTCTGCTGAAGAGAAACATTTCATTGTAAGCGAGTTCCATCAGCCTTGCCACCTTTTCTCAGCTGGCTATACTGGAGGGCAGTCTGTTGGCAGACTCCCCGGAGGCCCTGCTTCCCAGGCTGTGATACACACACGCCGCCTGCTTCAGCCCAAAGGGACAGTTTATGGTAAGGTAAAAACCCTGTGCTGGCAAGTTCCTGCGTAACCCTCGCACAAGCACAAGCATATTGGCCATTGGTCAAGGCTTTCCCCACAAGCTTCACACGTTTGGGCCCATCTAGCCTCCGAAGGCCGAGTTGACCTAGCTAGGAATCAAAGTTCAGGGAAGGTACTCAGGGTGCTGGTGACTGCAGGTTGTTTCACCAGGCAGCCCAAATCGAGTCCACCTCCTTACATTTTCCATGGGCAGAGCAAATGGTGTCAACTTACACGCCTCCGGCCAGGGAGGGGCGACGTACACTTTCTTCAGGGGAAACAAGCCATGCCTTCCGTGTGAAAGGCCTCTAGGCCTCTTTGCTTCGGCAGCCCCGGGATAGCTTCAGCTCTGAAATGCTTCCGAAGGAGCAGAGTCAGAGAACCTTCGAACCACAGAGCAGGTGAAGCCCAGAACAAGGACTGCTCTTGGCCTGAGAACACCCACTGCCCAGCGCTTCTTTGGGGTACGCACGTGTCGAGGAAGGGGGTTGAATTCTGCTGCGTGATAACTCCTCCGGGCCACGTAGTGTGAGCGCAAGTAGAGTGGCCCTACATCTCCTCCCAGTTTCCTGTGTAAGTTGTAGAAGGCGAACTCCCTGCTTGAATCCCTGGGTGGGGTACGTACCGTCCAGAGAAAGATGGAAGCTTGGGACCCTGGGCTGGGAGCTAGGTTAATGTTCTGTGCATCCACTTCGCAGCTCTTCTCTCTAAGCGGGTCCCAAAGGCTTTTTGGAGGCGTTTCCTGAGAGGGTCGGAAACAGGAAAGTAGCCAACAGGCCACGGGGATGCCAGTTTTCTCTAGCAACAAGGCTACCAGCCTCAGACACTAGCGTTCTCTTTGGGACATGAAAGAACACTGTGCTTGGAAGCTCTTCCATCCAGTTTGCGAGTCGCGCTTCCACTGGGTCCTAGGATTCCAAGTGTTGCCATGCCGTTACAATGTCCAATTCTGAGGCCTAGGACGGCAGAGTGTCTGGCAGCTCTCAGAGAGACCTTAGCAGTGCAGGCTTTTTGGCTCCTTCCACCGAGAAACCAGCTCCTCCAGATCCTCTGTCGTTAGGTATTTCATGTCAGAATATCTCAGCGGGCCCTCAACCTCCTCCACGAAGTAAGGCACAAACGGCCTTGCCCTAAAGGGAAGAAGCCTTCTGAGTCCGGCAGAGAGGCAGTCTCTGCCACTCTGCATTCCCACACGGCTGAGCCCTGGGTATGGGACCGAGAGAGGGAGAAAGAGAGCCGTAACCCCGAGCTTTTCCACAATGCGGTACAGGCCTCACCCTTCAAGCCCAAGTCGATTTCATAGAGAAAACACCAGGCACCAGAACTCGGTGTGCTTTCCTGTGGCAAGGAAACTTAGCTTTCATTCCTTAGGTGGCACATTGGCTCAGGACTGCCCTACCCCAAGGACTCAGGCTGTGCAGCCCGACTGGTTGAGATCAGCCCTTCTGGCTCTCTCACGGATGAAACCAACTAGGAAAAGAGCCTCTCCGAAGCTGGGGAACGTGGTGGCTTTTCCTAGTCTACACAGGAACAGCACTCTGAGGGAGAGGAGCTGCTGACGTGTGGTAGCAAAATCTCCTCTGCTGAAGAGAAACATTTCATTGTAAGCGAGTTCCATCAGCCTTGCCACCTTTTCTCAGCTGGCTATACTGGAGGGCAGTCTGTTGGCAGACTCCCCGGAGGCCCTGCTTCCCAGGCTGTGATACACACACGCCGCCTGCTTCAGCCCAAAGGGACAGTTTATGGTAAGGTAAAAACCCTGTGCTGGCAAGTTCCTGCGTAACCCTCGCACAAGCACAAGCATATTGGCCATTGGTCAAGGCTTTCCCCACAAGCTTCACACGTTTGGTCCCATCTAGCCTCCGAAGGCCGAGTTGACCTAGCTAGGAATCAAAGTTCAGGAAAGGTACTCAGGGTGCTGGTGACTGCAGGTTGTTTCACCAGGCAGCCCAAATCGAGTCCACCTCCTTACATTTTCCATGGGCAGAGCAAATGGTGTCAACTTACACGCCTCCGGCCAGGGAGGGGCGACGTACACTTTCTTCAGGGGAAACAAGCCATGCCTTCCGTGTGAAAGGCCTCTAGGCCTCTTTGCTTCGGCAGCCCCGGGATAGCTTCAGCTCTGAAATGCTTCCGAAGGAGCAGAGTCAGAGAACCTTCGAACCACAGAGCAGGTGAAGCCCAGAACAAGGACTGCTCTTGGCCTGAGAACACCCACTGCCCAGCGCTTCTTTGGGGTACGCACGTGTCGAGGAAGGGGGTTGAATTCTGCTGCGTGATAACTCCTCCGGGCCACGTAGTGTGAGCGCAAGTAGAGTGGCCCTACATCTCCTCCCAGTTTCCTGTGTAAGTTGTAGAAGGCGAACTCCCTGCTTGAATCCCTGGGTGGGGTACGTACCGTCCAGAGAAAGATGGAAGCTTGGGACCCTGGGCTGGGAGCTAGGTTAATGTTCTGTGCATCCACTTCGCAGCTCTTCTCTCTAAGCGGGTCCCAAAGGCTTTTTGGAGGCGTTTCCTGAGAGGGTCGGAAACAGGAAAGTAGCCACCAGGCCACGGGGATGCCAGTTTTCTCTAGCAACAAGGCTACCAGCCTCAGACACTAGCGTTCTCTTTGGGACATGAAAGAACACTGTGCTTGGAAGCTCTTCCATCCAGTTTGCGAGTCGCGCTTCCACTGGGTCCTAGGATTCCAAGTGTTGCCATGCCGTTACAATGTCCAATTCTGAGGCCTAGGACGGCAGAGTGTCTGGCAGCTCTCAGAGAGACCTTAGCAGTGCAGGCTTTTTGGCTCCTTCCACCGAGAAACCAGCTCCTCCAGATCCTCTGTCGTTAGGTATTTCATGTCAGAATATCTCAGCGGGCCCTCAACCTCCTCCACGAAGTAAGGCACAAACGGCCTTGCCCTAAAGGGAAGAAGCCTTCTGAGTCCGGCAGAGAGGCAGTCTCTGCCACTCTGCATTCCCACACGGCTGAGCCCTGGGTATGGGACCGAGAGAGGGAGAAAGAGAGCCGTAACCCCGAGCTTTTCCACAATGCGGTACAGGCCTCACCCTTCAAGCCCAAGTCGATTTCATAGAGAAAACACCAGGCACCAGAACTCGGTGTGCTTTCCTGTGGCAAGGAAACTTAGCTTTCATTCCTTAGGTGGCACATTGGCTCAGGACTGCCCTACCCCAAGGACTCAGGCTGTGCAGCCCGACTGGTTGAGATCAGCCCTTCTGGCTCTCTCACGGATGAAACCAACTAGGAAAAGAGCCTCTCCGAAGCTGGGGAACGTGGTGGCTTTTCCTAGTCTACACAGGAACAGCACTCTGAGGGAGAGGAGCTGCTGACGTGTGGTAGCAAAATCTCCTCTGCTGAAGAGAAACATTTCATTGTAAGCGAGTTCCATCAGCCTTGCCACCTTTTCTCAGCTGGCTATACTGGAGGGCAGTCTGTTGGCAGACTCCCCGGAGGCCCTGCTTCCCAGGCTGTGATACACACACGCCGCCTGCTTCAGCCCAAAGGGACAGTTTATGGTAAGGTAAAAACCCTGTGCTGGCAAGTTCCTGCGTAACCCTCGCACAAGCACAAGCATATTGGCCATTGGTCAAGGCTTTCCCCACAAGCTTCACACGTTTGGTCCCATCTAGCCTCCGAAGGCCGAGTTGACCTAGCTAGGAATCAAAGTTCAGGAAAGGTACTCAGGGTGCTGGTGACTGCAGGTTGTTTCACCAGGCAGCCCAAATCGAGTCCACCTCCTTACATTTTCCATGGGCAGAGCAAATGGTGTCAACTTACACGCCTCCGGCCAGGGAGGGGCGACGTACACTTTCTTCAGGGGAAACAAGCCATGCCTTCCGTGTGAAAGGCCTCTAGGCCTCTTTGCTTCGGCAGCCCCGGGATAGCTTCAGCTCTGAAATGCTTCCGAAGGAGCAGAGTCAGAGAACCTTCGAACCACAGAGCAGGTGAAGCCCAGAACAAGGACTGCTCTTGGCCTGAGAACACCCACTGCCCAGCGCTTCTTTGGGGTACGCACGTGTCGAGGAAGGGGGTTGAATTCTGCTGCGTGATAACTCCTCCGGGCCACGTAGTGTGAGCGCAAGTAGAGTGGCCCTACATCTCCTCCCAGTTTCCTGTGTAAGTTGTAGAAGGCGAACTCCCTGCTTGAATCCCTGGGTGGGGTACGTACCGTCCAGAGAAAGATGGAAGCTTGGGACCCTGGGCTGGGAGCTAGGTTAATGTTCTGTGCATCCACTTCGCAGCTCTTCTCTCTAAGCGGGTCCCAAAGGCTTTTTGGAGGCGTTTCCTGAGAGGGTCGGAAACAGGAAAGTAGCCAACAGGCCACGGGGATGCCAGTTTTCTCTAGCAACAAGGCTACCAGCCTCAGACACTAGCGTTCTCTTTGGGACATGAAAGAACACTGTGCTTGGAAGCTCTTCCATCCAGTTTGCGAGTCGCGCTTCCACTGGGTCCTAGGATTCCAAGTGTTGCCATGCCGTTACAATGTCCAATTCTGAGGCCTAGGACGGCAGAGTGTCTGGCAGCTCTCAGAGAGACCTTAGCAGTGCAGGCTTTTTGGCTCCTTCCACCGAGAAACCAGCTCCTCCAGATCCTCTGTCGTTAGGTATTTCATGTCAGAATATCTCAGCGGGCCCTCAACCTCCTCCACGAAGTAAGGCACAAACGGCCTTGCCCTAAAGGGAAGAAGCCTTCTGAGTCCGGCAGAGAGGCAGTCTCTGCCACTCTGCATTCCCACACGGCTGAGCCCTGGGTATGGGACCGAGAGAGGGAGAAAGAGAGCCGTAACCCCGAGCTTTTCCACAATGCGGTACAGGCCTCACCCTTCAAGCCCAAGTCGATTTCATAGAGAAAACACCAGGCACCAGAACTCGGTGTGCTTTCCTGTGGCAAGGAAACTTAGCTTTCATTCCTTAGGTGGCACATTGGCTCAGGACTGCCCTACCCCAAGGACTCAGGCTGTGCAGCCCGACTGGTTGAGATCAGCCCTTCTGGCTCTCTCACGGATGAAACCAACTAGGAAAAGAGCCTCTCCGAAGCTGGGGAACGTGGTGGCTTTTCCTAGTCTACACAGGAACAGCACTCTGAGGGAGAGGAGCTGCTGACGTGTGGTAGCAAAATCTCCTCTGCTGAAGAGAAACATTTCATTGTAAGCGAGTTCCATCAGCCTTGCCACCTTTTCTCAGCTGGCTATACTGGAGGGCAGTCTGTTGGCAGACTCCCCGGAGGCCCTGCTTCCCAGGCTGTGATACACACACGCCGCCTGCTTCAGCCCAAAGGGACAGTTTATGGTAAGGTAAAAACCCTGTGCTGGCAAGTTCCTGCGTAACCCTCGCACAAGCACAAGCATATTGGCCATTGGTCAAGGCTTTCCCCACAAGCTTAACACGTTTGGTCCCATCTAGCCTCCGAAGGCCGAGTTGACCTAGCTAGGAATCAAAGTTCAGGAAAGGTACTCAGGGTGCTGGTGACTGCAGGTTGTTTCACCAGGCAGCCCAAATCGAGTCCACCTCCTTACATTTTCCATGGGCAGAGCAAATGGTGTCAACTTACACGCCTCTGGCCAGGGAGGGGCGACGTACACTTTCTTCAGGGGAAACAAGCCATGCCTTCCGTGTGAAAGGCCTCTAGGCCTCTTTGCTTCGGCAGCCCCGGGATAGCTTCAGCTCTGAAATGCTTCCGAAGGAGCAGAGTCAGAGAACCTTCGAACCACAGAGCAGGTGAAGCCCAGAACAAGGACTGCTCTTGGCCTGAGAACACCCACTGCCCAGCTCTTCTTTGGGGTACGCACGTGTCGAGGAAGGGGGTTGAATTCTGCTGCGTGATAACTCCTCCGGGCCACGTAGTGTGAGCGCAAGTAGAGTGGCCCTACATCTCCTCCCAGTTTCCTGTGTAAGTTGTAGAAGGCGAACTCCCTGCTTGAATCCCTGGGTCGGTTACGTACCCTCCAGAGAAAGATGGATGCTTGGGACCCTGGGCTGGGAGCTAGGTTAATGTTCTGTGCATCCACTTCGCAGCTCTTCTCTCTAAGCGGGTCCCAAAGGCTTTTTGGAGGCGTTTCCTGAGAGGGTCGGAAACAGGAAAGTAGCCAACAGGCCACGGGGATGCCAGTTTTCTCTAGCAACAAGGCTACCAGCCTCAGACACTAGCGTTCTCTTTGGGACATGAAAGAACACTGTGCTTGGAAGCTCTTCCATCCAGTTTGCGAGTCGCGCTTCCACTGGGTCCTAGGATTCCAAGTGTTGCCATGCCGTTACAATGTCCAATTCTGAGGCCTAGGACGGCAGAGTGTCTGGCAGCTCTCAGAGAGACCTTAGCAGTGCAGGCTTTTTGGCTCCTTCCACCGAGAAACCAGCTCCTCCAGATCCTCTGTCGTTAGGTATTTCATGTCAGAATATCTCAGCGGGCCCTCAACCTCCTCCACGAAGTAAGGCACAAACGGCCTTGCCCTAAAGGGAAGAAGCCTTCTGAGTCCGGCAGAGAGGCAGTCTCTGCCACTCTACATTCCCACACGGCTGAGCCCTGGGTATGGGACCGAGAGAGGGAGAAAGAGAGCCGTAACGCCGAGCTTTTCCACAATGCGTTACAGGCCTCACCCTTCAAGCCCAAGTCGATTTCATAGAGAAAACACCAGGCCTCGGTGTGCTTTCCTGTGGCAAGGAAACTTAGCTTTCATTCCTTAGGTGGCACATTGGCTCAGGACTGCCCTACCCCAAGGACTCAGGCTGTGCAGCCCGACTGGTTGAGATCAGCCCTTCTGGCTCTCTCACGGATGAAACCAACTAGGAAAAGAGCCTCTCCGAAGCTGGGGAACGTGGTGGCTTTTCCTAGTCTACACAGGAACAGCACTCTGAGGGAGAGGAGCTGCTGACGTGTGGTAGCAAAATCTCCTCTGCTGAAGAGAAACATTTCATTGTAAGCGAGTTCCATCAGCCTTGCCACCTTTTCTCAGCTGGCTATACTGGAGGGCAGTCTGTTGGCAGACTCCCCGGAGGCCCTGCTTCCCAGGCTGTGATACACACACGCCGCCTGCTTCAGCCCAAAGGGACAGTTTATGGTAAGGTAAAAACCCTGTGCTGGCAAGTTCCTGCGTAACCCTCGCACAAGCACAAGCATATTGGCCATTGGTCAAGGCTTTCCCCACAAGCTTAACACGTTTGGTCCCATCTAGCCTCCGAAGGCCGAGTTGACCTAGCTAGGAATCAAAGTTCAGGGAAGGTACTCAGGGTGCTGGTGACTGCAGGTTGTTTCACCAGGCAGCCCAAATCGAGTCCACCTCCTTACATTTTCCATGGGCAGAGCAAATGGTGTCAACTTAATCGCCTCCGGCCAGGGAGGGGCGACGTACACTTTCTTCAGGGGAAACAAGCCATGCCTTCCGTGTGAAAGGCCTCTAGGCCTCTTTGCTTCGGCAGCCCCGGGATAGCTTCAGCTCTGAAATGCTTCCGAAGGAGCAGAGTCAGAGAACCTTCGAACCACAGAGCAGGTGAAGCCCAGAACAAGGACTGCTCTTGGCCTGAGAACACCCACTGCCCAGCTCTTCTTTGGGGTACGCACGTGTCGAGGAAGGGGGTTGAATTCTGCTGCGTGATAACTCCTCCGGGCCACGTAGTGTGAGCGCAAGTAGAGTGGCCCTACATCTCCTCCCAGTTTCCTGTGTAAGTTGTAGAAGGCGAACTCCCTGCTTGAATCCCTGGGTCGGTTACGTACCCTCCAGAGAAAGATGGATGCTTGGGACCCTGGGCTGGGAGCTAGGTTAATGTTCTGTGCATCCACTTCGCAGCTCTTCTCTCTAAGCGGGTCCCAAAGGCTTTTTGGAGGCGTTTCCTGAGAGGGTCGGAAACAGGAAAGTAGCCAACAGGCCCACGGGGATGCCAGTTCTCTCTAGCAACAAGGCTACCAGCCTCAGACACTAGCGTTCTCTTTGGGATATGAAAGAACACTGTGCTTGGAAGCTCTTCCATCCAGTTTGCGAGTCGCGCTTCCACTGGGTCCTAGGATTCCAAGTGTTGCCATGCCGTTACAATGTCCAATTCTGAGGCCTAGGACGGCAGAGTGTCTGGCAGCTCTCAGAGAGACCTTAGCAGTGCAGGCTTTTTGGCTCCTTCCACCGAGAAACCAGCTCCTCCAGATCCTCTGTCGTTAGGTATTTCATGTCAGAATATCTCAGCGGGCCCTCATTCCTCCTCCACGAAGTAAGGCACAAACGGCCTTGCCCTAAAGGGAAGAAGCCTTCTGAGTCCGGCAGAGAGGCAGTCTCTGCCACTCTACATTCCCACACGGCTGAGCCCTGGGTATGGGACCGAGAGAGGGAGAAAGAGAGCCGTAACCCCGAGCTTTTCCACAATGCGGTACAGGCCTCACCCTTCAAGCCCAAGTCGATTTCATAGAGAAAACACCAGGCCTCGGTGTGCTTTCCTGTGGCAAGGAAACTTAGCTTTCATTCCTTAGGTGGCACATTGGCTCAGGACTGCCCTACCCCAAGGACTCAGGCTGTGCAGCCCGACTGGTTGAGATCAGCCCTTCTGGCTCTCTCACGGATGAAACCAACTAGGAAAAGAGCCTCTCCGAAGCTGGGGAACGTGGTGGCTTTTCCTAGTCTACACAGGAACAGCACTCTGAGGGAGAGGAGCTGCTGACGTGTGGTAGCAAAATCTCCTCTGCTGAAGAGAAACATTTCATTGTAAGCGAGTTCCATCAGCCTTGCCACCTTTTCTCAGCTGGCTATACTGGAGGGCAGGCTGTTGGCAGACTCCCCGGAGGCCCTGCTTCCCAGGCTGTGATACACACACGCCGCCTGCTTCAGCCCAAAGGGACAGTTTATGGTAAGGTAAAAACCCTGTGCTGGCAAGTTCCTGCGTAACCCTCGCACAAGCACAAGCATATTGGCCATTGGTCAAAGGCTTTCGCCACAAGCTTCACACGTTTGGTCCCATCTAGCCTCCGAAGGCCGAGTTGACCTAGCTAGGAATCAAAGTTCAGGAAAGGTACTCAGGGTGCTGGTGACTGCAGGTTGTTTCACCAGGCAGCCCAAATCGAGTCCACCTCCTTACATTTTCCATGGGCAGAGCAAATGGTGTCAACTTACACGCCTCCGGCCAGGGAGGGGCGACGTACACTTTCTTCAGGGGAAACAAGCCATGCCTTCCGTGTGAAAGGCCTCTAGGCCTCTTTGCTTCGGCAGCCCCGGGATAGCGTCAGCTCTGAAATGCTTCCGAAGGAGCAGAGTCAGAGAACCTTCGAACCACAGAGCAGGTGAAGCCCAGAACAAGGACTGCTCTTGGCCTGAGAACACCCACTGCCCAGCGCTTCTTTGGGGTACGCACGTGTCGAGGAAGGGGGTTGAATTCTGCTGCGTGATAACTCCTCCAGGCCACGTAGTGTGAGCGCAAGTAGAGTGGCCCTACATCTCCTCCCAGTTTCCTGTGTAAGTTGTAGAAGGCGAACTCCCTGCTTGAATCCCTGGGTCGGTTACGTACCCTCCAGAGAAAGATGGATGCTTGGGGCCCTGGGCTGGGAGCTAGGTTAATGTTCTGTGCATCCACTTCGCAGCTCTTCTCTCTAAGCGGGTCCCAAAGGCTTTTTGGAGGCGTTTCCTGAGAGGGTCGGAAACAGGAAAGTAGCCAACAGGCCCACGGGGATGCCAGTTCTCTCTAGCAACAAGGCTACCAGCCTCAGACACTAGCGTTCTCTTTGGGACATGAAAGAACACTGTGCTTGGAAGCTCTTCCATCCAGTTTGCGAGTCGCGCTTCCACTGGGTCCTAGGATTCCAAGTGTTGCCATGCCGTTACAATGTCCAATTCTGAGGCCTAGGACGGCAGAGTGTCTGGCAGCTCTCAGAGAGACCTTAGCAGTGCAGGCTTTTTGGCTCCTTCCACCGAGAAACCAGCTCCTCCAGATCCTCTGTCGTTAGGTATTTCATGTCAGAATATCTCAGCGGGCCCTCATTCCTCCTCCACGAAGTAAGGCACAAACGGCCTTGCCCTAAAGGGAAGAAGCCTTCTGAGTCCGGCAGAGAGGCAGTCTCTGCCACTCTACATTCCCACACGGCTGAGCCCTGGGTATGGGACCGAGAGAGGGAGAAAGAGAGCCGTAACGCCGAGCTTTTCCACAATGCGGTACAGGCCTCACCCTTCAAGCCCAAGTCGATTTCATAGAGAAAACACCAGGCCTCGGTGTGCTTTCCTGTGGCAAGGAAACTTAGCTTTCATTCCTTAGGTGGCACATTGGCTCAGGACTGCCCTACCCCAAGGACTCAGGCTGTGCAGCCCGACTGGTTGAGATCAGCCCTTCTGGCTCTCTCACGGATGAAACCAACTAGGAAAAGAGCCTCTCCGAAGCTGGGGAACGTGGTGGCTTTTCCTAGTCTACACAGGAACAGCACTCTGAGGGAGAGGAGCTGCTGACGTGTGGTAGCAAAATCTCCTCTGCTGAAGAGAAACATTTCATTGTAAGCGAGTTCCATCAGCCTTGCCACCTTTTCTCAGCTGGCTATACTGGAGGGCAGTCTGTTGGCAGACTCCCCGGAGGCCCTGCTTCCCAGGCTGTGATACACACACGCCGCCTGCTTCAGCCCAAAGGGACAGTTTATGGTAAGGTAAAAACCCTGTGCTGGCAAGTTCCTGCGTAACCCTCGCACAAGCACAAGCATATTGGCCATTGGTCAAAGGCTTTCGCCACAAGCTTCACACGTTTGGTCCCATCTAGCCTCCGAAGGCCGAGTTGACCTAGCTAGGAATCAAAGTTCAGGAAAGGTACTCAGGGTGCTGGTGACTGCAGGTTGTTTCACCAGGCAGCCCAAATGGAGTCCACCTCCTTACATTTTCCATGGACAGAGCAAATGGTGTCAACTTACACGCCTCCGGCCAGGGAGGGGCGACGTACACTTTCTTCAGGGGAAACAAGCCATGCCTTCCGTGTGAAAGGCCTCTAGTCCTCTTTGCTTCCGCATCCCCGGGATAGCTTCAGCTCTGAAATGCTTCCGAAGGAGCAGAGTCAGAGAACCTTCGAACCACAGAGCAGGTGAAGCCCAGAACAAGGACTGCTCTTGGCCTGAGAACACCCACTGCCCAGCGCTTCTTTGGGGTACGCACGTGTCGAGGAAGGGGGTTGAATTCTGCTGCGTGATAACTCCTCCGGGCCACGTAGTGTGAGCGCAAGTAGAGTGGCCCTACATCTCCTCCCAGTTTCCTGTGTAAGTTGTAGAAGGCGAACTCCCTGCTTGAATCCCTGTGTGGGGTACGTACCGTCCAGAGAAAGATGGAAGCTTGGGACCCTGGGCTGGGAGCTAGGTTAATGTTCTGTGCATCCACTTCGCAGCTCTTCTCTCTAAGCGGGTCCCAAAGGCTTTTTGGAGGCGTTTCCTGAGAGGGTCGGAAACAGGAAAGTAGCCAACAGGCCACGGGGATGCCAGTTTTCTCTAGCAACAAGGCTACCAGCCTCAGACACTAGCGTTCTCTTTGGGACATGAAAGAACACTGTGCTTGGAAGCTCTTCCATCCAGTTTGCGAGTCGCGCTTCCACTGGGTCCTAGGATTCCAAGTGTTGCCATGCCGTTACAATGTCCAATTCTGAGGCCTAGGACGGCAGAGTGTCTGGCAGCTCTCAGAGAGACCTTAGCAGTGCAGGCTTTTTGGCTCCTTCCACCGAGAAACCAGCTCCTCCAGATCCTCTGTCGTTAGGTATTTCATGTCAGAATATCTCAGCGGGCCCTCAACCTCCTCCACGAAGTAAGGCACAAACGGCCTTGCCCTAAAGGGAAGAAGCCTTCTGAGTCCGGCAGAGAGGCAGTCTCTGCCACTCTGCATTCCCACACGGCTGAGCCCTGGGTATGGGACCGAGAGAGGGAGAAAGAGAGCCGTAACCCCGAGCTTTTCCACAATGCGGTACAGGCCTCACCCTTCAAGCCCAAGTCGATTTCATAGAGAAAACACCAGGCACCAGAACTCGGTGTGCTTTCCTGTGGCAAGGAAACTTAGCTTTCATTCCTTAGGTGGCACATTGGCTCAGGACTGCCCTACCCCAAGGACTCAGGCTGTGCAGCCCGACTGGTTGAGATCAGCCCTTCTGGCTCTCTCACGGATGAAACCAACTAGGAAAAGAGCCTCTCCGAAGCTGGGGAACGTGGTGGCTTTTCCTAGTCTACACAGGAACAGCACTCTGAGGGAGAGGAGCTGCTGACGTGTGGTAGCAAAATCTCCTCTGCTGAAGAGAAACATTTCATTGTAAGCGAGTTCCATCAGCCTTGCCACCTTTTCTCAGCTGGCTATACTGGAGGGCAGTCTGTTGGCAGACTCCCCGGAGGCCCTGCTTCCCAGGCTGTGATACACACACGCCGCCTGCTTCAGCCCAAAGGGACAGTTTATGGTAAGGTAAAAACCCTGTGCTGGCAAGTTCCTGCGTAACCCTCGCACAAGCACAAGCATATTGGCCATTGGTCAAGGCTTTCCCCACAAGCTTAACACGTTTGGTCCCATCTAGCCTCCGAAGGCCGAGTTGACCTAGCTAGGAATCAAAGTTCAGGAAAGGTACTCAGGGTGCTGGTGACTGCAGGTTGTTTCACCAGGCAGCCCAAATCGAGTCCACCTCCTTACATTTTCCATGGGCAGAGCAAATGGTGTCAACTTACACGCCTCCGGCCAGGGAGGGGCGACGTACACTTTCTTCAGGGGAAACAAGCCATGCCTTCCGTGTGAAAGGCCTCTAGGCCTCTTTGCTTCGGCAGCCCCGGGATAGCTTCAGCTCTGAAATGCTTCCGAAGGAGCAGAGTCAGAGAACCTTCGAACCACAGAGCAGGTGAAGCCCAGAACAAGGACTGCTCTTGGCCTGAGAACACCCACTGCCCAGCTCTTCTTTGGGGTACGCACGTGTCGAGGAAGGGGGTTGAATTCTGCTGCGTGATAACTCCTCCGGGCCACGTAGTGTGAGCGCAAGTAGAGTGGCCCTACATCTCCTCCCAGTTTCCTGTGTAAGTTGTAGAAGGCGAACTCCCTGCTTGAATCCCTGGGTCGGTTACGTACCCTCCAGAGAAAGATGGATGCTTGGGACCCTGGGCTGGGAGCTAGGTTAATGTTCTGTGCATCCACTTCGCAGCTCTTCTCTCTAAGCGGGTCCCAAAGGCTTTTTGGAGGCGTTTCCTGAGAGGGTCGGAAACAGGAAAGTAGCCAACAGGCCACGGGGATGCCAGATTTCTCTAGCAACAAGGCTACCAGCCTCAGACACTAGCGTTCTCTTTGGGACATGAAAGAACACTGTGCTTGGAAGCTCTTCCATCCAGTTTGCGAGTCGCGCTTCCACTGGGTCCTAGGATTCCAAGTGTTGCCATGCCGTTACAATGTCCAATTCTGAGGCCTAGGACGGCAGAGTGTCTGGCAGCTCTCAGAGAGACCTTAGCAGTGCAGGCTTTTTGGCTCCTTCCACCGAGAAACCAGCTCCTCCAGATCCTCTGTCGTTAGGTATTTCATGTCAGAATATCTCAGCGGGCCCTCAACCTCCTCCACGAAGTAAGGCACAAACGGCCTTGCCCTAAAGGGAAGAAGCCTTCTGAGTCCGGCAGAGAGGCAGTCTCTGCCACTCTACATTCCCACACGGCTGAGCCCTGGGTATGGGACCGAGAGAGGGAGAAAGAGAGCCGTAACGCCGAGCTTTTCCACAATGCGTTACAGGCCTCACCCTTCAAGCCCAAGTCGATTTCATAGAGAAAACACCAGGCCTCGGTGTGCTTTCCTGTGGCAAGGAAACTTAGCTTTCATTCCTTAGGTGGCACATTGGCTCAGGACTGCCCTACCCCAAGGACTCAGGCTGTGCAGCCCGACTGGTTGAGATCAGCCCTTCTGGCTCTCTCACGGATGAAACCAACTAGGAAAAGAGCCTCTCCGAAGCTGGGGAACGTGGTGGCTTTTCCTAGTCTACACAGGAACAGCACTCTGAGGGAGAGGAGCTGCTGACGTGTGGTAGCAAAATCTCCTCTGCTGAAGAGAAACATTTCATTGTAAGCGAGTTCCATCAGCCTTGCCACCTTTTCTCAGCTGGCTATACTGGAGGGCAGGCTGTTGGCAGACTCCCCGGAGGCCCTGCTTCCCAGGCTGTGATACACACACGCCGCCTGCTTCAGCCCAAAGGGACAGCTTATGGTAAGGTAAAAACCCTGTGCTGGCAAGTTCCTGCGTAACCCTCGCACAAGCACAAGCATATTGGCCATTGGTCAAGGCTTTCCCCACAAGCTTAACACGTTTGGTCCCATCTAGCCTCCGAAGGCCGAGTTGACCTAGCTAGGAATCAAAGTTCAGGAAAGGTACTCAGGGTGCTGGTGACTGCAGGTTGTTTCACCAGGCAGCCCAAATGGAGTCCACCTCCTTACATTTTCCATGGACAGAGCAAATGGTGTCAACTTACACGCCTCCGGCCAGGGAGGGGCGACGTACACTTTCTTCAGGGGAAACAAGCCATGCCTTCCGTGTGAAAGGCCTCTAGTCCTCTTTGCTTCCGCATCCCCGGGATAGCTTCAGCTCTGAAATGCTTCCGAAGGAGCAGAGTCAGAGAACCTTCGAACCACAGAGCAGGTGAAGCCCAGAACAAGGACTGCTCTTGGCCTGAGAACACCCACTGCCCAGCGCTTCTTTGGGGTACGCACGTGTCGAGGAAGGGGGTTGAATTCTGCTGCGTGATAACTCCTCCGGGCCACGTAGTGTGAGCGCAAGTAGAGTGGCCCTACATCTCCTCCCAGTTTCCTGTGTAAGTTGTAGAAGGCGAACTCCCTGCTTGAATCCCTGGGTCGGTTACGTACCCTCCAGAGAAAGATGGATGCTTGGGGCCCTGGGCTGGGAGCTAGGTTAATGTTCTGTGCATCCACTTCGCAGCTCTTCTCTCTAAGCGGGTCCCAAAGGCTTTTTGGAGGCGTTTCCTGAGAGGGTCGGAAACAGGAAAGTAGCCAACAGGCCACGGGGATGCCAGTTTTCTCTAGCAACAAGGCTACCAGCCTCAGACACTAGCGTTCTCTTTGGGACATGAAAGAACACTGTGCTTGGAAGCTCTTCCATCCAGTTTGCGAGTCGCGCTTCCACTGGGTCCTAGGATTCCAAGTGTTGCCATGCCGTTACAATGTCCAATTCTGAGGCCTAGGACGGCAGAGTGTCTGGCAGCTCTCAGAGAGACCTTAGCAGTGCAGGCTTTTTGGCTCCTTCCACCGAGAAACCAGCTCCTCCAGATCCTCTGTCGTTAGGTATTTCATGTCAGAATATCTCAGCGGGCCCTCAACCTCCTCCACGAAGTAAGGCACAAACGGCCTTGCCCTAAAGGGAAGAAGCCTTCTGAGTCCGGCAGAGAGGCAGTCTCTGCCACTCTACATTCCCACACGGCTGAGCCCTGGGTATGGGACCGAGAGAGGGAGAAAGAGAGCCGTAACCCCGAGCTTTTCCACAATGCGGTACAGGCCTCACCCTTCAAGCCCAAGTCGATTTCATAGAGAAAACACCAGGCACCAGAACTCGGTGTGCTTTCCTGTGGCAAGGAAACTTAGCTTTCATTCCTTAGGTGGCACATTGGCTCAGGACTGCCCTACCCCAAGGACTCAGGCTGTGCAGCCCGACTGGTTGAGATCAGCCCTTCTGGCTCTCTCACGGATGAAACCAACTAGGAAAAGAGCCTCTCCGAAGCTGGGGAACGTGGTGGCTTTTCCTAGTCTACACAGGAACAGCACTCTGAGGGAGAGGAGCTGCTGACGTGTGGTAGCAAAATCTCCTCTGCTGAAGAGAAACATTTCATTGTAAGCGAGTTCCATCAGCCTTGCCACCTTTTCTCAGCTGGCTATACTGGAGGGCAGTCTGTTGGCAGACTCCCCGGAGGCCCTGCTTCCCAGGCTGTGATACACACACGCCGCCTGCTTCAGCCCAAAGGGACAGTTTATGGTAAGGTAAAAACCCTGTGCTGGCAAGTTCCTGCGTAACCCTCGCACAAGCACAAGCATATTGGCCATTGGTCAAGGCTTTCCCCACAAGCTTAACACGTTTGGTCCCATCTAGCCTCCGAAGGCCGAGTTGACCTAGCTAGGAATCAAAGTTCAGGAAAGGTACTCAGGGTGCTGGTGACTGCAGGTTGTTTCACCAGGCAGCCCAAATCGAGTCCACCTCCTTACATTTTCCATGGGCAGAGCAAATGGTGTCAACTTACACGCCTCCGGCCAGGGAGGGGCGACGTACACTTTCTTCAGGGGAAACAAGCCATGCCTTCCATGTGAAAGGCCTCTAGGCCTCTTTGCTTCCGCAGCCCCGGGATAGCTTCAGCTCTGAAATGCTTCCGAAGGAGCAGAGTCAGAGAACCTTCGAACCACAGAGCAGGTGAAGCCCAGAACAAGGACTGCTCTTGGCCTGAGAACACCCACTGCCCAGCGCTTCTTTGGGGTACGCACGTGTCGAGAAAGGGCGTTGAATTCTGCTGCGTGATAACTCCTCCGGGCCACGTAGTGTGAGCGCAAGTAGAGTGGCCCTACATCTCCTCCCAGTTTCCTGTGTAAGTTGTAGAAGGCGAACTCCCTGCTTGAATCCCTGGGTCGGTTACGTACCCTCCAGAGAAAGATGGATGCTTGGGGCCCTGGGCTGGGAGCTAGGTTAATGTTCTGTGCATCCACTTCGCAGCTCTTCTCTCTAAGCGGGTCCCAAAGGCTTTTTGGAGGCGTTTCCTGAGAGGGTCGGAAACAGGAAAGTAGCCAACAGGCCACGGGGATGCCAGTTTTCTCTAGCAACAAGGCTACCAGCCTCAGACACTAGCGTTCTCTTTAGGACATGAAAGAACACTGTGCTTGGAAGCTCTTCCATCCAGTTTGCGAGTCGCGCTTCCACTGGGTCCTAGGATTCCAAGTGTTGCCATGCCGTTACAATGTCCAATTCTGAGGCCTAGGACGGCAGAGTGTCTGGCAGCTCTCAGAGAGACCTTAGCAGTGCAGGCTTTTTGGCTCCTTCCACCGAGAAACCAGCTCCTCCAGATCCTCTGTCGTTAGGTATTTCATGTCAGAATATCTCAGCGGGCCCTCAACCTCCTCCACGAAGTAAGGCACAAACGGCCTTGCCCTAAAGGGAAGAAGCCTTCTGAGTCCGGCAGAGAGGCAGTCTCTGCCACTCTACATTCCCACACGGCTGAGCCCTGGGTATGGGACCGAGAGAGGGAGAAAGAGAGCCGTAACCCCGAGCTTTTCCACAATGCGGTACAGGCCTCACCCTTCAAGCCCAAGTCGATTTCATAGAGAAAACACCAGGCCTCGGTGTGCTTTCCTGTGGCAAGGAAACTTAGCTTTCATTCCTTAGGTGGCACATTGGCTCAGGACTGACTTACCCCAAGGACTCAGGCTGTGCAGCCCGACTGGTTGAGATCAGCCCTTCTGGCTCTCACGGATGAAACCAACTAGGAAAAGAGCCTCTCCTAAGCTGGGGAACGTGGTGGCTTTTCCTAGTCTTCAAAGGAACAGCACTCTGAGGGAGAGGAGCTGCTGACGTGTGGTAGCAAAATCTCCTCTGCTGAAGAGAAACAGTTCGTTGTAAGCGGGTTCCCTCAGCCTTGCCACCTTTTCTCAGCTGGCTATACTGGAGGGCAGTCTGTTGGCAGACTCCCCTGAGGCCCTGCTTCCCAGGCTGTGATACACACACGCCGCCTGCTTCAGCGCAATGGGACAGCTTAAGGTAAGGGAAAAACCTCCTCTGCTGAAGAGAAACATTTCGTTGTAAGCGGGTTCCATCAGCCTTGCCACCTTTTCTCAGCTGGCATTACTGGAGGGCAGTCTGTTGGCAGACTCCCCTGAGGCCCTGCTTCCCAGGCTGTGATAGACACACGCCGCCTGCTTCAGCGCAAAGTGACAGCTTATGGTAAGTTAAAAACCCTGTGTTGGCAAGTGCCTTCCTATACCTCGCACAAGCACAAGCATATTGGCCATTGTTCAAAGGCTTTCCCCCAAGCTTCACACGTTTGTTCCCATCTAGCCTCCGAAGGCCGAGTTGACCTAGCTAGGAATCAAAGTTCAGCAAAGGTACTCAGGGTGCTGGTGACCGCAGGTTGTTTCACCAGGAAGCCCAAATCGATTACATCCTTACACAATGTAGTAAAGGCCTCACCCTTCAAGCCCACGTCAATTTCATAGAGAAAACACCAGGCCTCAGTGTGCTTTCCTGTGGCAAGGAAACTTTGCTTGCATTCCTTAGGAGGCACAGTGGCTCAGGACTGCCCTACCCCAAGGATTCAGGCTTGCAGCCCGACTGGTTGACATCAGCCCTTCTGGCTCTCACGGATGAAACCAACTAGGAAAAGAGCCTCTCCGAAGCTGGGGAACGTGGTGGCTTTTCCTAGTCTTCAAAGGAACAGCACTCTGAGAGAGAGGAGCTGTTGACGTGTGGTAGCAAAATCTCCTCTGCTGAAGAGAAACATTTCGTTGTAAGCGGGTTCCCTCAGCCTTGCCACCTTTTCTCAGCTGGCTATACTGGAGGGCAGTCTGTTGGCAGACTCCCCTGAGGCCCTGCTTCCCAGGCTGTGATACACACACGCCGCCTGCTTCAGCGCAATGGGACAGCTTAAGGTAAGGGAAAAACCTCCTCTGCTGAAGAGAAACATTTCGTTGTAAGCGGGTTGCATCAGCCTGGCCACCTTTTCTCGGCTGGCATTACTGGAGGGCAGTCTGTTGGCAGACTACCATGAGGCCCTGCTTCCCAGGCTGTGATAGACACACGCCGCCTGCTTCAGCGCAAAGGGACAGCTTATGGTAAGTTAAAAACCCTGTGTTGGCAAGTGCCTTCCTATACCTCGCACAAGCACAAGCATATTGGCCATTGTTCAAAGGCTTTCCCCCAAGCTTCACACGTTTGTTCCCATCTAGCCTCCGAAGGCCGAGTTGACCTAGCTAGGAATCAAAGTTCAGCAAAGGTACTCAGGGTGCTGGTGACCGCAGGTTGTTTCACCAGGCAGCCCAAATCGATTACATCTGTACACGGTATAGTAAAAGCCTCACCCTTCAAGCCCACATCAATTTCATAGAGAAAACACCAGGCCTCGGTGTGCTTTCCTGTGGCAAGGAAACTTTGCTTGCATTCCTTAGGAGGCACAGTGGCTCAGGACTGCCCTACCCCAAGGACTCAGGCTGTGCAGCCCGACTGGTTGAGATCAGCCCTTCTGGCTCTCTCGGATGAAACCAACTAGGAAAAGAGCCTCTCCTAAGCTGGGGAACGTGGTGGCTTTTCCTAGTCTTCAAAGGAACAGCACTCTGAGAGAGAGGATCTGTTGACGTGTGGTAGCAAAATCTCCTCTGCTGAAGAGAAACATTTCGTTGTAAGCGGGTTCCCTCAGCCTTGCCACCTTTTCTCAGCTGGCTATACTGGAGGGCAGTCTGTTGGCAGACTCCCCTGAGGCCCTGCTTCCCAGGCTGTGATACACACACGCCGCCTGCTTCAGCGCAATGGGACAGCTTAAGGTAAGGGAAAAACCTCCTCTGCTGAAGAGAAACATTTCGTTGTAAGCGGGTTCCATCAGCCTTGCCACCTTTTCTCAGCTGGCATTACTGGAGGGCAGTCTTTTGGCAGACTCCCCTGAGGCCCTGCTTCCCAGGCTGTGATACACACACGCCGCCTGCTTCAGCGCAAAGGGACAGCTTAAGGTAAGGTAAAAACCCTGTGTTGGCAAGTGCCTGCCTAACCCTCGCACAAGCAAAAGCATATTGGCCATTGGTCAAAGGCTTTCCCCACAAGCTTCACACGTTTGCTCCCATGTAGCCTGCGAAGGCCGAGTTGACCTAGCTAGGAATCAAAGTGCAGGAAAGGAACTCAGGGTGCTGGTGACTGCAGGTTGTTTCACCAGGCAGCCCAAATCGAGTACATCCGTACACAGTGTAGTAAAGGCCTCACCCTTCAAGCCCACGTCAATTTCATAGAGAAAACACCAGGCCTCGGTGTGCTTTCCTGTGGCAAGGAAACTTTGCTTGCATTCCTTAGGAGGCACAGTGGCTCAGGACTGCCCTACCCCAAGGACTCAGGCTGTGCAGCCCGACTGGTTGAGATCAGCCCTTCTGGCTCTCACGGATGAAACCAACTAGGAAAAGAGCCTCTCCTAAGCTGGGGAACGTGGTGGCTTTTCCTAGTCTTCAAAGGAACAGCACTCTGAGGGAGAGGAGCTGTTGACGTGTGGTAGCAAAATCTCCTCTGCTGAAGAGAAACATTTCGTTGTAAGCGGGTTCCCTCAGCCTTGCCACCTTTTCTCAGCTGGCTATACTGGAGGGCAGTCTGTTGGCAGACTCCCCTGAGGCCCTGCTTCCCAGGCTGTGATACACACACGCCGCCTGCTTCAGCGCAATGGGACAGCTTAAGGTAAGGGAAAAACCTCCTCTGCTGAAGAGAAACATTTCGTTGTAAGCGGGTTGCATCAGCCTGGCCACCTTTTCTCGGCTGGCATTACTGGAGGGCAGTCTGTTGGCAGACTACCATGAGGCCCTGCTTCCCAGGCTGTGATAGACACACGCCGCCTGCTTCAGCGCAAAGGGACAGCTTATGGTAAGTTAAAAACCCTGTGTTGGCAAGTGCCTTCCTATACCTCGCACAAGCACAAGCATATTGGCCATTGTTCAAAGGCTTTCCCCCAAGCTTCACACGTTTGTTCCCATCTAGCCTCCGAAGGCCGAGTTGACCTAGCCAGGAATCAAAGTTCAGCAAAGGTACTCAGGGTGCTGGTGACCGCAGGTTTTTTCACCAGGCAGCCCTAATCGATTACATCCGTACACAATGTAGTAAAGGCCTCACCCTTCAAGCCCACGTCAATTTCATAGAGAAAACACCAGGCCTCAGGGTGCTTTCCTGTGGCAAGGAAACTTTGCTTGCATTCCTTAGGAGGCACAGTGGCTCAGGACTGCCCTACCCCAAGGACTCAGGCTGTGCAGCCCGACTGGTTGAGATCAGCCCTTCTGGCTCTCACGGATGAAACCAACTAGGAAAAGAGCCTCTCCTAAGCTGGGGAACGTGGTGGCTTTTCCTAGTCTTCAAAGGAACAGCACTCTGAGGGAGAGGAGCTGTTGACGTGTGGTAGCAAAATCTCCTCTGCTGAAGAGAAACATTTCGTTGTAAGCGGGTTCCCTCAGCCTTGCCACCTTTTCTCAGCTGGCTATACTGGAGGGCAGTCTGTTGGCAGACTCCCCTGAGGCCCTGCTTCCCAGGCTGTGATACACACACGCCGCCTGCTTCAGTGCAAAGGCACAGCTTAAGGTAAGGGAAAAACCTCCTCTGCTGAAGAGAAACATTTCGTTGTAAGCGGGTTCCATCAACCTTGCCACCTTTTCTCAGCTGGCATTACTGGAGGGCAGTCTGTTGGCAGACTCCCCTGAGGCCCTGCTTCCCAGGCTGTGATACACACACGCCGCCTGCTTCAGCGCAAAGGGACAGCTTAAGGTAAGGTAAAAACCCTGTGTTGGCAAGTGCCTGCCTAACCCTCGCACAAGCAAAAGCATATTGGCCATTGGTCAAAGGCTTTCCCCACAAGCTTCACACGTTTGCTCCCATGTAGCCTCCGAAGGCCGAGTTGACCTAGCTAGGAATCAAAGTTCAGGAAAGGAACTCAGGGTGCTGGGGACTGCAGGTTGTTTCACCAGGCAGCCCAAATCGAGTACATCCGTACACAATGTAGTAAAGGCCTCACCCTTCAAGCCCACGTCAATTTCATAGAGAAAACACCAGGCCTCGGTGTGCTTTCCTGTGGCAAGGAAACTTTGCTTGCATTCCTTAGGAGGCACAGTGGCTCAGGACTGCCCTACCCCAAGGATTCAGGCTTGCAGCCCGACTGGTTGAGATCAGCCCTTCTGGCTCTCACGGATGAAACCAACTAGGAAAAGAGCCTCTCCTAAGCTGGGGAACGTGGTGGCTTTTCCTAGTCTTCAAAGGAACAGCACTCTGAGAGAGAGGAGCTGTTGACGTGTGGTAGCAAAATCTCCTCTGCTGAAGAGAAACATTTCGTTGTAAGCGGGTTCCCTCAGCCTTGCCACCTTTTCTCAGCTGGCTATACTGGAGGGCAGTCTGTTGGCAGACTCCCCTGAGGCCCTGCTTCCCAGGCTGTGATACACACACGCCGCCTGCTTCAGTGCAAAGGCACAGCTTAAGGTAAGGGAAAAACCTCCTCTGCTGAAGAGAAACATTTCGTTGTAAGCGGGTTCCATCAGCCTTGCCACCTTTTCTCAGCTGGCATTACTGGAGGGCAGTCTGTTGGCAGACTCCCCTGAGGCCCTGCTTCCCAGGCTGTGATACACACACGCCGCCTGCTTCAGTGCAAAGGCACAGCTTAAGGTAAGGGAAAAACCTCCTCTGCTGAAGAGAAACATTTCGTTGTAAGCGGGTTCCATCAGCCTTGCCACCTTTTCTCAGCTGGCATTACTGGAGGGCAGTCTGTTGGCAGACTCCCCTGAGGCCCTGCTTCCCAGGCTGTGATACACACACGCCGCCTGCTTCAGCGCAAAGGGACAGCTTAAGGTAAGGTAAAAACCCTGTGTTGGCAAGTGCCTGCCTAACCCTCGCACAAGCAAAAGCATATTGGCCATTGGTCAAAGGCTTTCCCCACAAGCTTCACACGTTTGCTCCCATGTAGCCTCCGAAGGCCGAGTTGACCTAGCTAGGAATCAAAGTTCAGGAAAGGAACTCAGGGTGCTGGGGACTGCAGGTTGTTTCACCAGGCAGCCCAAATCGAGTACATCCGTACACAATGTAGTAAAGGCCTCACCCTTCAAGCCCACGTCAATTTCATAGAGAAAACACCAGGCCTCGGTGTGCTTTCCTGTGGCAAGGAAACTTTGCTTGCATTCCTTAGGAGGCACAGTGGCTCAGGACTGCCCTACCCCAAGGATTCAGGCTTGCAGCCCTACTGGTTGAGATCAGCCCTTCTGGCTCTCACGGATGAAACCAACTAGGAAAAGAGCCTCTCCTAAGCTGGGGAACGTGGTGGCTTTTCCTAGTCTTCAAAGGAACAGCACTCTGAGGGAGAGGAGCTGTTGACGTGTGGTAGCAAAATCTCCTCTGCTGAAGAGAAACATTTCGTTGTAAGCGGGTTCCCTCAGCCTTGCCACCTTTTCTCAGCTGGCTATACTGGAGGGCAGTCTGTTGGCAGACTCCCCTGAGGCCCTGCTTCCCAGGCTGTGATACACACACGCCGCCTGCTTCAGCGCAATGGGACAGCTTAAAGTAAGGGAAAAACCTCCTCTGCTGAAGAGAAACATTTCGTTGTAAGCGGGTTCCATCAGCCTTGCCACCTTTTCTCAGCTGGCATTACTGGAGGGCAGTCTGTTGGCAGACTCCCCTGAGGCCCTGCTTCCCAGGCTGTGATACACACACGCCGCCTGCTTCAGCGCAAAGGGACAGCTTAAGGTAAGGTAAAAACCCTGTGTTGGCAAGTGCCTGCCTAACCCTCGCACAAGCAAAAGCATATTGGCCATTGGTCAAAGGCTTTCCCCACAAGCTTCACACGTTTGCTCCCATGTAGCCTGCGAAGGCCGAGTTGACCTAGCTAGGAATCAAAGTGCAGGAAAGGAACTCAGGGTGCTGGTGACTGCAGGTTGTTTCACCAGGCAGCCCAAATCGAGTACATCCGTACACAATGTAGTAAAGGCCTCACCCTTCAAGCCCACGTCAATTTCATAGAGAAAACACCAGGCCTTGGTGTGCTTTCCTGTGGCAAGGAAACTTTGCTTGCATTCCTTAGGAGGCACAGTGGCTCAGGACTGCCCTACCCCAAGGACTCAGGCTGTGCAGCCCGACTGGTTGAGATCAGCCCTTCTGGCTCTCACGGATGAAACCAACTAGGAAAAGAGCCTCTCCTAAGCTGGGGAACGTGGTGGCTTTTCCTAGTCTTCAAAGGAACAGCACTCTGAGGGAGAGGAGCTGTTGACGTGTGGTAGCAAAATCTCCTCTGCTGAAGAGAAACATTTCGTTGTAAGCGGGTTCCCTCAGCCTTGCCACCTTTTCTCAGCTGGCTATACTGGAGGGCAGTCTGTTGGCAGACTCCCCTGAGGCCCTGCTTCCCAGGCTGTGATACACACACGCCGCCTGCTTCAGTGCAAAGGCACAGCTTAAGGTAAGGGAAAAACCTCCTCTGCTGAAGAGAAACATTTCGTTGTAAGCGGGTTCCATCAGCCTTGCCACCTTTTCTCAGCTGGCATTACTGGAGGGCAGTCTGTTGGCAGACTCCCCTGAGGCCCTGCTTCCCAGGCTGTGATACACACACGCCGCCTGCTTCAGCGCAAAGGGACAGCTTAAGGTAAGGTAAAAACCCTGTGTTGGCAAGTGCCTGCCTAACCCTCGCACAAGCAAAAGCATATTGGCCATTGGTCAAAGGCTTTCCCCACAAGCTTCACACGTTTGCTCCCATGTAGCCTCCGAAGGCCGAGTTGACCTAGCTAGGAATCAAAGTGCAGGAAAGGAACTCAGGGTGCTGGGGACTGCAGGTTGTTTCACCAGGCAGCCCAAATCGAGTACATCCGTACACAATGTAGTAAAGGCCTCACCCTTCAAGCCCACGTCAATTTCATAGAGAAAACACCAGGCCTCGGTGTGCTTTCCTGTGGCAAGGAAACTTTGCTTGCATTCCTTAGGAGGCACAGTGGCTCAGGACTGCCCTACCCCAAGGACTCAGGCTGTGCAGCCCGACTGGTTGAGATCAGCCCTTCTGGCTCTCACGGATGAAACCAACTAGGAAAAGAGCCTCTCCTAAGCTGGGGAACGTGGTGGCTTTTCCTAGTCTTCAAAGGAACAGCACTCTGAGGGAGAGGAGCTGTTGACGTGTGGTAGCAAAATCTCCTCTGCTGAAGAGAAACATTTCGTTGTAAGCGGGTTCCCTCAGCCTTGCCACCTTTTCTCAGCTGGCTATACTGGAGGGCAGTCTGTTGGCAGACTCCCCTGAGGCCCTGCTTCCCAGGCTGTGATACACACACGCCGCCTGCTTCAGTGCAAAGGCACAGCTTAAGGTAAGGGAAAAACCTCCTCTGCTGAAGAGAAACATTTCGTTGTAAGCGGGTTCCATCAGCCTTGCCACCTTTTCTCAGCTGGCATTACTGGAGGGCAGTCTGTTGGCAGACTCCCCTGAGGCCCTGCTTCCCAGGCTGTGATACACACACGCCGCCTGCTTCAGCGCAAAGGGACAGCTTAAGGTAAGGTAAAAACCCTGTGTTGGCAAGTGCCTGCCTAACCCTCGCACAAGCAAAAGCATATTGGCCATTGGTCAAAGGCTTTCCCCACAAGCTTCACACGTTTGCTCCCATGTAGCCTGCGAAGGCCGAGTTGACCTAGCTAGGAATCAAAGTGCAGGAAAGGAACTCAGGGTGCTGGTGACTGCAGGTTGTTTCACCAGGCAGCCCAAATCGAGTACATCCGTACACAGTGTAGTAAAGGCCTCACCCTTCAAGCCCACGTCAATTTCATAGAGAAAACACCAGGCCTCGGTGTGCTTTCCTGTGGCAAGGAAACTTTGCTTGCATTCCTTAGGAGGCACAGTGGCTCAGGACTGCCCTACCCCAAGGACTCAGGCTGTGCAGCCCGACTGGTTGAGATCAGCCCTTCTGGCTCTCACGGATGAAACCAACTAGGAAAAGAGCCTCTCCTAAGCTGGGGAACGTGGTGGCTTTTCCTAGTCTTCAAAGGAACAGCACTCTGAGGGAGAGGAGCTGTTGACGTGTGGTAGCAAAATCTCCTCTGCTGAAGAGAAACATTTCGTTGTAAGCGGGTTCCCTCAGCCTTGCCACCTTTTCTCAGCTGGCTATACTGGAGGGCAGTCTGTTGGCAGACTCCCCTGAGGCCCTGCTTCCCAGGCTGTGATACACACACGCCGCCTGCTTCAGTGCAAAGGCACAGCTTAAGGTAAGGGAAAAACCTCCTCAGCTGAAGAGAAACATTTCGTTGTAAGCGGGTTCCATCAGCCTTGCCACCTTTTCTCAGCTGGCATTACTGGAGGGCAGTCTGTTGGCAGACTCCCCTGAGGCCCTGCTTCCCAGGCTGTGATACACACACGCCGCCTGCTTCAGCGCAAAGGGACAGCTTAAGGTAAGGTAAAAACCCTGTGTTGGCAAGTGCCTGCCTAACCCTCGCACAAGCAAAAGCATATTGGCCATTGGTCAAAGGCTTTCCCCACAAGCTTCACACGTTTGCTCCCATGTAGCCTCCGAAGGCCGAGTTGACCTAGCTAGGAATCAAAGTTCAGGAAAGGAACTCAGGGTGCTGGGGACTGCAGGTTGTTTCACCAGGCAGCCCAAATCGAGTACATCCGTACACAATGTAGTAAAGGCCTCACCCTTCAAGCCCACGTCAATTTCATAGAGAAAACACCAGGCCTCGGTGTGCTTTCCTGTGGCAAGGAAACTTTGCTTGCATTCCTTAGGAGGCACAGTGGCTCAGGACTGCCCTACCCCAAGGATTCAGGCTTGCAGCCCGACTGGTTGAGATCAGCCCTTCTGGCTCTCACGGATGAAACCAACTAGGAAAAGAGCCTCTCCTAAGCTGGGGAACGTGGTGGCTTTTCCTAGTCTTCAAAGGAACAGCACTCTGAGAGAGAGGAGCTGTTGACGTGTGGTAGCAAAATCTCCTCTGCTGAAGAGAAACATTTCGTTGTAAGCGGGTTCCCTCAGCCTTGCCACCTTTTCTCAGCTGGCTATACTGGAGGGCAGTCTGTTGGCAGACTCCCTTGAGGCCCTGCTTCCCAGGCTGTGATACACACACGCCGCCTGCTTCAGTGCAAAGGCACAGCTTAAGGTAAGGGAAAAACCTCCTCTGCTGAAGAGAAACATTTCGTTGTAAGCGGGTTCCATCAGCCTTGCCACCTTTTCTCAGCTGGCATTACTGGAGGGCAGTCTGTTGGCAGACTCCCCTGAGGCCCTGCTTCCCAGGCTGTGATACACACACGCCGCCTGCTTCAGCGCAATGGGACAGCTTAAAGTAAGGGAAAAACCTCCTCTGCTGAAGAGAAACATTTCGTTGTAAGCGGGTTCCATCAGCCTTGCCACCTTTTCTCAGCTGGCATTACTGGAGGGCAGTCTGTTGGCAGACTCCCCTGAGGCCCTGCTTCCCAGGCTGTGATACACACACGCCGCCTGCTTCAGCGCAAAGGGACAGCTTAAGGTAAGGTAAAAACCCTGTGTTGGCAAGTGCCTGCCTAACCCTCGCACAAGCAAAAGCATATTGGCCATTGGTCAAAGGCTTTCCCCACAAGCTTCACACGTTTGCTCCCATGTAGCCTGCGAAGGCCGAGTTGACCTAGCTAGGAATCAAAGTGCAGGAAAGGAACTCAGGGTGCTGGTGACTGCAGGTTGTTTCACCAGGTAGCCCAAATTGAGTAAATCCGTACACAATGTAGTAAAGGCCTCACCCTTCAAGCCCACGTCAATTTCATAGAGAAAACACCAGGCCTCAGTGTGCTTTCCTGTGGCAAGGAAACTTTGCTTGCATTCCTTAGGAGGCACAGTGGCTCAGGACTGCCCTACCCCAAGGACTCAGGCTGTGCAGCCCGACTGGTTGAGATCAGCCCTTCTGGCTCTCACGGATGAAACCAACTAGGAAAAGAGCCTCTCCGAAGCTGGGGAACGTGGTGGCTTTTCCTAGTCTTCAAAGGAACAGCACTCTGAGGGAGAGGAGCTGTTGACGTGTGGTAGCAAAATCTCCTCTGCTGAAGAGAAACATTTCGTTGTAAGCGGGTTCCCTCAGCCTTGCCACCTTTTCTCAGCTGGCTATACTGGAGGGCAGTCTGTTGGCAGACTCCCCTGAGGCCCTGCTTCCCAGGCTGTGATACACACACGCCGCCTGCTTCAGTGCAAAGGCACAGCTTAAGGTAAGGGAAAAACCTCCTCTGCTGAAGAGAAACATTTCGTTGTAAGCGGGTTCCATCAGCCTTGCCACCTTTTCTCAGCTGGCATTACTGGAGGGCAGTCTGTTGGCAGACTCCCCTGAGGCCCTGCTTCCCAGGCTGTGATACACACACGCCGCCTGCTTCAGCGCAAAGGGACAGCTTAAGGTAAGGTAAAAACCCTGTGTTGGCAAGTGCCTGCCTAACCCTCGCACAAGCAAAAGCATATTGGCCATTGGTCAAAGGCTTTCCCCACAAGCTTCACACGTTTGCTCCCATGTAGCCTGCGAAGGCCGAGTTGACCTAGCTAGGAATCAAAGTGCAGGAAAGGAACTCAGGGTGCTGGTGACTGCAGGTTGTTTCACCAGGCAGCCCAAATCGAGTACATCCGTACACAGTGTAGTAAAGGCCTCACCCTTCAAGCCCACGTCAATTTCATAGAGAAAACACCAGGCCTCGGTGTGCTTTCCTGTGGCAAGGAAACTTTGCTTGCATTCCTTAGGAGGCACAGTGGCTCAGGACTGCCCTACCCCAAGGACTCAGGCTGTGCAGCCCGACTGGTTGAGATCAGCCCTTCTGGCTCTCACGGATGAAACCAACTAGGAAAAGAGCCTCTCCTAAGCTGGGGAACGTGGTGGCTTTTCCTAGTCTTCAAAGGAACAGCACTCTGAGGGAGAGGAGCTGTTGACGTGTGGTAGCAAAATCTCCTCTGCTGAAGAGAAACATTTCGTTGTAAGCGGGTTCCCTCAGCCTTGCCACCTTTTCTCAGCTGGCTATACTGGAGGGCAGTCTGTTGGCAGACTCCCCTGAGGCCCTGCTTCCCAGGCTGTGATACACACACGCCGCCTGCTTCAGTGCAAAGGCACAGCTTAAGGTAAGGGAAAAACCTCCTCAGCTGAAGAGAAACATTTCGTTGTAAGCGGGTTCCATCAGCCTTGCCACCTTTTCTCAGCTGGCATTACTGGAGGGCAGTCTGTTGGCAGACTCCCCTGAGGCCCTGCTTCCCAGGCTGTGATACACACACGCCGCCTGCTTCAGCGCAAAGGGACAGCTTAAGGTAAGGTAAAAACCCTGTGTTGGCAAGTGCCTGCCTAACCCTCGCACAAGCAAAAGCATATTGGCCATTGGTCAAAGGCTTTCCCCACAAGCTTCACACGTTTGCTCCCATGTAGCCTCCGAAGGCCGAGTTGACCTAGCTAGGAATCAAAGTTCAGGAAAGGAACTCAGGGTGCTGGGGACTGCAGGTTGTTTCACCAGGCAGCCCAAATCGAGTACATCCGTACACAATGTAGTAAAGGCCTCACCCTTCAAGCCCACGTCAATTTCATAGAGAAAACACCAGGCCTCGGTGTGCTTTCCTGTGGCAAGGAAACTTTGCTTGCATTCCTTAGGAGGCACAGTGGCTCAGGACTGCCCTACCCCAAGGATTCAGGCTTGCAGCCCGACTGGTTGAGATCAGCCCTTCTGGCTCTCACGGATGAAACCAACTAGGAAAAGAGCCTCTCCTAAGCTGGGGAACGTGGTGGCTTTTCCTAGTCTTCAAAGGAACAGCACTCTGAGAGAGAGGAGCTGTTGACGTGTGGTAGCAAAATCTCCTCTGCTGAAGAGAAACATTTCGTTGTAAGCGGGTTCCCTCAGCCTTGCCACCTTTTCTCAGCTGGCATTACTGGAGGGCAGTCTGTTGGCAGACTCCCCTGAGGCCCTGCTTCCCAGGCTGTGATACACACACGCCGCCTGCTTCAGCGCAAAGGGACAGCTTAAGGTAAGGTAAAAACCCTGTGTTGGCAAGTGCCTGCCTAACCCTCGCACAAGCAAAAGCATATTGGCCATTGGTCAAAGGCTTTCCCCACAAGCTTCACACGTTTGCTCCCATGTAGCCTGCGAAGGCCGAGTTGACCTAGCTAGGAATCAAAGTGCAGGAAAGGAACTCAGGGTGCTGGTGACTGCAGGTTGTTTCACCAGGCAGCCCAAATTGAGTAAATCCGTACACAATGTAGTAAAGACCTCACCCTTCAAGCCCACGTCAATTTCATAGAGAAAACACCAGGCCTCAGTGTGCTTTCCTGTGGCAAGGAAACTTTGCTTGCATTCCTTAGGAGGCACAGTGGCTCAGGACTGCCCTACCCCAAGGACTCAGGCTGTGCAGCCCGACTGGTTGAGATCAGCCCTTCTGGCTCTCACGGATGAAACCAACTAGGAAAAGAGCCTCTCCGAAGCTGGGGAACGTGGTGGCTTTTCCTAGTCTTCAAAGGAACAGCACTCTGAGGGAGAGGAGCTGTTGACGTGTGGTAGCAAAATCTCCTCTGCTGAAGAGAAACATTTCGTTGTAAGCGGGTTCCCTCAGCCTTGCCACCTTTTCTCAGCTGGCTATACTGGAGGGCAGTCTGTTGGCAGACTCCCCTGAGGCCCTGCTTCCCAGGCTGTGATACACACACGCCGCCTGCTTCAGTGCAAAGGCACAGCTTAAGGTAAGGGAAAAACCTCCTCTGCTGAAGAGAAACATTTCGTTGTAAGCGGGTTCCATCAGCCTTGCCACCTTTTCTCAGCTGGCATTACTGGAGGGCAGTCTGTTGGCAGACTCCCCTGAGGCCCTGCTTCCCAGGCTGTGATACACACACGCCGCCTGCTTCAGCGCAAAGGGACAGCTTAAGGTAAGGTAAAAACCCTGTGTTGGCAAGTGCCTGCCTAACCCTCGCACAAGCAAAAGCATATTGGCCATTGGTCAAAGGCTTTCCCCACAAGCTTCACACGTTTGCTCCCATGTAGCCTCCGAAGGCCGAGTTGACCTAGCTAGGAATCAAAGTTCAGGAAAGGAACTCAGGGTGCTGGGGACTGCAGGTTGTTTCACCAGGCAGCCCAAATCGAGTACATCCGTACACAATGTAGTAAAGGCCTCACCCTTCAAGCCCACGTCAATTTCATAGAGAAAACACCAGGCCTCGGTGTGCTTTCCTGTGGCAAGGAAACTTTGCTTGCATTCCTTAGGAGGCACAGTGGCTCAGGACTGCCCTACCCCAAGGATTCAGGCTTGCAGCCCGACTGGTTGAGATCAGCCCTTCTGGCTCTCACGGATGAAACCAACTAGGAAAAGAGCCTCTCCTAAGCTGGGGAACGTGGTGGCTTTTCCTAGTCTTCAAAGGAACAGCACTCTGAGAGAGAGGAGCTGTTGACGTGTGGTAGCAAAATCTCCTCTGCTGAAGAGAAACATTTCGTTGTAAGCGGGTTCCCTCAGCCTTGCCACCTTTTCTCAGCTGGCATTACTGGAGGGCAGTCTGTTGGCAGACTCCCCTGAGGCCCTGCTTCCCAGGCTGTGATACACACACGCCGCCTGCTTCAGCGCAAAGGGACAGCTTAAGGTAAGGTAAAAACCCTGTGTTGGCAAGTGCCTGCCTAACCCTCGCACAAGCAAAAGCATATTGGCCATTGGTCAAAGGCTTTCCCCACAAGCTTCACACGTTTGCTCCCATGTAGCCTGCGAAGGCCGAGTTGACCTAGCTAGGAATCAAAGTGCAGGAAAGGAACTCAGGGTGCTGGTGACTGCAGGTTGTTTCACCAGGCAGCCCAAATTGAGTACATCCGTACACAATGTAGTAAAGGCCTCACCCTTCAAGCCCACGTCAATTTCATAGAGAAAACACCAGGCCTCAGTGTGCTTTCCTGTGGCAAGGAAACTTTGCTTGCATTCCTTAGGAGGCACAGTGGCTCAGGACTGCCCTACCCCAAGGACTCAGGCTGTGCAGCCCGACTGGTTGAGATCAGCCCTTCTGGCTCTCACGGATGAAACCAACTAGGAAAAGAGCCTCTCCTAAGCTGGGGAACGTGGTGGCTTTTCCTAGTCTTCAAAGGAACAGCACTCTGAGAGAGAGGAGCTGTTGACGTGTGGTAGCAAAATCTCCTCTGCTGAAGAGAAACATTTCGTTGTAAGCGGGTTCCCTCAGCCTTGCCACCTTTTCTCAGCTGGCTATACTGGAGGGCAGTCTGTTGGCAGACTCCCCTGAGGCCCTGCTTCCCAGGCTGTGATACACACACGCCGCCTGCTTCAGTGCAAAGGCACAGCTTAAGGTAAGGGAAAAACCTCCTCTGCTGAAGAGAAACATTTCGTTGTAAGCGGGTTCCATCAGCCTTGCCACCTTTTCTCAGCTGGCATTACTGGAGGGCAGTCTGTTGGCAGACTCCCCTGAGGCCCTGCTTCCCAGGCTGTGATACACACACGCCGCCTGCTTCAGCGCAAAGGGACAGCTTAAGGTAAGGTAAAAACCCTGTGTTGGCAAGTGCCTGCCTAACCCTCGCACAAGCAAAAGCATATTGGCCATTGGTCAAAGGCTTTCCCCACAAGCTTCACACGTTTGCTCCCATGTAGCCTGCGAAGGCCGAGTTGACCTAGCTAGGAATCAAAGTGCAGGAAAGGAACTCAGGGTGCTGGTGACTGCAGGTTGTTTCACCAGGCAGCCCAAATCGAGTACATCCGTACACAATGTAGTAAAGGCCTCACCCTTCAAGCCCACGTCAATTTCATAGAGAAAACACCAGGCCTCGGTGTGCTTTCCTGTGGCAAGGAAACTTTGCTTGCATTCCTTAGGAGGCACAGTGGCTCAGGACTGCCCTACCCCAAGGACTCAGGCTGTGCAGCCCGACTGGTTGAGATCAGCCCTTCTGGCTCTCACGGATGAAACCAACTAGGAAAAGAGCCTCTCCTAAGCTGGGGAACGTGGTGGCTTTTCCTAGTCTTCAAAGGAACAGCACTCTGAGGGAGAGGAGCTGTTGACGTGTGGTAGCAAAATCTCCTCTGCTGAAGAGAAACATTTCATTGTAAGCGGGTTCCCTCAGCCTTGCCACCTTTTCTCAGCTGGCTATACTGGAGGGCAGTCTGTTGGCAGACTCCCCTGAGGCCCTGCTTCCCAGGCTGTGATACACACACGCCGCCTGCTTCAGTGCAAAGGCACAGCTTAAGGTAAGGGAAAAACCTCCTCTGCTGAAGAGAAACATTTCGTTGTAAGCGGGTTCCATCAGCCTTGCCACCTTTTCTCAGCTGGCATTACTGGAGGGCAGTCTGTTGTCAGACTCCCCTGAGGCCCTGCTTCCCAGGCTGTGATACACACACGCCGCCTGCTTCAGCGCAAAGGGACAGCTTAAGGTAAGGTAAAAACCCTGTGTTGGCAAGTGCCTGCCTAACCCTCGCACAAGCAAAAGCATATTGGCCATTGGTCAAAGGCTTTCCCCACAAGCTTCACACGTTTGCTCCCATGTAGCCTGTGAAGGCCGAGTTGACCTAGCTAGGAATCAAAGTGCAGGAAAGGAACTCAGGGTGCTGGTGACTGCAGGTTGTTTCACCAGGCAGCCCAAATCGAGTACATCCGTACACAATGTAGTAAAGGCCTCACCCTTCAAGCCCACGTCAATTTCATAGAGAAAACACCAGGCCTCGGTGTGCTTTCCTGTGGCAAGGAAACTTTGCTTGCATTCCTTAGGAGGCACAGTGGCTCAGGACTGCCCTACCCCAAGGACTCAGGCTGTGCAGCCCGACTGGTTGAGATCAGCCCTTCTGGCTCTCACGGATGAAACCAACTAGGAAAAGAGCCTCTCCTAAGCTGGGGAACGTGGTGGCTTTTCCTAGTCTTCAAAGGAACAGCACTCTGAGGGAGAGGAGCTGTTGACGTGTGGTAGCAAAATCTCCTCTGCTGAAGAGAAACATTTCGTTGTAAGCGGGTTCCCTCAGCCTTGCCACCTTTTCTCAGCTGGCTATACTGGAGGGCAGTCTGTTGGCAGACTCCCCTGAGGCCCTGCTTCCCAGGCTGTGATACACACAGGCCGCCTGCTTCAGTGCAAAGGCACAGCTTAAGGTAAGGGAAAAACCTCCTCTGCTGAAGAGAAACATTTCGTTGTAAGCGGGTTCCATCAGCCTTGCCACCTTTTCTCAGCTGGCATTACTGGAGGGCAGTCTGTTGGCAGACTCCCCTGAGGCCCTGCTTCCCAGGCTGTGATACACACACGCCGCCTGCTTCAGCGCAATGGGACAGCTTAAAGTAAGGGAAAAACCTCCTCTGCTGAAGAGAAACATTTCGTTGTAAGCGGGTTCCATCAGCCTTGCCACCTTTTCTCAGCTGGCATTACTGGAGGGCAGTCTGTTGGCAGACTCCCCTGAGGTCCTGCTTCCCAGGCTGTGATACACACACGCCGCCTGCTTCAGCGCAAAGGGACAGCTTAAGGTAAGGTAAAAACCCTGTGTTGGCAAGTGCCTGCCTAACCCTCGCACAAGCAAAAGCATATTGGCCATTGGTCAAAGGCTTTCCCCACAAGCTTCACACGTTTGCTCCCATGTAGCCTGCGAAGGCCGAGTTGACCTAGCTAGGAATCAAAGTGCAGGAAAGGAACTCAGGGTGCTGGTGACTGCAGGTTGTTTCACCAGGCAGCCCAAATTGAGTACATCCGTACACAATGTAGTAAAGGCCTCACCCTTCAAGCCCACGTCAATTTCATAGAGAAAACACCAGGCCTCGGTGTGCTTTCCTGTGGCAAGGAAACTTTGCTTGCATTCCGTAGGAGGCACAGTGGCTCAGGACTGCCCTACCCCAAGGACTCAGGCTGTGCAGCCCGACTGGTTGAGATCAGCCCTTCTGGCTCTCACGGATGAAACCAACTAGGAAAAGAGCCTCTCCTAAGCTGGGGAACGTGGTAGCTTTTCCTAGTCTTCAAAGGAACAGCACTCTGAGGGAGAGGAGCTGTTGACGTGTGGTAGCAAAATCTCCTCTGCTGAAGAGAAACATTTCGTTGTAAGCGGGTTCCCTCAGCCTTGCCACCTTTTCTCAGCTGGCTATACTGGAGGGCAGTCTGTTGGCAGACTCCCCTGAGGCCCTGCTTCCCAGGCTGTGATACACACACGCCGCCTGCTTCAGTGCAAAGGCACAGCTTAAGGTAAGGGAAAAACCTCCTCTGCTGAAGAGAAACATTTCGTTGTAAGCGGGTTCCATCAGCCTTGCCACCTTTTCTCAGCTGGCATTACTGGAGGGCAGTCTGTTGGCAGACTCCCCTGAGGCCCTGCTTCCCAGGCTGTGATACACACACGCCGCCTGCTTCAGCGCAAAGGGACAGCTTAAGGTAAGGTAAAAACCCTGTGTTGGCAAGTGCCTGCCTAACCCTCGCACAAGCAAAAGCATATTGGCCATTGGTCAAAGGCTTTCCCCACAAGCTTCACACGTTTGCTCCCATGTAGCCTCCGAAGGCCGAGTTGACCTAGCTAGGAATCAAAGTTCAGGAAAGGAACTCAGGGTGCTGGGGACTGCAGGTTCTTTCACCAGGCAGCCCAAATCGAGTACATCCGTACACAATGTAGTAAAGGCCTCACCCTTCAAGCCCACGTCAATTTCATAGAGAAAACACCAGGCCTCGGTGTGCTTTCCTGTGGCAAGGAAACTTTGCTTGCATTCCTTAGGAGGCACAGTGGCTCAGGACTGCCCTACCCCAAGGATTCAGGCTTGCAGCCCGACTGGTTGAGATCAGCCCTTCTGGCTCTCACGGATGAAACCAACTAGGAAAAGAGCCTCTCCTAAGCTGGGGAACGTGGTGGCTTTTCCTAGTCTTCAAAGGAACAGCACTCTGAGGGAGAGGAGCTGTTGACGTGTGGTAGCAAAATCTCCTCTGCTGAAGAGAAACATTTCGTTGTAAGCGGGTTCCCTCAGCCTTGCCACCTTTTCTCAGCTGGCTATACTGGAGGGCAGTCTGTTGGCAGACTCCCCTGAGGCCCTGCTTCCCAGGCTGTGATACACACACGCCGCCTGCTTCAGCGCAATGGGACAGCTTAAAGTAAGGGAAAAACCTCCTCTGCTGAAGAGAAACATTTCGTTGTAAGCGGGTTCCATCAGCCTTGCCACCTTTTCTCAGCTGGCATTACTGGAGGGCAGTCTGTTGGCAGACTCCCCTGAGGCCCTGCTTCCCAGGCTGTGATACACACACGCCGCCTGCTTCAGCGCAAAGGGACAGCTTAAGGTAAGGTAAAAACCCTGTGTTGGCAAGTGCCTGCCTAACCCTCGCACAAGCAAAAGCATATTGGCCATTGGTCAAAGGCTTTCCCCACAAGCTTCACACGTTTGCTCCCATGTAGCCTGCGAAGGCCGAGTTGACCTAGCTAGGAATCAAAGTGCAGGAAAGGAACTCAGGGTGCTGGTGACTGCAGGTTGTTTCACCAGGCAGCCCAAATCGAGTACATCCGTACACAATGTAGTAAAGGCCTCACCCTTCAAGCCCACGTCAATTTCATAGAGAAAACACCAGGCCTCGGTGTGCTTTCCTGTGGCAAGGAAACTTTGCTTGCATTCCTTAGGAGGCACAGTGGCTCAGGACTGCCCTACCCCAAGGACTCAGGCTGTGCAGCCCGACTGGTTGAGATCAGCCCTTCTGGCTCTCACGGATGAAACCAACTAGGAAAAGAGCCTCTCCGAAGCTGGGGAACGTGGTGGCTTTTCCTAGTCTTCAAAGGAACAGCACTCTGAGGGAGAGGAGCTGTTGACGTGTGGTAGCAAAATCTCCTCTGCTGAAGAGAAACATTTCGTTGTAAGCGGGTTCCCTCAGCCTTGCCACCTTTTCTCAGCTGGCTATACTGGAGGGCAGTCTGTTGGCAGACTCCCCTGAGGCCCTGCTTCCCAGGCTGTGATACACACACGCCGCCTGCTTCAGCGCAAAGGGACAGCTTAAGGTAAGGTAAAAACCCTGTGTTGGCAAGTGCCTGCCTAACCCTCGCACAAGCAAAAGCATATTAGCCATTGGTCAAAGGCTTTCCCCACAAGCTTCACACGTTTGCTCCCATGTAGCCTCCGAAGGCCGAGTTGACCTAGCTAGGAATCAAAGTTCAGGAAAGGAACTCAGGGTGCTGGGGACTGCAGGTTGTTTCACCAGGCAGCCCAAATCGAGTACATCCGTACACAATGTAGTAAAGGCCTCACCCTTCAAGCCCACGTCAATTTCATAGAGAAAACACCAGGCCTCGGTGTGCTTTCCTGTGGCAAGGAAACTTTGCTTGCATTCCTTAGGAGGCACAGTGGCTCAGGACTGCCCTACCCCAAGGATTCAGGCTTGCAGCCCGACTGGTTGAGATCAGCCCTTCTGGCTCTCACGGATGAAACCAACTAGGAAAAGAGCCTCTCCTAAGCTGGGGAACGTGGTGGCTTTTCCTAGTCTTCAAAGGAACAGCACTCTGAGAGAGAGGAGCTGTTGACGTGTGGTAGCAAAATCTCCTCTGCTGAAGAGAAACATTTCGTTGTAAGCGGGTTCCCTCAGCCTTGCCACCTTTTCTCAGCTGGCTATACTGGAGGGCAGTCTGTTGGCAGACTCCCCTGAGGCCCTGCTTCCCAGGCTGTGATACACACACGCCGCCTGCTTCAGCGCAATGGGACAGCTTAAAGTAAGGGAAAAACCTCCTCTGCTGAAGAGAAACATTTCGTTGTAAGCGGGTTCCATCAGCCTTGCCACCTTTTCTCAGCTGGCATTACTGGAGGGCAGTCTGTTGGCAGACTCCCCTGAGGCCCTGCTTCCCAGGCTGTGATACACACACGCCGCCTGCTTCAGCGCAAAGGGACAGCTTAAGGTAAGGTAAAAACCCTGTGTTGGCAAGTGCCTGCCTAACCCTCGCACAAGCAAAAGCATATTGGCCATTGGTCAAAGGCTTTCCCCACAAGCTTCACACGTTTGCTCCCATGTAGCCTGCGAAGGCCGAGTTGACCTAGCTAGGAATCAAAGTGCAGGAAAGGAACTCAGGGTGCTGGTGACTGCAGGTTGTTTCACCAGGCAGCCCAAATCGAGTACATCCGTACACAATGTAGTAAAGGCCTCACCCTTCAAGCCCACGTCAATTTCATAGAGAAAACACCAGGCCTCGGTGTGCTTTCCTGTGGCAAGGAAACTTTGCTTGCATTCCTTAGGAGGCACAGTGGCTCAGGACTGCCCTACCCCAAGGACTCAGGCTGTGCAGCCCGACTGGTTGAGATCAGCCCTTCTGGCTCTCACGGATGAAACCAACTAGGAAAAGAGCCTCTCCTAAGCTGGGGAACGTGGTGGCTTTTCCTAGTCTTCAAAGGAACAGCACTCTGAGGGAGAGGAGCTGTTGACGTGTGGTAGCAAAATCTCCTCTGCTGAAGAGAAACATTTCGTTGTAAGCGGGTTCCCTCAGCCTTGCCACCTTTTCTCAGCTGGCTATACTGGAGGGCAGTCTGTTGGCAGACTCCCCTGAGGCCCTGCTTCCCAGGCTGTGATACACACACGCCGCCTGCTTCAGTGCAAAGGCACAGCTTAAGGTAAGGGAAAAACCTCCTCTGCTGAAGAGAAACATTTCGTTGTAAGCGGGTTCCATCAGCCTTGCCACCTTTTCTCAGCTGGCATTACTGGAGGGCAGTCTGTTGGCAGACTCCCCTGAGGCCCTGCTTCCCAGGCTGTGATACACACACGCCGCCTGCTTCAGCGCAAAGGGACAGCTTAAGGTAAGGTAAAAACCCTGTGTTGGCAAGTGCCTGCCTAACCCTCGCACAAGCAAAAGCATATTGGCCATTGGTCAAAGGCTTTCCCCACAAGCTTCACACGTTTGCTCCCATGTAGCCTCCGAAGGCCGAGTTGACCTAGCTAGGAATCAAAGTTCAGGAAAGGAACTCAGGGTGCTGGGGACTGCAGGTTGTTTCACCAGGCAGCCCAAATCGAGTACATCCGTACACAATGTAGTAAAGGCCTCACCCTTCAAGCCCACGTCAATTTCATAGAGAAAACACCAGGCCTCGGTGTGCTTTCCTGTGGCAAGGAAACTTTGCTTGCATTCCTTAGGAGGCACAGTGGCTCAGGACTGCCCTACCCCAAGGATTCAGGCTTGCAGCCCGACTGGTTGAGATCAGCCCTTCTGGCTCTCACGGATGAAACCAACTAGGAAAAGAGCCTCTCCTAAGCTGGGGAACGTGGTGGCTTTTCCTAGTCTTCAAAGGAACAGCACTCTGAGAGAGAGGAGCTGTTGACGTGTGGTAGCAAAATCTCCTCTGCTGAAGAGAAACATTTCGTTGTAAGCGGGTTCCCTCAGCCTTGCCACCTTTTCTCAGCTGGCTATACTGGAGGGCAGTCTGTTGGCAGACTCCCCTGAGGCCCTGCTTCCCAGGCTGTGATACACACACGCCGCCTGCTTCAGTGCAAAGGCACAGCTTAAGGTAAGGGAAAAACCTCCTCTGCTGAAGAGAAACATTTCGTTGTAAGCGGGTTCCATCAGCCTTGCCACCTTTTCTCAGCTGGCATTACTGGAGGGCAGTCTGTTGGCAGACTCCCCTGAGGCCCTGCTTCCCAGGCTGTGATACACACACGCCGCCTGCTTCAGCGCAAAGGGACAGCTTAAGGTAAGGTAAAAACCCTGTGTTGGCAAGTGCCTGCCTAACCCTCGCACAAGCAAAAGCATATTGGCCATTGGTCAAAGGCTTTCCCCACAAGCTTCACACGTTTGCTCCCATGTAGCCTCCGAAGGCCGAGTTGACCTAGCTAGGAATCAAAGTTCAGGAAAGGAACTCAGGGTGCTGGGGACTGCAGGTTGTTTCACCAGGCAGCCCAAATCGAGTACATCCGTACACAATGTAGTAAAGGCCTCACCCTTCAAGCCCACGTCAATTTCATAGAGAAAACACCAGGCCTCGGTGTGCTTTCCTGTGGCAAGGAAACTTTGCTTGCATTCCTTAGGAGGCACAGTGGCTCAGGACTGCCCTACCCCAAGGATTCAGGCTTGCAGCCCGACTGGTTGAGATCAGCCCTTCTGGCTCTCACGGATGAAACCAACTAGGAAAAGAGCCTCTCCTAAGCTGGGGAACGTGGTGGCTTTTCCTAGTCTTCAAATGAACAGCACTCTGAGGGAGAGGAGCTGTTGACGTGTGGTAGCAAAATCTCCTCTGCTGAAGAGAAACATTTCGTTGTAAGCGGGTTCCCTCAGCCTTGCCACCTTTTCTCAGCTGGCTATACTGGAGGGCAGTCTGTTGGCAGACTCCCCTGAGGCCCTGCTTCCCAGGCTGTGATACACACACGCCGCCTGCTTCAGCGCAATGGGACAGCTTAAAGTAAGGGAAAAACCTCCTCTGCTGAAGAGAAACATTTCGTTGTAAGCGGGTTCCATCAGCCTTGCCACCTTTTCTCAGCTGGCATTACTGGAGGGCAGTCTGTTGGCAGACTCCCCTGAGGCCCTGCTTCCCAGGCTGTGATACACACACGCCGCCTGCTTCAGCGCAAAGGGACAGCTTAAGGTAAGGTAAAAACCCTGTGTTGGCAAGTGCCTGCCTAACCCTCGCACAAGCAAAAGCATATTGGCCATTGGTCAAAGGCTTTCCCCACAAGCTTCACACGTTTGCTCCCATGTAGCCTGCGAAGGCCGAGTTGACCTAGCTAGGAATCAAAGTGCAGGAAAGGAACTCAGGGTGCTGGTGACTGCAGGTTGTTTCACCAGGCAGCCCAAATCGAGTACATCCGTACACAATGTAGTAAAGGCCTCACCCTTCAAGCCCACGTCAATTTCATAGAGAAAACACCAGGCCTCGGTGTGCTTTCCTGTGGCAAGGAAACTTTGCTTGCATTCCTTAGGAGGCACAGTGGCTCAGGACTGCCCTACCCCAAGGACTCAGGCTGTGCAGCCCGACTGGTTGAGATCAGCCCTTCTGGCTCTCACGGATGAAACCAACTAGGAAAAGAGCCTCTCCTAAGCTGGGGAACGTGGTGGCTTTTCCTAGTCTTCAAAGGAACAGCACTCTGAGGGAGAGGAGCTGTTGACGTGTGGTAGCAAAATCTCCTCTGCTGAAGAGAAACATTTCGTTGTAAGCGGGTTCCCTCAGCCTTGCCACCTTTTCTCAGCTGGCTATACTGGAGGGCAGTCTGTTGGCAGACTCCCCTGAGGCCCTGCTTCCCAGGCTGTGATACACACACGCCGCCTGCTTCAGTGCAAAGGCACAGCTTAAGGTAAGGGAAAAACCTCCTCTGCTGAAGAGAAACATTTCGTTGTAAGCGGGTTCCATCAGCCTTGCCACCTTTTCTCAGCTGGCATTACTGGAGGGCAGTCTGTTGGCAGACTCCCCTGAGGCCCTGCTTCCCAGGCTGTGATACACACACGCCGCCTGCTTCAGCGCAAAGGGACAGCTTAAGGTAAGGTAAAAACCCTGTGTTGGCAAGTGCCTGCCTAACCCTCGCACAAGCAAAAGCATATTGGCCATTGGTCAAAGGCTTTCCCCACAAGCTTCACACGTTTGCTCCCATGTAGCCTCCGAAGGCCGAGTTGACCTAGCTAGGAATCAAAGTTCAGGAAAGGAACTCAGGGTGCTGGGGACTGCAGGTTGTTTCACCAGGCAGCCCAAATCGAGTACATCCGTACACAATGTAGTAAAGGCCTCACCCTTCAAGCCCACGTCAATTTCATAGAGAAAACACCAGGCCTCGGTGTGCTTTCCTGTGGCAAGGAAACTTTGCTTGCATTCCTTAGGAGGCACAGTGGCTCAGGACTGCCCTACCCCAAGGATTCAGGCTTGCAGCCCGACTGGTTGAGATCAGCCCTTCTGGCTCTCACGGATGAAACCAACTAGGAAAAGAGCCTCTCCTAAGCTGGGGAACGTGGTGGCTTTTCCTAGTCTTCAAAGGAACAGCACTCTGAGAGAGAGGAGCTGTTGACGTGTGGTAGCAAAATCTCCTCTGCTGAAGAGAAACATTTCGTTGTAAGCGGGTTCCCTCAGCCTTGCCACCTTTTCTCAGCTGGCTATACTGGAGGGCAGTCTGTTGGCAGACTCCCCTGAGGCCCTGCTTCCCAGGCTGTGATACACACACGCCGCCTGCTTCAGTGCAAAGGCACAGCTTAAGGTAAGGGAAAAACCTCCTCTGCTGAAGAGAAACATTTCGTTGTAAGCGGGTTCCATCAGCCTTGCCACCTTTTCTCAGCTGGCATTACTGGAGGGCAGTCTGTTGGCAGACTCCCCTGAGGCCCTGCTTCCCAGGCTGTGATACACACACGCCGCCTGCTTCAGCGCAAACGGACAGCTTAAGGTAAGGTAAAAACCCTGTGTTGGCAAGTGCCTGCCTAACCCTCGCACAAGCAAAAGCATATTGGCCATTGGTCAAAGGCTTTCCCCACAAGCTTCACACGTTTGCTCCCATGTAGCCTCCGAAGGCCGAGTTGACCTAGCTAGGAATCAAAGTTCAGGAAAGGAACTCAGGGTGCTGGGGACTGCAGGTTGTTTCACCAGGCAGCCCAAATCGAGTACATCCGTACACAATGTAGTAAAGGCCTCACCCTTCAAGCCCACGTCAATTTCATAGAGAAAACACCAGGCCTCGGTGTGCTTTCCTGTGGCAAGGAAACTTTGCTTGCATTCCTTAGGAGGCACAGTGGCTCAGGACTGCCCTACCCCAAGGATTCAGGCTTGCAGCCCGACTGGTTGAGATCAGCCCTTCTGGCTCTCACGGATGAAACCAACTAGGAAAAGAGCCTCTCCTAAGCTGGGGAACGTGGTGGCTTTTCCTAGTCTTCAAAGGAACAGCACTCTGAGAGAGAGGAGCTGTTGACGTGTGGTAGCAAAATCTCCTCTGCTGAAGAGAAACATTTCGTTGTAAGCGGGTTCCCTCAGCCTTGCCACCTTTTCTCAGCTGGCTATACTGGAGGGCAGTCTGTTGGCAGACTCCCCTGAGGCCCTGCTTCCCAGGCTGTGATACACACACGCCGCCTGCTTCAGTGCAAAGGCACAGCTTAAGGTAAGGGAAAAACCTCCTCTGCTGAAGAGAAACATTTCGTTGTAAGCGGGTTCCATCAGCCTTGCCACCTTTTCTCAGCTGGCATTACTGGAGGGCAGTCTGTTGGCAGACTCCCCTGAGGCCCTGCTTCCCAGGCTGTGATACACACACGCCGCCTGCTTCAGCGCAAAGGGACAGCTTAAGGTAAGGTAAAAACCCTGTGTTGGCAAGTGCCTGCCTAACCCTCGCACAAGCAAAAGCATATTGGCCATTGGTCAAAGGCTTTCCCCACAAGCTTCACACGTTTGCTCCCATGTAGCCTCCGAAGGCCGAGTTGACCTAGCTAGGAATCAAAGTTCAGGAAAGGAACTCAGGGTGCTGGGGACTGCAGGTTGTTTCACCAGGCAGCCCAAATCGAGTACATCCGTACACAATGTAGTAAAGGCCTCACCCTTCAAGCCCACGTCAATTTCATAGAGAAAACACCAGGCCTCGGTGTGCTTTCCTGTGGCAAGGAAACTTTGCTTGCATTCCTTAGGAGGCACAGTGGCTCAGGACTGCCCTACCCCAAGGATTCAGGCTTGCAGCCCGACTGGTTGAGATCAGCCCTTCTGGCTCTCACGGATGAAACCAACTAGGAAAAGAGCCTCTCCTAAGCTGGGGAACGTGGTGGCTTTTCCTAGTCTTCAAATGAACAGCACTCTGAGGGAGAGGAGCTGTTGACGTGTGGTAGCAAAATCTCCTCTGCTGAAGAGAAACATTTCGTTGTAAGCGGGTTCCCTCAGCCTTGCCACCTTTTCTCAGCTGGCTATACTGGAGGGCAGTCTGTTGGCAGACTCCCCTGAGGCCCTGCTTCCCAGGCTGTGATACACACACGCCGCCTGCTTCAGCGCAAAGGGACAGCTTAAGGTAAGGTAAAAACCCTGTGTTGGCAAGTGCCTGCCTAACCCTCGCACAAGCAAAAGCATATTGGCCATTGGTCAAAGGCTTTCCCCACAAGCTTCACACGTTTGCTCCCATGTAGCCTGCGAAGGCCGAGTTGACCTAGCTAGGAATCAAAGTGCAGGAAAGGAACTCAGGGTGCTGGTGACTGCAGGTTGTTTCACCAGGCAGCCCAAATTGAGTAAATCCGTACACAATGTAGTAAAGACCTCACCCTTCAAGCCCACGTCAATTTCATAGAGAAAACACCAGGCCTCAGTGTGCTTTCCTGTGGCAAGGAAACTTTGCTTGCATTCCTTAGGAGGCACAGTGGCTCAGGACTGCCCTACCCCAAGGACTCAGGCTGTGCAGCCCGACTGGTTGAGATCAGCCCTTCTGGCTCTCACGGATGAAACCAACTAGGAAAAGAGCCTCTCCGAAGCTGGGGAACGTGGTGGCTTTTCCTAGTCTTCAAAGGAACAGCACTCTGAGGGAGAGGAGCTGTTGACGTGTGGTAGCAAAATCTCCTCTGCTGAAGAGAAACATTTCGTTGTAAGCGGGTTCCCTCAGCCTTGCCACCTTTTCTCAGCTGGCTATACTGGAGGGCAGTCTGTTGGCAGACTCCCCTGAGGCCCTGCTTCCCAGGCTGTGATACACACACGCCGCCTGCTTCAGTGCAAAGGCACAGCTTAAGGTAAGGGAAAAACCTCCTCTGCTGAAGAGAAACATTTCGTTGTAAGCGGGTTCCATCAGCCTTGCCACCTTTTCTCAGCTGGCATTACTGGAGGGCAGTCTGTTGGCAGACTCCCCTGAGGCCCTGCTTCCCAGGCTGTGATACACACACGCCGCCTGCTTCAGCGCAAAGGGACAGCTTAAGGTAAGGTAAAAACCCTGTGTTGGCAAGTGCCTGCCTAACCCTCGCACAAGCAAAAGCATATTGGCCATTGGTCAAAGGCTTTCCCCACAAGCTTCACACGTTTGCTCCCATGTAGCCTCCGAAGGCCGAGTTGACCTAGCTAGGAATCAAAGTTCAGGAAAGGAACTCAGGGTGCTGGGGACTGCAGGTTGTTTCACCAGGCAGCCCAAATCGAGTACATCCGTACACAATGTAGTAAAGGCCTCACCCTTCAAGCCCACGTCAATTTCATAGAGAAAACACCAGGCCTCGGTGTGCTTTCCTGTGGCAAGGAAACTTTGCTTGCATTCCTTAGGAGGCACAGTGGCTCAGGACTGCCCTACCCCAAGGATTCAGGCTTGCAGCCCGACTGGTTGAGATCAGCCCTTCTGGCTCTCACGGATGAAACCAACTAGGAAAAGAGCCTCTCCTAAGCTGGGGAACGTGGTGGCTTTTCCTAGTCTTCAAAGGAACAGCACTCTGAGAGAGAGGAGCTGTTGACGTGTGGTAGCAAAATCTCCTCTGCTGAAGAGAAACATTTCGTTGTAAGCGGGTTCCCTCAGCCTTGCCACCTTTTCTCAGCTGGCTATACTGGAGGGCAGTCTGTTGGCAGACTCCCCTGAGGCCCTGCTTCCCAGGCTGTGATACACACACGCCGCCTGCTTCAGCGCAATGGGACAGCTTAAAGTAAGGGAAAAACCTCCTCTGCTGAAGAGAAACATTTCGTTGTAAGCGGGTTCCATCAGCCTTGCCACCTTTTCTCAGCTGGCATTACTGGAGGGCAGTCTGTTGGCAGACTCCCCTGAGGCCCTGCTTCCCAGGCTGTGATACACACACGCCGCCTGCTTCAGCGCAAAGGGACAGCTTAAGGTAAGGTAAAAACCCTGTGTTGGCAAGTGCCTGCCTAACCCTCGCACAAGCAAAAGCATATTGGCCATTGGTCAAAGGCTTTCCCCACAAGCTTCACACGTTTGCTCCCATGTAGCCTGCGAAGGCCGAGTTGACCTAGCTAGGAATCAAAGTGCAGGAAAGGAACTCAGGGTGCTGGGGACTGCAGGTTGTTTCACCAGGCAGCCCAAATCGAGTACATCCGTACACAATGTAGTAAAGGCCTCACCCTTCAAGCCCACGTCAATTTCATAGAGAAAACACCAGGCCTCGGTGTGCTTTCCTGTGGCAAGGAAACTTTGCTTGCATTCCTTAGGAGGCACAGTGGCTCAGGACTGCCCTACCCGAAGGACTCAGGCTGTGCAGCCCGACTGGTTGAGATCAGCCCTTCTGGCTCTCACGGATGAAACCAACTAGGAAAAGAGCCTCTCCTAAGCTGGGGAACGTGGTGGCTTTTCCTAGTCTTCAAAGGAACAGCACTCTGAGGGAGAGGAGCTGTTGACGTGTGGTAGCAAAATCTCCTCTGCTGAAGAGAAACATTTCATTGTAAGCGGGTTCCCTCAGCCTTGCCACCTTTTCTCAGCTGGCTATACTGGAGGGCAGTCTGTTGGCAGACTCCCCTGAGGCCCTGCTTCCCAGGCTGTGATACACACACGCCGCCTGCTTCAGTGCAAAGGCACAGCTTAAGGTAAGGGAAAAACCTCCTCTGCTGAAGAGAAACATTTCGTTGTAAGCGGGTTCCATCAGCCTTGCCACCTTTTCTCAGCTGGCATTACTGGAGGGCAGTCTGTTGGCAGACTCCCCTGAGGCCCTGCTTCCCAGGCTGTGATACACACACGCCGCCTGCTTCAGCGCAAAGGGACAGCTTAAGGTAAGGTAAAAACCCTGTGTTGGCAAGTGCCTGCCTAACCCTCGCACAAGCAAAAGCATATTGGCCATTGGTCAAAGGCTTTCCCCACAAGCTTCACACGTTTGCTCCCATGTAGCCTGCGAAGGCCGAGTTGACCTAGCTAGGAATCAAAGTGCAGGAAAGGAACTCAGGGTGCTGGTGACTGCAGGTTGTTTCACCAGGCAGCCCAAATTGAGTACATCCGTACACAATGTAGTAAAGGCCTCACCCTTCAAGCCCACGTCAATTTCATAGAGAAAACACCAGGCCTCAGTGTGCTTTCCTGTGGCAAGGAAACTTTGCTTGCATTCCTTAGGAGGCACAGTGGCTCAGGACTGCCCTACCCCAAGGACTCAGGCTGTGCAGCCCGACTGGTTGAGATCAGCCCTTCTGGCTCTCACGGATGAAACCAACTAGGAAAAAAGCCTCTCCTAAGCTGGGGAACGTGGTGGCTTTTCCTAGTCTTCAAAGGAACAGCACTCTGAGAGAGAGGAGCTGTTGACGTGTGGTAGCAAAATCTCCTCTGCTGAAGAGAAACATTTCGTTGTAAGCGGGTTCCCTCAGCCTTGCCACCTTTTCTCAGCTGGCTATACTGGAGGGCAGTCTGTTGGCAGACTCCCCTGAGGCCCTGCTTCCCAGGCTGTGATACACACACGCCGCCTGCTTCAGTGCAAAGGCACAGCTTAAGGTAAGGGAAAAACCTCCTCTGCTGAAGAGAAACATTTCGTTGTAAGCGGGTTCCATCAGCCTTGCCACCTTTTCTCAGCTGGCATTACTGGAGGGCAGTCTGTTGGCAGACTCCCCTGAGGCCCTGCTTCCCAGGCTGTGATACACACACGCCGCCTGCTTCAGCGCAAAGGGACAGCTTAAGGTAAGGTAAAAACCCTGTGTTGGCAAGTGCCTGCCTAACCCTCGCACAAGCAAAAGCATATTGGCCATTGGTCAAAGGCTTTCCCCACAAGCTTCACACGTTTGCTCCCATGTAGCCTGCGAAGGCCGAGTTGACCTAGCTAGGAATCAAAGTGCAGGAAAGGAACTCAGGGTGCTGGTGACTGCAGGTTGTTTCACCAGGCAGCCCAAATCGAGTACATCCGTACACAATGTAGTAAAGGCCTCACCCTTCAAGCCCACGTCAATTTCATAGAGAAAACACCAGGCCTCGGTGTGCTTTCCTGTGGCAAGGAAACTTTGCTTGCATTCCTTAGGAGGCACAGTGGCTCAGGACTGCCCTACCCCAAGGACTCAGGCTGTGCAGCCCGACTGGTTGAGATCAGCCCTTCTGGCTCTCACGGATGAAACCAACTAGGAAAAGAGCCTCTCCTAAGCTGGGGAACGTGGTGGCTTTTCCTAGTCTTCAAAGGAACAGCACTCTGAGGGAGAGGAGCTGTTGACGTGTGGTAGCAAAATCTCCTCTGCTGAAGAGAAACATTTCATTGTAAGCGGGTTCCCTCAGCCTTGCCACCTTTTCTCAGCTGGCTATACTGGAGGGCAGTCTGTTGGCAGACTCCCCTGAGGCCCTGCTTCCCAGGCTGTGATACACACACGCCGCCTGCTTCAGTGCAAAGGCACAGCTTAAGGTAAGGGAAAAACCTCCTCTGCTGAAGAGAAACATTTCGTTGTAAGCGGGTTCCATCAGCCTTGCCACCTTTTCTCAGCTGGCATTACTGGAGGGCAGTCTGTTGTCAGACTCCCCTGAGGCCCTGCTTCCCAGGCTGTGATACACACACGCCGCCTGCTTCAGCGCAAAGGGACAGCTTAAGGTAAGGTAAAAACCCTGTGTTGGCAAGTGCCTGCCTAACCCTCGCACAAGCAAAAGCATATTGGCCATTGGTCAAAGGCTTTCCCCACAAGCTTCACACGTTTGCTCCCATGTAGCCTGTGAAGGCCGAGTTGACCTAGCTAGGAATCAAAGTGCAGGAAAGGAACTCAGGGTGCTGGTGACTGCAGGTTGTTTCACCAGGCAGCCCAAATCGAGTACATCCGTACACAATGTAGTAAAGGCCTCACCCTTCAAGCCCACGTCAATTTCATAGAGAAAACACCAGGCCTCGGTGTGCTTTCCTGTGGCAAGGAAACTTTGCTTGCATTCCTTAGGAGGCACAGTGGCTCAGGACTGCCCTACCCCAAGGACTCAGGCTGTGCAGCCCGACTGGTTGAGATCAGCCCTTCTGGCTCTCACGGATGAAACCAACTAGGAAAAGAGCCTCTCCTAAGCTGGGGAACGTGGTGGCTTTTCCTAGTCTTCAAAGGAACAGCACTCTGAGGGAGAGGAGCTGTTGACGTGTGGTAGCAAAATCTCCTCTGCTGAAGAGAAACATTTCGTTGTAAGCGGGTTCCCTCAGCCTTGCCACCTTTTCTCAGCTGGCTATACTGGAGGGCAGTCTGTTGGCAGACTCCCCTGAGGCCCTGCTTCCCAGGCTGTGATACACACAGGCCGCCTGCTTCAGTGCAAAGGCACAGCTTAAGGTAAGGGAAAAACCTCCTCTGCTGAAGAGAAACATTTCGTTGTAAGCGGGTTCCATCAGCCTTGCCACCTTTTCTCAGCTGGCATTACTGGAGGGCAGTCTGTTGGCAGACTCCCCTGAGGCCCTGCTTCCCAGGCTGTGATACACACACGCCGCCTGCTTCAGCGCAATGGGACAGCTTAAAGTAAGGGAAAAACCTCCTCTGCTGAAGAGAAACATTTCGTTGTAAGCGGGTTCCATCAGCCTTGCCACCTTTTCTCAGCTGGCATTACTGGAGGGCAGTCTGTTGGCAGACTCCCCTGAGGTCCTGCTTCCCAGGCTGTGATACACACACGCCGCCTGCTTCAGCGCAAAGGGACAGCTTAAGGTAAGGTAAAAACCCTGTGTTGGCAAGTGCCTGCCTAACCCTCGCACAAGCAAAAGCATATTGGCCATTGGTCAAAGGCTTTCCCCACAAGCTTCACACGTTTGCTCCCATGTAGCCTGCGAAGGCCGAGTTGACCTAGCTAGGAATCAAAGTGCAGGAAAGGAACTCAGGGTGCTGGTGACTGCAGGTTGTTTCACCAGGCAGCCCAAATTGAGTACATCCGTACACAATGTAGTAAAGGCCTCACCCTTCAAGCCCACGTCAATTTCATAGAGAAAACACCAGGCCTCGGTGTGCTTTCCTGTGGCAAGGAAACTTTGCTTGCATTCCGTAGGAGGCACAGTGGCTCAGGACTGCCCTACCCCAAGGACTCAGGCTGTGCAGCCCGACTGGTTGAGATCAGCCCTTCTGGCTCTCACGGATGAAACCAACTAGGAAAAGAGCCTCTCCTAAGCTGGGGAACGTGGTAGCTTTTCCTAGTCTTCAAAGGAACAGCACTCTGAGGGAGAGGAGCTGTTGACGTGTGGTAGCAAAATCTCCTCTGCTGAAGAGAAACATTTCGTTGTAAGCGGGTTCCCTCAGCCTTGCCACCTTTTCTCAGCTGGCTATACTGGAGGGCAGTCTGTTGGCAGACTCCCCTGAGGCCCTGCTTCCCAGGCTGTGATACACACACGCCGCCTGCTTCAGTGCAAAGGCACAGCTTAAGGTAAGGGAAAAACCTCCTCTGCTGAAGAGAAACATTTCGTTGTAAGCGGGTTCCATCAGCCTTGCCACCTTTTCTCAGCTGGCATTACTGGAGGGCAGTCTGTTGGCAGACTCCCCTGAGGCCCTGCTTCCCAGGCTGTGATACACACACGCCGCCTGCTTCAGCGCAAAGGGACAGCTTAAGGTAAGGTAAAAACCCTGTGTTGGCAAGTGCCTGCCTAACCCTCGCACAAGCAAAAGCATATTGGCCATTGGTCAAAGGCTTTCCCCACAAGCTTCACACGTTTGCTCCCATGTAGCCTCCGAAGGCCGAGTTGACCTAGCTAGGAATCAAAGTTCAGGAAAGGAACTCAGGGTGCTGGGGACTGCAGGTTCTTTCACCAGGCAGCCCAAATCGAGTACATCCGTACACAATGTAGTAAAGGCCTCACCCTTCAAGCCCACGTCAATTTCATAGAGAAAACACCAGGCCTCGGTGTGCTTTCCTGTGGCAAGGAAACTTTGCTTGCATTCCTTAGGAGGCACAGTGGCTCAGGACTGCCCTACCCCAAGGATTCAGGCTTGCAGCCCGACTGGTTGAGATCAGCCCTTCTGGCTCTCACGGATGAAACCAACTAGGAAAAGAGCCTCTCCTAAGCTGGGGAACGTGGTGGCTTTTCCTAGTCTTCAAAGGAACAGCACTCTGAGGGAGAGGAGCTGTTGACGTGTGGTAGCAAAATCTCCTCTGCTGAAGAGAAACATTTCGTTGTAAGCGGGTTCCCTCAGCCTTGCCACCTTTTCTCAGCTGGCTATACTGGAGGGCAGTCTGTTGGCAGACTCCCCTGAGGCCCTGCTTCCCAGGCTGTGATACACACACGCCGCCTGCTTCAGCGCAATGGGACAGCTTAAAGTAAGGGAAAAACCTCCTCTGCTGAAGAGAAACATTTCGTTGTAAGCGGGTTCCATCAGCCTTGCCACCTTTTCTCAGCTGGCATTACTGGAGGGCAGTCTGTTGGCAGACTCCCCTGAGGCCCTGCTTCCCAGGCTGTGATACACACACGCCGCCTGCTTCAGCGCAAAGGGACAGCTTAAGGTAAGGTAAAAACCCTGTGTTGGCAAGTGCCTGCCTAACCCTCGCACAAGCAAAAGCATATTGGCCATTGGTCAAAGGCTTTCCCCACAAGCTTCACACGTTTGCTCCCATGTAGCCTGCGAAGGCCGAGTTGACCTAGCTAGGAATCAAAGTGCAGGAAAGGAACTCAGGGTGCTGGTGACTGCAGGTTGTTTCACCAGGCAGCCCAAATCGAGTACATCCGTACACAATGTAGTAAAGGCCTCACCCTTCAAGCCCACGTCAATTTCATAGAGAAAACACCAGGCCTCGGTGTGCTTTCCTGTGGCAAGGAAACTTTGCTTGCATTCCTTAGGAGGCACAGTGGCTCAGGACTGCCCTACCCCAAGGACTCAGGCTGTGCAGCCCGACTGGTTGAGATCAGCCCTTCTGGCTCTCACGGATGAAACCAACTAGGAAAAGAGCCTCTCCGAAGCTGGGGAACGTGGTGGCTTTT